>NC_091289.1:183276711-183651711 GCF_032444005.1 Ranitomeya imitator
GATGATCAAAGACCAGTTCTTTCATCTTTGCCCAGCTGAGGTGCGACAGTTCGTGATGGACAGAGAACCCAAAGACGTGACGAAAGCAGCGCAGATTGCCGATGCCTATGAGGCCAACCGTAGATCGGAAGTGCGGAAGCCAGTCACCACCAGCTGGAGAGGGGGTAAGCCTGCAACCAACGCCAGTATCCCTGCCAGCCAACACACCAGAGGTCCTGGCCCCGTGGCCAACAGCACCAGACCTACCACCGAACCTCGCAAGTGTTACACCTGCAATCAGACTGGTCATCTCAGTCCCTCCTGCCAACCAAGCAGAACACCCCAGCCAAGGCCCCAGGGCCTAATGCAGCAGTCCTTTTGGTGGGTGGTGTGGTTGGGAGGGTGTGTGACAATGTACAGCACGTCACTGTGGGAGGCCATGTTGCTACAGGCCTCAAAGACACGGGGGCTGAACGAACCCTCATCCGACCCGAACTGGCGGCCCCTGAAGAAATCATTCCGGGGAAAACCCTAACTGTCACTGGGATTGGGGGCATCAGCTGTCCCTTACCGATGGCCCGGGTTTTTATTGATTGGGGTGTCGGGAGCGGGGTGAAGGAAGTGGGGCTGTCTGATAATTTGCCCACTGATGTTTTGTTGGGGACTGATTTGGGGAGGATGGTTGCATACTACGTTCCTGACACCCCTCCCCAATCTACTAATGAGGGTAACGTTAACCCTGATGATGATGTTGATGGGAAATCGCATGTGTTACCTGACCATGCTTTATCTTGTAATGATGCATCTAATAACCATTTTTTTCCTAGGATTGATGGTGAAAATGTTGTACCTGTGCCAGCTGAACCTGATATAGGGATTTTTGTGTGTACTCACCGTAAAATCCTTTTCTCCGAGCCACTCATTGGGGGACACAGGACCATGGGTTATGCTGCTGTCACTAGGAGGCTGACACTAAGCTGAGACAAAAAAAGGTTAGCTCCTCCCCTGCAGTATACACCCTCGTACTGGCTTCCAGACACCCAGTTCAGTGCAAAAGCAGTAGGATAGTAACAACAATATACCAAGTAACATTAGAATATAACATGTCAAACAAACAGTCAAAGACCAAAAAAGATAACGAGCCGTAAGGCTACCAGGGTGGGTGCTGTGTCCCCCAATGAGTGGCTCGGAGAAAAGGATTTTACGGTGAGTACACACAAAAATCCCTATTTCTCCTTCGCCTCATTGGGGGACACAGGACCATGGGACATCCCAAAGCAGTCCCTGGGAGGGAAACAATACAACCAAATAACTCAGTGTACCATCTGACTACAAATGCGCAACGGCCACCTGCAGGATACGCCTGCCAAGGGCCGCGTCCGCAGAGGAGTGAATGTGGACATTGTTATGATTTGTGAAAGTATGCAGGCTGGACCACGTTGCGGCCTTGCAAACCTGCTCCGCTGTTGCCTGGTGCCGAATGGCTCAGGAAGCTCCCATCGACCGAGTGGAGTGAGCTCTAATCCCCGCCGGGATAGGACTGCCCCTGACTTGATAGGATTCCTGGATAGCAGATCGGATCCATCTGGCTATCGTGGATTTAGACGCAGCCAAACCCTTTCTGTGACCCTCCGGGAGCACGAAAAGGGCGTCCGATTTTCTGAAATGAGCCGTTCTGGAAATGTACCTCCTGAGGGCCCGTACCACATCCAGAGTATGGAGAGCCTTCTCGACCCTATGTTTGGGCTGCGGGCAAAAGGAGGGAAGAATGATGTCCTCATTAAGGTGGAAAGATGAGACCACCTTCGGAAGAAACGCCGGAGAAGGGCGTAGGACTACCTTGTCCTGACGAAAGGCAAGGAAAGGAGCCCGGCAGGATAAAGCGGCGAGCTCTGAAACCCTTCTGATGGACGTCACCGCTACCAGGAAGGCAACCTTCCAAGAGAGGACAGAGAGCGGAACGTCTTGAAGGGGTTCGAACGGAGGTTCCTGAAGAACCCCCAGGACCAAGTTGAGATCCCAGGTCTCTAACGGCATCCTGTAGGGAGGAACCCCATGGGAGACTCCCTGGATGAAAGTCTTGACCTGAAGGTTGGTGGCGATCCTACGCTGGAAAAGCACGGATAACGCTGAGATCTGACCCTTGAGGGAACTCAGGGCCAGACCGGAGTCCAGACCAGACTGAAGGAAATTCAAGATACAAGGGATAGAGAAAACGAGCGGAGGATGCCCCCGAAGCCTGCACCATGAGAAGGTTTTCCAGACGCGGTGGTAGATGGAGGCGGAAGACGCCTTGCGAGCACTTAACATGGTGGGAATGACCTGCTGAGAGAAACCGGCACGTGTTAGAATCCAGGTTTCAACAGCCACGCCGTTAAACGTAGGGCCCCTGAGCTCTGATGGTAGATCGGTCCTTGGCGAAGCAGGTCTGGGCGGTCTGGCAACCGCAAGGGAACGTCGGCTACGAGCTGAACGAGTTCCGCGTACCAAGCGCGACGAGGCCAGTCTGGGGCGACCAGGATGACCGGAACTCCCTCCGTCTTGATCTTTTGGATCACCTTCGGCAGTAAGGGAAGAGGAGGGAACACGTATGGGAGCTGAAATTGATGCCACGGAGAAATCAGCGCGTCCACTCCTAAGGCCTGGGGATCCCGAGAACGTGCAATGAAGTTGTGGACTTTGGCGTTCAATCTGGACGCCATCAGATCCACGTCCGGGGTCCCCCAGCGAAGACAGATCTGGTGAAAAACCTCTGGGTGGAGTTCCCACTCCCCCGAGGCAAGGCCCTGGCGGCTCAGAAAGTCCGCCGCCCAGTTCTCGACTCCCGGAATGTGCAACGCAGAGATGATGGAATGGTTGGTTTCGGCCCAACGAAGGATGAGGGAGACTTCCTGCATCACCGCCCTGCTGCGGGTACCCCCCTGGTGGTTGATGTAAGCCACTGCCGTGACGTTGTCCGATTGGACTCGTATTGGGTGACCCGCGAGCAGGGCGAGAAAGCGACTCAGTGCAAGTCTGATAGCACGAATCTCCAGGATGTTGATGGGGAGTTTGGATTCCCGAACTGTCCAGCGGCCCTGGGCAGAGTGGTGGAGGAACACCGCCCCCCAGCCAAGGAGACTGGCGTCGGTGGTTACCACTAACCAGCGGATCGGGAGGAAGGACTTCCCCTGTAGAAGAGATGGGCCCAGGGTCCACCATACGAGAGATTGTCTGACCCGCGGGGACAGGGGACAAGGGCGGTCGAGGGTTGAGAGACTCCTGTCCCAATTGTCCAGCAAAGCCTGTTGCAAGGGACGGAGATGGAGTTGCGCAAAAGGAACCGCTTCAATTGCTGCAACCATCTTTCCCAGGATCTTCATGGCGAACCGAATGGTTTGCGGACGAGGATGACAGAGCGTTCGGGCTCCCTGGCGGAGCGCTTGGGCCTTGAACCGAGGAAGCAAGACCAGCCCCCTCGAAGTGTCCAGGATCATTCCCAGAAAGGAGATCCGACGGGCAGGAACGGGGGAGGACTTGTCCAAGTTGATCAACCAACCCAGGCGCGAAAGAGAATCCAGGGTTATGTGGACGCTTGACTCGCAGGCTTGAAAAGACGGGCCCTTTATGAGGAGATCGTCTAAGTAAGGTAACACGACGACTGCTCGAGAATGAAGGATGGCCATGACAGCCGCCATGACCTTGGTAAATACCCTGGGCGCCGTGGCGAGACCGAAGGGTAAGGCCGTGAACTGGAAGTGATCCTCCAGAACGGCAAAGCGGAGGAACCTCTGATGAGGCGGGAAAATCGGGATGTGAAGATAGGCATCCTTGATGTCTATCGAGGCCAAAAATTCCCCTCTTTCCATCGAAGAGATGACCGATCTGAGCGATTCCATCCTTAAGTGCCGTACTCTTACGCACTTGTTCAGGAGCTTCAGATCCAAAATGGGACGCACTTTTCCGTCCTTCTTTGGCACGACGAAGAGGTTTGAGTAGAAACCTTTGAACCTCTCGTGTTCCGGGACCGGGACAATGACCCCGCTCTGGCGGAGGGAGTGAATGGCGCAAAGAAGGGCGCGAGACTGAGCTGCCGAACTGGGGAGACGAGAGGGGAAAAACCGAGTTGGAGGAGGAGAGGAGAACTCTATTTTGTAGCCAGACGATACCAGATCCCTGACCCATTCGTCGTGAACGACGGAGAGCCAGGCTTGCTGAAAAAGGAGTAGACGTCTGCCTACTCTGATGGTATCGACTGGCGCCGTTCCCGAGTCATTGAGACGGGAATCTGGGAGGTCTGGAACCTCGAGTTCTGGGCTGCCTCGGTTTCCCGCGCCAGGAAGGATTCGGCCTGAAGGAGGGACGAGCGTCTCTGTCTGTGCGAGCGGAACGGTCTGATCTGGGAAGACCGGAGGGATTGGACCAGGATGGGCTGGTACGAAAAGGCCGAAAGCGAAAGCAAGGCTGGCGCTGGAAAGCCGCCTTAGGCCTCTGTTGGGGAAGGAACTTGCTCTTTCCCCCTGTGGCGTCGGAAATAAGCTGGTCAAGCTTTTCACCGAAAAGACGCCCGCTTTGAAAAGGGAGGGAGATCAGTGATTTTTTAGAGGAGGAATCTGCGTGCCACTCTCTGAGCCAAAGAGCCCTTCTGATAGCGATGGCGTTGGAAGCCGCCGATGCTGCGCAATTCGCCGCGTCGAGGGATGCGAACATCACGTAATCGCTAGCCATGGCTAACTGCTTGGCTAGGTCTGCCATCTCAGACGGGAGGTCCTGTTCATTAATGGATTTCGCCAGAGCATCCGCCCAGGAAACCATTGCCTTGGTCACCCAAGCCGCGGCGAAGGAGGGGGACAGGGAAGAGCCAGAGGCTTCATACACTGAACGAGCTAGAGAGTCTAGCTGGCGTTCAGTGGGACTTAATTGAAGCGCCCTCCGGAACTGAAAGAAGCGTTTTAGAAGCCAGGCGCGAGACCGGCGGATCTACTAAAGGGGATCCGTCCAGTCTTTCACGAGATCCGCTGAGAAGGGATACTTCGATACCAGGTCCTTCTTACCCGTGAAACGCTTATCTGGACGCTCCCTGTGACGCCTGACTATATCCAGAAAGGCTGGATGAGAGGCAAAAGATTTGTGGGAACGTTTGGATCTGGTAAAAGACCGCGTGTTCCGGAGCGGAATTAGCGTCATCATCCACCTTAAGTGCGTGATTGACTGCTACAATGAGGGAGTCAACCGTAGCTCTGAACTCTGGAGCCTCCGGGTCCAATGATACCTCGGACTCATGTTCAGAGTCGTGAACGCTGTGAGCCCCCAAAGAGGGTGAGCGAGAGGTGGAGCTGCCAGAGTCTGAGTGGCGAGGTGAGCGCTCAGGAGAGGTAGTGCGGATCCGTTTTCGGGATGACCGAGCCTCTTTATGGAGAGAGCGGCCCCTGCTGACCGACGATTCCCCTGCTATGGAGGGATTTCTTAACGCCTGTAACGGATTACCCCGTTCCCCGGGAGGATTTTGAATGGATT
Source organism: Ranitomeya imitator (assembly GCF_032444005.1). Classification (NCBI taxonomy): domain Eukaryota; kingdom Metazoa; phylum Chordata; class Amphibia; order Anura; family Dendrobatidae; genus Ranitomeya; species Ranitomeya imitator. The sequence goes on from NC_091289.1 coordinate 183,282,187, forward strand.
TGATGGCGTTGGCTAAAAAATCCACGGACTGCGAGTGAAGCGACCCACGGGGGGGGGGGGGGGGGGGGGGGGGGACTAGGTACGCCAGGGTCGGTGGCGGTGGAGGGCTCCTGGGCACATGGAGCATCGCAGGCAGAGCAGAGGGGAGAACTTTGAGGCCTAGGAAGTGGGGCCTGGCAGGTGGTACACGCAAAAAAAACGGTCGTATGCACCTTAGAGGATTTTTTAGACCTTGACTGCGACATGATTCTAATGCAAAAAAAACACAGGATCTATAATCTTATGACCGTGCCTGGGAAGCAGAGGGCGACGCTGCAGAGGAGAGGCTGACGATGTCTCCTTACCCCGGTCCTGTGTCCCGCTGTCCTGGGAAGACGAACTGTGATGCCTGAGATGGGGAAACTGGCTGCACGTGGGCGCTGTGACACGCAGAGATGCGGCAGAGCTGGAGCTGCGGCGTGCAGTGAGGGACCAAGATGGCCGCCGAGATCAGGAGAGAGATCTCGGCGGCCGCGAGAAGTGCCAGGACCGGGGGGCGGCGCCGCCGATGACGCGCAGGGGTGGGCGGAGCCTATCTGCAGCGACCAGCGGCTAGGCCGAAGCCGGGGGCTAAATTTGCGGCCTCGGCCCGGCCGCAAAGTGCCGACGCTTCAGCCCACCGATACTGCGCTTCAGCCCACCGATGTGCCATACTTAGGAGGAGCCCTCCGGACCGCCGGCGACCCCCCCCATCCCCCACGAGACACTTAACCTGAGGAGGTGAGAGGAGCCTTAGGATGGCAGGGACGGTGCAGGGGTTGGGAAGCCTCTATCCACCAGCCCCAGACAGGGGGGTGGAGAGGAACCGTCCACCACCTGAGTCACGCAGAGCATTGGTGATGCAGTGTGGTCTGCACGGACGCCACGGAAATAGAGCCTCTGTACAGCCGAGGGTAAAACCTGGTGGACAGGGCAGATGTCCGGCAATAAAAAAGCCTGGCTGCAGAGGAGGATACTGGAGGTAAAACACCAGTGCTCCTCTGTACAACGTGGGGAGATCGGCGCCCTTTTAGGAAAAAAAACGTCGCCCAAAAAAAGGTCAGCTCAGGCAGTGGCTCCCACGTCGCAGGAGAGGATACAGTGAGGTGAAACTCCCGTGCTCGCCTGTTGTTGGTTCGGGGGAGATCGGACCTTGAAAGAATCCGTCGCCCCCTTCCTCCGGAATAGATTAAAAGGAAAAAATCCGTGAGACTAAAAATCAGTGTGCCTCCTACGGACACTAAGCTTGAACTGGGTGTCTGGAAGCCAGTACGAGGGTGTATACTGCAGGGGAGGAGCTAACCTTTTTTTGTCTCAGCTTAGTGTCAGCCTCCTAGTGACAGCAGCATAACCCATGGTCCTGTGTCCCCCAATGAGGCGAAGGAGAAAATGATTTTTCTGTGAAGGTTAATGTGTCCATAGGTACAGGTGTGCCCAGCCACGTCGCTCTGCGGAGACGGCTGAGGAACCCCTATCAGGGGCAAGTGTCGGTGCTACAGGAAATGGGGAGATGCATGGGAACCGTGAGGAAGGTGATGCCATGAAAGTGACCAGTGCCACCGAGGAAGGTAACTGGCCCATAAGTAGCACTGCCCCTGGAGTGTTGGGGGTGGATGGGGAGGTAGAGCCCATAGCAGCGCCGGCTGATGGGTCTGTAGAAACCCCCGGGGAGAAAGCCTACGTAGCTGCTGTCACCCACAGTCAGAGTGCCCGGAACGCAGATAACTGTCAGCCTTCCGGACCCTCCTCAGTCATCACTGTGACTGAACCAGAGGTGGACTCAGAGCAGGTCCAAGAGGGTTCCCGTGGGGAAGGGACCCTGACGTCGCTTCTGGCTTCCCCTAGCCAGGAGTTACAGGCCGCTCTGCACACAGATGCGAGCCTAGAGAGTTTGAGGCAACTCGCCGAGACGCCCACCTCCATGACTGATAAGGAGAGTGTTCTGGGAACGAGGAAGGTTGTACGGGGAGACAGTACCCGGAGAATGACAAAAGGAGTGGTTGAGGGAAAGACAGCTGGTCATCCCGCAGCAATTCCGGGGTGAGTTGTTGCAGATTGCCCATGAGATCCCGCTAGCTGGACACTTGGGGGATCAGCAAAACTAAGTCCCGGCTGTCTCAACACTTCTATTGGCCTAAGATGGGGACAGATGTGTCAAACTACTCCCGCTCCTGTGTCACCTGTCAAAGAGTGGGGAAGGCGGGGCCTGCTATTAAGGCTCCCCTGATCCCGTTGCCAGTGATAGAGGAGCCTTTCCAGAGGATCGCGGTGGACATTGTGGGCCCGCTGGCCGTCCCCAGCAGCTCTGGAAAGCAATACATCCTTACTGTAGTAGACTATGCTACCCGGTACCCAGAGGCAGTAGCTCTGCCGTCAACTAGGGCAGATAAGGTGGCGGATGCTCTGTTGGCTATCTTTTCACGTGCAGGATTTCCCAGGGAAATGCTTACTGATCAAGGGACCCAATTTATGTCTCTCCTAATGGAGGCTCTCTGAAAGAGAATGCAGGTGAAGCACCTGGTATCGAGTGCGTATCACCCACAGACCAATGGCCTGTGTGAACGCTTCAATGGTACCCTCAAACAGATGCTACGCATGCTGGTTGAGACGCAAGGGCGCGACTGGGAGCGGTACCTCCCACACCTGCTGTTCGCTTACCGAGAGGTTCCGCAGGCCTCGACGGGGTTCTCCCCCTTCGAGCTCCTGTACGGCGGGCGAGTCCGGGGACCCCTTGGGTTGGTAAGAGAATCCTGGGAAGAGGGGCCGAACCCTTCTTAAGTGTCCATAGTGGAGTATGTCATGCGCTTCTGTGACAAGATGCAGACCTTGACGCAGTTGGTGCATGACAACATGACACAGGCTCAGGCTGACCAGAAGCACTGGTACGACCAGAACGCCCGGGAGCGGACCTACCATGTGGGTCAAAAGGTGTGGGTGTTGGTCCCCGTACCAACGGATAAGCTTCAGGCAGCCTGGGAGGGCCCGTACGTCTTCCACCAACAGCTCAACCCGGTCATTTACGTGGTCACGCTTGACCACGCTCGGGGTAGGCGAAAGGCCTTTCACGTCAACATGATGTATGCACACATACCCTGTATGCACACATGGATTTTTCCTCTCTGAACCCTGCTCACACAGGTTATATACAGATGATCAGGTTTTTAAATACATCAGATAGGGATTGCATACATTAGTTAGGACTGCTCTGATAAGGGTATACCGTGAAGATTGGTAGAGCAGCTTAGTATACATTTTTTGCAAAAAACGTATCAACCAAATACCCTGTTTTTTACATCTTTTACTAGCACATTTTTTCAAACTGAGTGTTTTTGGTTTCACTATTCTCTTTTGTGTCTTCAGGTTTCTTGGTGGTGTGTGAACATGATCATACAGACTTGTTCACTGTGCAAGTAGCCCATGTGTTCCTGTTTCCATGATGAAAACTCATCACGAACGTGAACCTTTCGTCCTACCGGTCTGCAGCTTGCCGAAGACGGGGAGGAAGACACCCTCCTGGACATGCTGGCCCAAGCCAAGGCCAATGGGTCCATCGAGGACGTGGAGGTAAGCACCTCGTTAACTGCACCCCAACGGTTGCAGTTGCAAACCACACTGGAACCCTTCCGGGTCGTGTTCTCCAACCGACCCGGGAGGACTGAGTTAGCCGTCCACGAGGTGGACACGGGGAATCGCGCCCCTCTACGGCGAACACCCTAATACAAATTCTATCAGTCTATTCAGTAGGACTATCAGCTGTGTATCCACCAGACTTCTGCTCAACACAACTGATGGTCCCAACCCCATTTATAAGGCAAGAAATCCCACTTATTAAACCTGACAGGGCACACCTGTGAAGTGAAAACCATTCCTGGTGACTACCTCTTGAAGCTCATCAAGAGAATGCCAAGAGTGTGCAAAGCAGTCATCAAAGCAAAAGGTGGCTACTTGGAAGAACCTAGAATATAAGACATAATTTCAGTAGTTTCACACTTATTTGTTAAGTATATAATTCCACATGTGTTAATCCATAGTTTTGATGCCTTCAGTGTGAATGTACAATTTTCCTAGTCATGAAAATACAGAAAAATCTTTAAATGAGAAGGTGTGTCCAAACTTTTGGTCTGTAAATTATATGTAAAATATATATATATATATATATATATATATATATATATATATATATATATATATATATATATATATATATATATACATACATACATAGATAGATTGATACACACACACCATTGCAAAAGGCTTCAAATGAGGAGTGAAATGTTATCTGTGGGTGTAAAATCAACATTTTCCACTTATTTTACTGGATTACAGCTTCCATTATATTTCGCTTTCTCGGCTGGTTGTGAGCGGACTTATTGCACCCATAACATTAGGACTTTGCCGACATTTTTGCTTGCTATAAAATATATACTAAAAAAAACAAACACCCTGATGATACATTATTCCCTTTAAAGACAATGGTAGATAAGAGATCAGGGACAGGACTATAAACCACGCTGGGCGAGCGAGGAAGGAGGCGTTGTAGAATACGGTGCATTTATTGGGGGGGAAAAAAAAAGACCTAAAAATTAAAACAGATCAGTGCAACAAATCAAAAAAATAAAATGTACAATACCATGAATAAAAATCAATTGGCACAAAACAGAGAAACGCTTCAGCCTGACCCCAGTTCACATCAGACGCTCCTAAACCCCAGAGTTCCCTTTGCACAATGATATTGTCGGGGATCAGACAAATTCCAGTTATAATGAAAAAGGCAGAAATAGCGAAATCGTCTTGTGTTACAGACATCTGAGTCCTGTGCAGGTCACCTAAAACAGCACTAACCTCCCAAATTGCATAGTGGGGGGAAAAGGGCGATTTGAGGAGGAAATTGATGAAAGCAGAACTATAGATCTCAGAGGATTGCATGATGATCTATAACAGCGTAAAATGCAACAACTTAAAGGGGCAGCACAACTTTTTACAGTTGCTCAAATGGCAATTATTTGCTCTTTAAAAATTGGAATTGATGAAGCTAATCCAGCGCATGTCCGGGTCCCGCGTCCTAGAGGAGGAGTGGAGTGCGCAAAGCACAGACTGTAAAATGCAAATCTCCTCTGTCGGTCAAAGAGAAGACCTGACTTTTATACATTTTGATTGCAAATTTCTGAAATGTCTAAACTTTTTGTGCATTCCTCATTTTCAGGACAAAAAAAAAATCTGTTCTTAAAAACAGGCCCAATGTGCCGACAAAACGCGGAAAGTTTCCGAACGGCTGTGCACAATGAGGCCCACGTGGCGACACACAGGTCGGCGATATGATACAAAGCACAACTCACCGTAATGTGATATCTTGACCTAAATGGGAGTAAAAAAAAAAAAAAATACAACATTTTGGGGGATCTGTACAATGGATGTAAAAATTACAGAAATCATGTTTATTACAGAAAACATACTATCCAAACTCACAAAAAGGAGATTTTTGTGTACTCACCGTAAAATCTTTTTCTCCGAGCCACTCATTGGGGGACACAGGACCATGGGTGTTTGTAGCCAGTGATGGGGTGTATACTGCAGAGGAGGAGTTAATCTTTTTGTTTACTTAGTGTCTTCCTAGTGGCAGCAGCATAACACCCATGGTCCTGTGTCCCCCAATGAGGCGTAGGAGAAAGTGTTCCTCTCCCTAGACCCAATGGGTGGACTTCTGCAGCAAGCACAGATGATGGGGATGAGACACAATCGACCCTGCGCCTCGTGGAGTAATAAATATTGGGCTCGGGCTGTAAAAATCAGCCGGCTACAGTCCCGGTAAATGTGCCATTGTAGCCAGCAAGTCCCAATCCATCTCTTAAAGGGAAATTATCCAAATATTACATCTAGAGTTCTAGTAACTGACTTGTCTAAATGCAAGAAACCACCAGTTTGGGTTGAGGTCTCTAGAGACGGTCCCTTCGAGGTGATACCAACTCTTGGACTATCCAGATGAGAGTCATCTCCAACATATAAAGATGGTACTTCTCTGGAATTGCCCTTTTAACTAATTTTTGTCCCACACCTCCTCCCATAAGCTCTGATCGGCTAGGGCCACAGTGAATGAGGCGTCAGTTCCTCTCTAAAGAGAATCGGTCATTTGCCATAAATGTGGATTTTTTTTTTTAACTGGAGTAAATGCCGCCGTTCTCCTGAATCCGGCGATGTTTTTATTTTCTTTCTATGCCTCTCTTTTCTTGAGATATAGCCCCTTCTGTATGTTATATACATGTAGTCTTTTAAGCCAAGTGGACGTAGTCTGTCAGAAGACACCCACAGAAAAAAGCTAGAGACCACACCCACTTGACAACAAGACTAGATTTATATACAGATAAGAGGAGGCCATATCTCAGGAACGGCTAGGAGCAGGAATGAAATAAAAACATTGCCGGATTCAGGAGAACAGCGGCATTTACACTGGGTAAAAAATATACAGATTTATGGCAAATGACAGATATACTTTAAATGACCCCGGTAAGTCTGTAACACGAGACGATTGGCTGTGCATTGATTCCTATGGCACTCTATAAATTATGGGAGACATTTAATACAAAGCGTTGTTTTTTTCTTTTACTTTTCTTTAAAAGATCGGATCCAAACTAAATGTTTACAAGTCTCTTCCACGTATTTGTACATCATTTTAATATTCCTATTATTGAAAGATTAAAAAGTTGCCGGTCGCAGCTCCAGGTTTTTTTTTTTTTTTTCATTTTGTTACACTTTGTATAAAACTGAAAAGAAAAAAAAAATCTCCGCAGCATTGCAGAAAAAGCAACAATTGTACATTCACTCCTTTAATGCTCACGAACTTTAAAAAAAAAAAAAAAAAAATTCAGTCACTTGCCGATTTTTCATGTTTTTTTTTTTTTTTCAATAAAATTCTGAGAAAAATACTTTGTATCCGTTGTTTTTACAGCAATACGATCAAAGTTCTCCTTGATGTGACAAGTTCCACAAATGACCTTGGCGGTGATCGTTGCTGTCCGGTCTCTTGGTGACCTGTAGGATAGACGAAGCCGCAGCCTCCGGAGGAAAAGTTGGGATGAGACTAGTGTGGTCTTCAAAGTGCGTTATTGTCTTCACAGCGTGGCGAGCGCCTCCTCGTCTCTTTGTACCTGGATTCAAGGATCGACGTCCTCAAGGTCACTTTTTGTGTCTCCAAGGATCATCGGAGAGTCGGGGCCCTAAATACATAAAAAAAATAAATAAATTAAAAAAAAGCATCAGGCTCTGAAAAATGCCCCTGTAGGAAGGCACAAATGGGGGTATTTGTTCACTTGGATCATGGATGTAACAAGGTCACAAAACCAAGAATTAATAGCTGTGCCACCATCCTATTCAATGCAAGTACACCACTGACCCCCTAAACTCCTTTCCACCGCAACCAATTATTCTACTTTTTTTTTTTTTTTAATTCCAGATTCCAAATGAGGTGAAAAAATAATTTGTAATTCCACCAATTTATTTTTTTGTTACGTTTTTAAGGTATTCATTATGCAATTCACATCAGTACGACTGCGGCTATACCAAAAGGTGCATCTTCCTGCTGGCGATCACGTAGGGCACAATGGCAGTGACTACTCCTCCTATCATCCATGTATCCGCCCCATCACAGAGCGTGATATGGATGCCGCACCTGCTGCATGCTCCGCTCTCCATTCTCATTGGCTGGACTGCTCTCCGAACCATTGCTGCTTCCAGACTGGTCCTTTTCGTTCAGCAGGGCGGTGGCGTAGGCTAAAGTGTCCTGCAGAGAGACCGCAGTCAGTGGCGATATCGTACATATATTACACACACACATATATACACAGACCGTGTGCCCCAATCTGCCCACCTCTCGGTCCCCTACCTGTGCAGAGATCGTCCGCTGGAAGGTTTTGGCGGTTGACGTCTCGTTGGACACGTTGCTCTGTGGCGCCCAGCAGTGCTCAGACATCTGTCACGAGAGAAAATCACCGCAGGGTAAAGACTAAAGTTACAAAAAGTTTTTATTGTATAGTAAAAAGTTCAGCAACTTTCTAGGAGACTCGGGGACCGTTTCATCAGTTTTTGGCAGAATTCTATGGTGTAGAACTATTTGAAATGTTACATTTTTGTGGAATTTTATGACTTTTAGCTCCGTCTTCTAATGTACCTTACTTCGAACAGACTTTTCATAAAGACTGTAGGGAAAAATATCGGTCTTCATAATATCAGCACTCTTAAGATCTCTGCTTGCTGTCAGTGAGGAGCAGTATTTTTTTTTTTTTCTTATATCCAGTGGCAGATAAAAAATGCCCTGACTTTGTACTGCTCACACAGATGATAGTTTTGTTGACCATAATTTCTGACCATATAAAAATAAACAAAAGCAGCAAAAATCTCTGTGCCTTCCTGATAGTACAGATAAATGATCCAGATTACAACTATATGATGCATTTACAGTGAGAGCTACGGCACAGGATGGCTGAAGATCGGGACTCACCTTCTTCTGTAACCACTGCACGGCCCAGCTCCAGTGCTGAGAGTTGTCCTTAAAATATTCCTTAGCGGCAGCACACCTGTTGCCAAACACAGCAACCTTTATTCAATTTTAAATGACACTAATCTCTCATATTATAAAAGTTTATGTCTGGATCAGAAACACACAATCAGGTGCTGATCCAAAGAGCTTACAATTAGGGAATCGATTTGCCTTAGTTCATAGATCCCTACGATCCTCCTGCTATCCGCTGGCATCCCTATCCGATTAGTAGTCCCTGCACGACATCACGTATCAGCCACACTGCAGCGATGACGTTACGCCGGGCCGATTAATCAGGAGAGGAGCCAGGGATTACCGTAGGTAGGAGATGGTTCGCAGGACTCCCGCTCAGAGGCCATGGACTACTCTTCGTGATTTACAATCCACAGACATTTCAGACTTACTTCTGGGCCAGGGTAACGAGGAACTTGACACACTGGTAGCAGCGGCTGCTGTCTATGTGATTGCTATGATGCATTAATGCTAAGGAAACAAAAGAAATGAAAAGATAAGTAAATGAACCCCATGTCAAGAGTGGAAGGATTCTCAATGCTTCGTGGTCTGAAAATCCTTATATCCTGGGATGCAATTAAAACAGCACCAGATTTATTTGGATGCTTAATGCTCATACACACAGAAACCTAGTGCGGAGAAGAGGGGGATGCAAAGGAGATGTGGTAAGATGCGGACCACCTGGACTCACCCAGCAATCCGTCAGACTCAAATGCAAACTTCAGCCTCTGCAGCTGGATGGGATCTTCAATCACCTTAAGGAGATAAGGAAATTTACATGAGACATGAGAAAAAGCACAGAAAAACTGCAAATTCCTCCTCCAAGAGCTCGTTTTACTTACCAGGATATCATGGAGGAGAGTGAACATATTCTTCAGCTCATGAGGGGGAGCAGATTCCAGCTGATTCTGCAATAAAAACGTAATAAAACATATTAAGAAGGTATGTACGTGCCAAGGAAAAAAAAAAGTGTCTTCTGTATTAGTGCTGACAGCGATGCATGACGCATCTTCCTATGCTGCAGGTTTCATAAAGAAATGGCAGACACCATGAATGGAGGTAATGGAAGACTGGCGTCTGCAGGAGAACATATCCCGACTGGATATTCCCATACTTGAGACCTCCTATAGCCGGTCCCCATTCTTCTGTGTTCTGGTCCACTGAGACTGTGGCAGCATCACTAACCTTAATGAAGTTGAGAGCAGTCAGAGAGAATCTCTCGTTACAGAAGCAGCAATAAACCAGCATCTCCATGAGGACAGACAGGGACCCGGGCAGCTCCCGCAGTGCAAACATCACCTGGAAGTGCAGGCAGCCATTGAGGAGAGAATCCAAAATCACAGAAACCCCCCCCCCAAACAATCGTCCCGGCAGCGGCATACCTCCAGCAAGTACGGCTTCCCATCATGCATGAACATCAACATTTCCACCTCTGAATGCAGCGGTAGCAGAGCACCAAGCCTGCCCCCCGAAAGCTGCGGCCTGGACACTCCCGGAGCTGACGCACAAGATCACATTCATTACTTATACATACTTTGTGCAGCCACAAGATCTCACAAAAGTCAAAGCCTGGACGACAGTCCAAGACCAGAGCTGCAATATCCCAAGTGCTCCAGAGCTGCAATCTCCCAGTGCTCCAGAGCTGCAATCTCCCAGTGCTCCAGAGCTGCAATCTCCCAGTGCTCCAGAGCTGCAATCTCCCAGTGCTCCAGAGCTGCAATCTCCCAGTGCTCCAGAGCTGCAATCTCCCAGTGCTCCAGAGCTGCAATATCCCAGTGCTCCAGAGCTGCAATCTCCCAGTGCTCCAGAGCTGCAATCTCCCAGTGCTCCAGAGCTGCAATCTCCCAGTGCTCACTGATTAGTCAGCTCTGGGGTATAATACAGGATGTAACTCAGGATGAGTAATGTAATGTATGTACACAGTGACTGCACCAGTAGAATAGGGAGTGCAGCTCTGGAGTATAATACAGGATGTAACTCAATATCTGTAATGTAATGTATGTACACAGTGACTGTACCAGCAGAATAGTGAGTGCAGCTCTGGAGTATAATACAGGATGTAACTCAGGATCAGTAATGTAATGTATGTACACTGACTGCACCAGCAGAATAGTGAGTGCAGCTCTGGGGTATAATACAGGATGTAACTCAGGATGAGTAATGTAATGTATGTACACAGTGACTGCACCAGCAGAATAGTGAGTGCAGCTCTGGGGTATAATACAGGACATAACTCAGGATCAGTAATGTATGTACATAGTGACTGCACCAGCAGAATAGTGAGTGCGGCTCTGGAGTATAATACAGGATGTAACTCAAGATCAGTACAGGATCAGTAATGTAATGTATGTACACAGTGACTGCTCCAGCAGAATAGTGAGTGCAGCTCTGGAGTATAATACAGGATGTAAGCCTGGATCAGTAATGTAATGTATGTACACAGTGACTGCACCAGCAGAATAGCGAGTGCAGCTCTGGAGGATATTACAGGATGTAACTGAGGATCAGTATAAGGTGTGAATTGTGACTTATTTGTTCATGTAGATTACAATAAAAAAAAGTTCTTACCTACGGTCTGATGTGGAGAAATGTCAGAATGTAGAACCAAAAGTGCGATTGTATTGTGCAAGAAGCTGAACTCGCGAGCCTGTGCCGGGCTCCAGCGGCGATTCTGGCAATACATGAAATGAAAGTTTTGTATCAGAGCACAGTGACAGAACAATGAGCAGTTATATGACGCTGTACACACACAGGGTAATTTGTAAATGTACGTTATGTAGAAACACAACGTCTGGATACCTGGTTGTTCTTCCTATTGGGGCCGAGCAGGAAGTTGATGAAATGTCGCAGCGCAGAGTATTTTAGTAAAAGCTCCACAGCTCGCACTCCTTGCTGAATGTGAGAGAATGAAGAATTATACACTGTTATAACATGCACAGATTTACAAGAGGAAGGAAATCCCGGGACCGGTATTTTAATTCCAATCAGACCCCCCAAGTTTAACATGACAAAGTTGTAGATAACGCTCCTGGAAATATCGGCTCTGAGACAAACCTCCAGAGTGAAACAATCCACACAAACGATAAAGATATTATTTGACCGTATTTCTCTTAAAATAAGCCATAAAATATGGGTCAGGGCTTGATTTACTTACTGTTCTGCCATTTGGCTGTACTGTGAAGTAGTGATTTACTTCTTGTAAGTGTCAGCATGCCTCATTACGGACCTGGTGGTGCAATTACTTTTACAAATTACCTTTTGCACAAAGTTGTTGAAGAGGATGAAGTACTGAGCGCAGTTCTTGCAGTTCTCCGGTACGTCCTTGTCCAGCAGACCGAGGAGCATCTCGATCAGTAGGTGGACTCCATTAACCTGCAGCAGCACATACAGACGTGAGGACGATGTTTAATGTCTCCCCGTAGCACATATTACAACTCCCATTACCTTGTCTCTGTGAAGTAAAGCGCCGTCTAGTGTCTTTTCTAGAATAGTGGCCACGGCGCATCTGACCTCTCTGACACAGCACTCCAGGAGAAAAACCCTGTTATGGAAAATAATGCAGCTATCAGAGGTACAGAAACGATTACGTCCATCTATACCAGCCCTGAACATGAAGACTCCATTAGGGGGAGCTCACCATATACAGTATATACAGTGGACTACAGCAAGTGCCCCCTAGTGGAGGCTCAGGAAAGCCAACTTTTATTTCTTAGCCTCTGCAAGGGATTTGGAGATCTGTAATTGAAAGAACAAAGCTCTATCATGATGGCAACAAATCAATTTAAACTTACTTGACGAGTTCTCTGCCTTCTGATCCAACAAAATATTCCACAAGCCACTGACAGGCTTCACAGCTCTTCGAAACCAAGGCCTCGATGGTCGCAATCCATTCCTCTGTGTCGACCCTGCAACCAGAACACACGGGATGAGGCAGGATACAAACAACGGACGTGTGAATACCATTCAGACCGATATGACGAGAAACGGAAATGAATGGTTTTCTTATTGCTAAAAATGCAGGCTGTCAGTGAATGGAAACGTTGTTTTCTTTTCTTTCTTTTTTTTTTTAACTAGTGACCCTATTGACTACAGGTGGGTGTCATTCCTTACCGGAGTTTCCGCTTTGTCCGCAAGTAGGTGTGAAAGAGGAAATGGATGGCGAGCTGTGCTCCGACCTTGGCCATTGAGGGGTAGTTTGGATGCTTGAGCTTTGTCTGGAGGGACAGAGGAACTGGTGAAACTCTGCAATTACAGGTCCTGGTGATAACAAATCATGTAGTACTTACTGCATTCACAGATGCCAGAGAGAGCACAAAACTGAAATAGTCGCTGTTGTAAACATCCCGATTCTTCATAAACTTTAGATTTTCATCTCTCACCATCTGGAAATGTAATGCAGTAACTATAGATAACCAGGGTACATACAGGTAAAGATCACATGAACCACAGGGAGCTACAAATGCCCCCCAAGCTAATGGAAATATTCTGCAAGTGTCAAAGACCCCAAATATTACCCCCTCCAAAGACTCTTTCTGAGAGAACCGACAGTTGTCTAATCACTTTACATCTCTGCTCGCATTACTTCCTGCATCTAGAAAAAGCAACATATCTGGCTAGAAAGCTGCACCTTACCTGGTATATCCGGAGTGGCATCTTCTCAACAAATAGACCTTTCTTCTCCCCCTTTCTGACCAGCTTGGTTAATATAGAGAGGCGGTCATTGGTCCGGTGCGGCCGAGGAGAGGACTGGGGTGAAACGTCAGGAGATGATGGTGCAGACCTGGAAAGATGGACATCAGCCACATATTAAACCAATTTTATCCATAAATAAACACTCTGAAAAGCCTTTTGGGTGGGTTCATGTGATCATATCATAGCTGTATTTACTAGCCTATATTTTTCCGGTCAACTGTGGGTCTCGAAACCTAAATTAACTGTATCACGTAATCCGCTGATGCTGTTAGTTCAGAGACACATGAATGCTGTTACAATAAGGTCATGTGAACCTTTCCTTCAGGTGGAATCACACATGCAGTTTCTGATAATCCAAAGCCAGGATTGGACATAATGAGGAATGACGTATACTACTTTTTGATGCTGGATCTACGTCTGGCTTTGGCTCAAACAAAAGCACCAAAATCTGCATTACAAGAGTCGTGAGCTCTGTACCGTTTACAGCAGAAATCACGCCTTGATAATATCTATCTGCAGAGGGTAACAACTCACAGAGTGAGATCCTCGGCCTCTTGGCGCACAACGCTGACTCGGCTCTTCTTTGGTAAAACTGGAGAGTTCTGGTCTGAAACGCGTTGGTAGAAAAGCATGTAGGCGTTCCAGTAGCGCCGGCGCACATCTGGGTAAGGGTTGGCTGTACAGAATAAAAAAAAGCAAGTAAACCGTATGCCCGGTATACCGTCACCTAGTGCACATTAGGGGACCAGCAACTTACACTGATCATAAACTTTGGGTCTGTATTCTCCACCGAAGCATTCGTACTCTATGGTCTCATCGTTGAGATCGAACTCCTCCACCACTGTGTCATTGAACTTGAACCACTTGCTTTTTCCACAGCTCCTGCGGGAAGACCGAAAAAGCGATGAGATGCTGATGCCGCAGTTATTTCCAGGGAGTTTCGTGAGCCCTGTATGGATTTACCTGCGATCTTTAATAAAGGAGTAATAGTGACCAGCATGAGCCTGACCGCTGTGCACAATAACACCAACCAACTCGTAATTTTCCGTGGGGGCCACTTTCTTTCGTGGAGAGCCTCCGCTGGGGTCTGGATGCCTCCCGTTGTCTCCCACCTCTGAGGAGGAGTCCTGACGGGCCATCCCGGACACAGTGTAAGGCTCCATATTCAGAATCCAAGGGAACTAAAAAAAACAAAGCAAAAGGAAGAGAAGTAATGTCAGCGCCTGAATGCTGCAACTACATCCAGTGCATTTGTGTCGCCTGTTCTGTGTCGAACCTTGATCTGCTCATCATATTTAATGGAGCGTCCACTCTCCCAGTCAAATCCAAATCTCATCAAATGAATAACGAGGACACTGGGCAACGATTTGATGCATGTTCTCTTCACCGTCGTCCTCTGAAAGAAAGAAAAAATTTAAGACCGCAAAATGGTTAAAGTTGGACAAATTTTTCACTTTGAATTATACCTTGATATCATTAAGTATTTGTACACAATGCCTCAAAGAGCAGAATAGTGAATGCAGCTCTGGAGTATAATTCAGGATCTCCCGCCTCGATTACTGTAACACCCTCCTCTGTGGCCTCCCCGCTAACTCTATTGCACCGCTCCAGTCTGTCCTCAATTCTGCTGCCCGGCTAATCCACCTCTCTCCTCGCTACACTCCTGCTTCTCCCCTCTGCAAATCCCTCCAGTGGCTCCCAATTCCCCAACGAATCCAGTTCCAACTACTAACACTGATCTACAAAGCCATCCACAACCTGTCCCCTCCCTATATCTCTGAACTAAGCTCCCACTATCTTTCCTCACGTAATCTTCAATCTTCCCAAGACCTCCTACTCTCCACACTTAAGGTACCGTCACACTAAGCGACGCTGCAGCGATACCGACAACGATCCGGATCGCTGCAGCGTCGCTGTTTGGTCGCTGGAAAGCTGTCACACAGACAGCTCTCCAGCGACCAACGATGCCGGTAACCAGGGTAAACATCGGGTTACTAAGCGCAGGGCCGCGCTTAGTAACCCGATGTTTACCCTGGTTACCATCGTTAAAGTAAAAAAACAACCACTACATACCTACCTACCGCTGTCTGTCCTCGGCGTTCTGCTTCTCTGCTCTGGCTGTGAGCACAGCGGCCGGAAAGCAGAGCGGTGACGTCACCGCTCTGCTTTCCGGCTGCCCGGCGCTCACAGCCAGAGCAGAGAAGCACAGCGCCGAGGACAGACAGCGGTAGGTAAGTATGTAGTGGTTGTTTTTTTACTTTAACGATGGTAACCAGGGTAAACATCGGGTTACTAAGCGCGGCCCTGCGCTTAGTTACCCGATGTTTACCCTGGTTACCAGCGAAGACATCGCTGAATCTGTGTCACACACACCGATTCAGCGATGTCAGCGGGAGATCCAGCGACGAAATAAAGTTCTGGCCTTTCTTCCCCGACCAGCAACAGCACAGCAGGGGCCTGATCGCTGCTGCGTGTCACACTGGACGATATCGCTAGCCAGGACGCTGCAAAGTCACG
The DNA here is from genome assembly GCF_032444005.1 of Ranitomeya imitator. NCBI lineage: Eukaryota > Metazoa > Chordata > Amphibia > Anura > Dendrobatidae > Ranitomeya > Ranitomeya imitator. The sequence goes on from NC_091289.1 coordinate 183,297,959, forward strand.
GATCGCTAGCGATATCGTCTAGTGTGACGGTACCTTTATTCATTCCTCACACAACTGTCTCCAAGATTTCTCCCAAACATCCCCCATCCTCTGGAATTCCATGCCTCAACACGTCCGATTATCCACCACCCTTGGATCCTTCAGACGGAACCTGAAAACCCATCTCTTCAGGAAAACCTACAGCCTGCAATAACCATTCTGCTGCCTCACCAACCACCCAAGCTGCCGCCTCACCACCCACCCGAGCTGCCGCCTCACAAACCACCCGAGCTGCCGCCTCACCACCCACCCGAGCTGCCGCCTCACAAACCACCCGAGCTGCCGCCTCACAAACCACCCGAGCTGCCGCCTCACCACCACCCGAGCTGCCGCCTCACCACCACCCGAGCTGCCGCCTCACCGGCACCCGAGCTGCCGCCTCACAAACCACCCGAGCTGCCGCCTCACAAACCACCCGAGCTGCCGCCTCACAGGCACCCGAGCTGCCGCCTCACCGGCACCCGAGCTGCCGCCTCACAAACCACCCGAGCTGCCGCCTCACAAACCACCCGAGCTGCCGCCTCACAGGCACCCAAGCTGCCGCCTCACCGGCACCCAAGCTACCGCCTCACCGGCACCCGAGCTGCCGCCTCACCGGCACCCGAGCTGCCGCCTCACAAACCACCCGAGCTGCCGCCTCACCGGCACCCAAGCTGCCGCCTCACCGGCACCCGAGCTGCCGCCTCACCGGCACCCGAGCTGCCGCCTCACCGGCACCCGAGCTGCCGCCTCACCGGCACCCGAGCTGCCGCCTCACCGGCACCCGAGCTGCCGCCTCACCGGCACCCGAGCTGCCGCCTCACTGGCACCCGAGCTGCCGCCTCACAAACCACCCGAGCTGCCGCCTCACAAACCACCCGAGCTGCCGCCTCACCGGCACCCGAGCTGCCGCCTCACCACCATCAGAACTGCCGCATCCCCAACCTTCTGTCCCTTCCCCATTATCCCATAGAATGTAAGTCCGCAAGGACAGGGTCCTCTCCCCTCTGTACCAGTCTGTCATTGTAAATTTGTTTACTGTAAACGATATCTATAACTCTGTATGTAACCCACTTCTCATGTACAGCACCATGGAAATAATGGTGCTATATAAATAAATAATAATAATAGTACAGATTAATTTCATATCAAGGTATTATTTATTTATCTGAGCACTCACCTTGTCTTTGCACTTCTCACAGTAATATGCATTGCTCCCCTCGAGCACCTCTCCTCTCACAAACTGATCTAGGGAAATTTCAAGGCTTTGGCAGGAGGTTACCCCTAAATTCAGAGCCATAAATGCTTCCTCTCGCTCATATCTGCAAAACACACGTATCTAGGTGAGAACACAGATCAATGCACAATGGGAATGAGGCAGAATTGTTCAGCGATTTCAAACAATACAGGTAGATGGATTTGTAAACCGCAGCGTCTATTCTCAGCCTCACCTGTGCGGACAATCCTTGCAGATCTTTTGGTCGGAGTAGATTCCTTGGAAAGTGTTCTTAAACAATTGTTCACGTCCCATTTTCTGAAAGTGGAAGAAAAAAAGCAGAAAGCTGAACTGAATATAATCTTATCTGGATATGAAGTCAATCATAGGATTTGACTCGTCTTCTTCAGTAGACCTCCGACATTGTTGCCCGTCTGGGCTGAACATTATTCGCTTTCAATGCTGCTATATGGAAACAAGTCAGTAATAATAAAATAAAACCGAACTGGTGGGAGAACTGGGGGAAAACTTTAATAAAAAGATAATTGCAAACTTGCTTGTTTTATTTTTAAGCAGGAGTACCTTTAGATATTCATCCATTTGATCTATGAGACTGGTGAAGAATTCGTAGGCGTCCTGCTGCTCCCGGACGTACAACTCTTTGTTCCACATCTTGAAAATCTAAAGTTCAAGAATGCTGCGTCTCAAATGTGCAATGAAACGCGTCAGCTATGAGAACATTAATAGAAGCTATAGAAATGCATCTGGCTATGCTCCAGCTTTTCTGTAACGCACATTTATCTTCTGTGCCCACAATAACCCAGTCTCAGCCATTTGAGCTCACTGTCTCCCGATGCAGAAGTGAGTGGAACTTTTTTTGCAAAAATTACCACCTTTGACTTGTAATTATTTTGTGTTACTTAATTTACATTTAGAATAAAAAGCAGCGACTTTTGCTGCTCTCAGTCTGATTTTTAGGTGTTCTCAGTGTAAACAAGTGATCAACTATCCACATGATAAGTGTCAAATTAGATTGGTGGTGGTCCGATCACTGCACTGATTGGAAAAACGGGGACTTTTTAACCTCAAAAGTGCAGCAGAGCCCACGCTTAAGCGCTGCATTTTCAATGGGGCTGCAGACTGCTGTGCTTGGCTTTTTCTAGAGGCCCCATAGAGCAGGGGTCCCCAACTCCAGCCCTCCAGGCCCACCAACAGGTCATGTTTTCAGGATTTCCTTAGTCTTGCCCAGGTGATAATTGCATCACCTGTGCAATACAAAGGAAATCCTGAAAACATGATATGTTGGTGGGCCTTGAGGACTGGAGTTGGGGAACACTGCCATAGAGAATGAATGGAATGGCAAGAAGTGCGTCGTTCCCCCCAGTTGTACCCCCTCATATGATCAATAAGTTATCTATCCAGCGGATAATTGATAACTAGTTTTCTTTCCATTTCACAGACTATATGTGGAAATCACCTTCCAAAAGTTCTCCGGGACGTAGTACTGCAATTTGCTCTCCATCAAATGGCCAAACAAGGATTGCACTTGGTAGAAGACACTGTCGTCCGTATTATCTGTTTCATCCTCCATCGAGAGCAAGGCCTGATGGAAAAGGAGGGGACTTCATGTTAGAATGAAGTAATCGAAGAGCAGAAGATTATAAGAATGGTATGCCGCAGCTGATAATACTGCAGCCAACTACTAAGATTTCCTGCCATAGAAAAAAAAACAGCACAATAGTGTCAGCCTGCAGCCACTACTAGGGGGCACTCCTGGAGAAGACTAAACAGAAGATAACACAAAACAGATTATAAGCGATTACCGGACCTCAGGAAGACCTGGCTGCATATACAGCTGCTGAAAGACGGCGTTCATGTAGCACGTGGCGCCTCCATTCTTAAGACCGACAAATCCAGAGTTCGACCTGCTGTCGACTGGGGGCAGAAACTGGAAAGTTAAAAAGAAGGAATATCAGGTAAGAAGGACAAAGATACCGAATAGAAAAGATGAGCATCAAAGATCCCAAATCTGTGTGTGCCGGCAGATCTGCTGTAACTACACTCACGTCAAACTCCTTGGTGAGTGCGGGATCCGGCTGATGGTGCATGGACAGCAGCTCTGTGGTGATGAGTTGTAGATTAGCAAGAGAACTCTCTGCCAGCATCACCAGCACCTCGTACGCTGCCAGACGACTGTTCACCGAGCTGCACCTGCAACGATCCCCGATAAACACAAACGTCTGAGAATATAGAATATATATAATCTTATCCATAAAAGACAGCATCAGAGTATTCTTATAGGGGAAGTATTATAGTAGTTGTATTCTTGTACATAGGAGCAGTATTATAGTAGTTATATTCTTGTATATAGGGGCAGTATTATAGTAGTTATATTCTTGTACATAGGGGCAGTATTATAGTAGTTATATTCTTGTACATAGGAGCAGTATTATAGTAGTTATATTCCTGTACATAGGAGCACTATTATAGTAGCTATATTCTTGTACATAGGGGCAGTATTATAGTAGTTATATTCTTGTACATAGGGGCAGTATTATAGTAGTTATATTCTTGTACATAGGAGCAGTATTATAGTAGTTATATTCCTGTACATAGGAGCACTATTATAGTAGTTATATTCTTGTACATAGGGGCAGTATTATAGTAGTTATATTCTTGTACATAGGGGCAGTATTATAGTAGTTATATTCTTGTACATAGAGGCAGTATTATAGTAGTTATATTCTTGTATATAGGGGCAGTATTATAGTAGTTATATTCTTGTACATAGGGGCAGTATTATAGTAGTTATATTCTTGTACATAGGAGCAGTATTATAGTAGTTATATTCCTGTACATAGGAGCACTATTATAGTAGCTATATTCTTGTACATAGGGGCAGTATTATAGTAGTTATATTCTTGTACATAGGGGCAGTATTATAGTAGTTATATTCTTGTACATAGGGGCAGTATTATAGTAGTTATATTCTTGTACATAGAGGCAGTATTATAGTATATTCTTGTATATAGGAGCAGTATTATAGTAGTTATATTCTTGTATATAGGGGCAGTATTATAGTAGTTATATTCTTGCATGTAAGGGCAGTATTATTGTAGTTATATTCTTGTATATAGGGGCAGTATTTTAGTAGTTCTATTCTTGTATATAGGGAGCAGCATTATAGTAGTTATATTCTTGTACATAAGGACAGTATTATAGTAGTTATATTCTTTTACATAGGGGCAGTATTATAGTAGTTATATTCTTCTACATTAGGGAGCAGTATAACAGTTTTATTCTTGCACATTAGGGCAGTATTGCAGCAGTTTTATACTTGACCTTCAGTCCTGCAAAAAGTAATAAAAGGTGAAGCTAAATGTTAACTTCTCATAAATCTGGAGAATATCTTACTTGGGGTGGAAGTCTTGCTGGCTTAATGCTCCACTACCAGCGGGTGAGTTGCTGTTTAGAATTATTCTTGAGGCACGGAAGAGGAAATCGTCCAGCAGCTGTTTAATAAGGGAAGGACCTGTATACCAAACGCAAAGCCTTGATTCAGCAAGGGGCGGCACTGCTGTGTGTGGGGAGACTGTAGCTTCATTTATACACTGACCGAGCATTTCTTTTTCACCGCCACACAGTGACAGGAGTGTCTTAATGAGCCTGAGATGACCAGCCAGCCACACGTTGTCCGCCTCGCTGGTTTCACACTCCGCTGTTCGGTTTGGCTCGAAGTTATCCAGCCACATTATCTCGTCCTCCAACATGGTCGCTGGGCTGATGCTTAACTGCTCCATCTCCGAGGCTGAGAGGAATGAACAAAGTGATCAGGATCGCCTCGTCAGAGATAGAAGCCATACAATAACCATGTTAAAGGGCATGAGTTGTGCTGAAAATTGTATCTGATCTGCAGGTGGAATGTTGCAGAGGTGGTCCGGTATCTAACTTCATACATGGTCTTTAAATTGGGCTCAGCATTGCTGAACGTAACTTTAGTCGTTAAACGACCCTCCCATGGGAATAGCGCCTATAGATATGGCTGATGTTTACTCCTTTCTAGATATAGTATATTAATGTATATAGTTATCAAACGATTGCAACGACACCTACTCGTGAGGTCATCGAGGAGCTGACATCGTAAATCAAAATACTCTGTGCACTGGGCCAATAACCTAAAAAGAAGAAACAATGATGAGGTTTTCATTCACTTCCATCGATGAACCCTCGCTGAACATTATACCTTTATATAGAGAAGTACTACAAGGCCACGCACAGGACCTACCTCTGATTGATTCCTCTCATGATGCTGGTCGGCGACCAGAGAGGCAGTTGTGCAGATAAGATGACGTTGAGAAGGAAGAGGTTGGGTTTCTGGACCTCAGGGTACGTGGAGGTGTCGGTCTGACTCAGGGTGTACAGCTGGTCACACGCAACACGTCTGATCTGTGGGGATGCACAAATCGTGCATTTGTCACTGGGTACATACATCAGACGTGATGTAGGAGATGGCAGACATCAGGGAAAAATCCTGGGTGCAACTTACCTCTGCACTGGGAGACCCCAGGAGAATATCGATAGTGAAGTCAGTAACTGAAGGCAAATTGTAAAAGGATCCTGCAACAAATGAAAAGCGATTAAATAAGTAATAAAATAAAGATATGACTGCAACAATAAAAAGAAAGCATGAACAAATTGTGTCTGAAGTGCACTGTACGTGAGCTTTCATTTTCTATGCATATACTACAGGAGGGAGAGTAATAAAGTGCTGCTTCCCTGACTTCCTGCTACATTTCTTGTACCAGCAACCACCACTAGGGGGAGCAAGAAGTACTGGTTTAGACAGTTGCATTGGGAGCTTTATACAGTGGGAATGTTATTCAGTGAGCTCCCCCTAGTGGCTGCAAGGTGGCAATGACAACAGAATATGCATAAAAAGCGCACCCATATTTAACACCTATATTAAGTGACAATATTAACCTGAGATTAAAATTAAAAGCCTAAGATAATAAAGTTAAATTTTGAAGACATTTAATATTAGGGGTTTTAAGGAGGACGGTAATGGCTGCTCATACATACCCAGCTGCTGGCTGCGGAGCTGAAGACACGTGACCAGCAGAGATAAGGCCTCTCCAGCAATAATGGCATCTTTGGTGGACACAGACTGCTGCCGGACGCAGATCCAGGCGTGTAGTGAAGTGGCTTCTCCCTCGCTGCCAGAGCTGCAGTTACTTCCTGCAACGACGAGAAAGAAGTGCTGAACGCGGAGGTGCCGACAAGACTTAGTTTTTTTTTCCTCCAGTTTGCAAACTTGTTACATAAAATATACAATTATGTCCTCAATTAATGAGATTGTTTGTAAATAGACTGCATTATAAATTCAAAGTCGCCTTCAGAGCAGAAATCTTACAACATTTGGGAAGGGTTGTATTTGCATCGGGCTATTTACACCAGCAGAATAGTGAGTGCAGCTCTGGAGTATAATACAGGATGTAACTCAGGATCAGTAATGTAATGTATGTACACAGTGACTGCACCAGCAGAATAGTGAGTGCAGCTCTGGAGTATAATACAGGATGTAACTCAGGATCAGTAATGTAATGTATGTACACAGTGACTGCACCAGCAGAATAGTGAGTGCAGCTCTGGAGTATAATACAGGATGTAACTCAGGATCAGTACAGGATCAGTAATGTAATGTACAGTATGTACACAGTGACTGCACCAGAATAGTGAGTGCAGCTCTGTAGTATAATGCCGGATGTAACTCAGGATCAGTACAGGATCAGTAATGTAATGTGTGCACACAGTGACTGCACCAGCAGGATAGTGAGTGCAGCTCTGGGGTATAATACAGGATGTAACTCAGGATCAGTAATGTAATGTATGTACACAGTGACTGCCCCAGCAGAATAGTGAGTGCAGCTCTGGAGTATAATACAGGATGTAACTCAGGATCAGTAATGTAATGTATGTACACAGTGACTGCCCCAGCAGAATAGTGAGTGCAGCTCTGGAGTATAATACAGGATGTAACTCAGGATCAGTAATGTAATGTATGTACAGTGACTGCACCAGCAGAATAGTGAGTGCAGCTCTGTAGTATAATGCCGGATGTAACTCAGGATCAGCACAGGATCAGTAATGTAATGTATGTACAGTGACTGCACCAGCAGAATAGTGAGTGCAGCTCTGGAGTATAATACAGGCTCTAGCTCAGAATTACCAGAAGAGAAGGTATTTTGCGGCTGAGCGGTCTGTAGATTGTATAATGACTGCCTCTCACCTGAGCTGCTTAGTCGGCTCCGCAGCCCGGCAGGAAACAGAGTGTTGTTACTTTCTTTGATAGGTTGGTTGCTGCCGACAAGGTCTAATCTTCCGGCAGCTGCAGCCCAGGACAGACGCATGAAGCAAGCGACTGTGAGTGTGAAATCATTTACCTCCATGGTCTGCAAATATATAAAAGGGGGGAACACACATTTGCTAAGTAAGGAATGACACAACCCCGACCTAGAGGACACATCCTGAAATCGGACATCACCTGAATAGCAACTCGAGCGGCAGGAATTATCTCCTCCACCCTGATAGACGAGCGGTCGGAGACGGACAGCTGCCGATACGAGGACTTTTCTGGAGTCCCACAAATGGACATCTGTCTACTAGACTGTCGCCCTGCATTCCGGAAAGGTCTTGATGACAGCCCCTCTACTCCATCTTTTGCCAGGTCTTCATCCAATGCGGCTGGCATGGTCTGCCCCACCAGCAAAAACCTGAGAGAGAGGCAACTCATTCACAACACGGGAAGAATCGGCCTCATAGGTCACAGATTCCTGGTAATGTGCAAACCTGGCGAGCTGCAGACAGATGGAGTAGACGCCTTGTCTCGTCTCGTAGTCCACCTCGGAAGGGATGGAGTCTCTCTGCATGACGTTCACAACCAAACTGCAGGGAAGCAAAAGGCGACAGAGTGAGAGAATCAGTGACAAAAGTGACTATATGATGCCAAGGGGTAACATTCTCCTTGTGGAGAGTGGCACGTCAAGCCTGCCAAGGTGAGGAGACTTTTGAGCCTTGCAATGCTTCTCTGGGAAGTTAAAAATAGGTGGCACTAGAGTTCTAGTCCTCTTCCTCTGCAGCTCCAGGCAATTTTGCCTCGAGATTACAAATGCATCATGTGGATTATGGTTTGTAAAATCTCATTTATTGTTTACGCGTGTACGTGTGTGTGTGTGTCCTATTATTTTGTTTGTATTAGACCTAAATTGCAGCAAACCTTTACATGTGTGACAAGTATTATATATGCATGTATTACATAAAGTTTGCTCTGTGGTATTTATGAGTGAAACATAAAACACCGGTTTCATCTGTAAAAATTGCACAGCACACAAGTTTTAGAAGTCAGTTGTAGAAACTTAAGTTTTCACTTGCAGACAGCAAGCAGAGAATTTATAGATCAGAAAGTTGCCGTGAGCAGGACAGTAGCCGACCTTAATCCTCCAGCTTTAAGAAAGTTTTCACAGAAGGACTTGGCGCAGTTTCTCGCCATCTCATCATCGGCCGTCGGCATCAACTTGGAGCTGAGAACCTGAATGAGAAACAGAAGTCGTCACCGGCCGAGTGATGAGCAAAGAAAACCTAAGAGCAGCAACCTGCAATTGTGCTGAATTATCACATTAGAGTTGTGCGGGGCTGCGTCGGGCGCAGCCGCCGCGACGCATGCGTCATGCGCCCCTATATTTAACATGGGGGGCGTATGGACATGCGATGTCTTGCGTTTCGTGACGCATGCGTCATTTTGGCGCAACAGAAAACGCTGCATGATGCAGTTTTTTCAGCGCCAAAAATCATGCAAAAATGAACGCATGCGTCACAAAAAGCTGCGTTTTGCATGCGTTGTGCGTTGCATCGCCGACGCAGCACCGCACAACGCAAATGTGAACGTGGCCTTATCTACACTCAACCAGGAATGGTCCATCATCAACTAGAATTGCTGAATAGTGAAGCTTGTGCGGGGCCCTTCGTCATGTCAAACCTAAAAAGTGTGTACCAAAATCAGTGTATACTTCACAGAGGAAAGTCAGCCTGGAGAGAGAAAAGACGATGACATCACCGAAATACATTCCTCACTCGGGCGCTGCCGCCGGACCACAAACTATTATATGAACAGATTCCTGTGGGGTCACTTTTTTTTCCAAGGCCTGATTCCCCAGTGACTCTTCTGGCACAATAGTGAGCGCAGCTCTGGGGTAACTCAGAATCAGTAATGTATGTACACAGTGACTGCACCAGCAGAATAGTGAGTGCAGCTCTGGGGTATAATACAGGATGTAACTCAGGATCAGTAATGTAATGTATGTACACAGTGACTGCACCAGCAGAATAGTGAGTGCAGCTCTGGAGTATAATACAGGATGTAACTCAGAATCAGTAATGTAATGTATGTACACAGTGACTGCACCAGCAGAATAGTGAGTGCAGCTCTGGGGTATAATACAGGATGTAACTCAGGATCAGTAATGTAATGTATGTACACAGTGACTGCACCAGCAGAATAGTGAGTGCAGCTCTGGAGTATAATACAGGATGTAACTCAGGATCAGTAATGTAATGTATGTACACAGTGACTGCACCAGCAGAATAGTGAGGGCAGCTCTGGAGTATAATACAGGATGTAACTCAGGATCAGTAATGTAATGTATGTACAGTGACTGCACCAGCAGAATAGTGAGTGCAGCTCTGGAGTATAATACAGGAGGTAACTCAGGATCAGTAATGTAATGTATGTACACAGTGACTGCACCAGCAGAATAGTGAATGCAGCTCTGGGGTATAATACAGGATGTAACTCAGGATCAGTACAGGATAAGTAATATAATGTATGTACACAGTGACTGCCCCAGCAGAATAGTGAGTGCAGCTCTGGAGTATAATACAGGATGTAACTCAGGATCAGTAATGTAATGTATGTACAGTGACTGCACCAGCAGAATAGTGAGTGCAGCTCTGGAGTATAATACAGGAGGTAACTCAGGATCAGTAATGTAATGTATGTACACAGTGACTGCACCAGCAGAATAGTGAATGCAGCTCTGGGGTATAATACAGGATGTAACTCAGGATCAGTACAGGATCAGTAATGCAATGTATGTACACAGTGACTGCACCAGCAGAATAATGAGTGCAGCTTTGGGGGTTTTATACGGCATGCAAGGAATGTATGCACACAGTGGCTTTTATGTACGGTAGATCATATGTATGTATAAATATTCAGAGGTAACATTTTGTGGTTACCTCCAGATTGTACAGAACACGGAAGGTGGACATGCCAGGGGCAGACGATCTGAACAGACTTTCCAGGATGGAGCTGGCGCTGGGTTGTTGATGATGTTTGGAGGACAGAGATGGGGATTTTGAAGGCTGTGACTCTGACAGAAATGTCTTCTGAGTGAAAAATAAACATTTATTAAAAGAAAAAAAAAATGCAGATTGTGGGGTGTAATAATTTAAGTGAGTGAAAACTTAATTTACCTTCCTGCCCAGAGAGTCGAGCTGATCCAGTGCTTCCTGCACTGCTGGGTCTGTAGGAATCAGCAGGAGAAGTTTCCGGACTCTTAGGGTGATCCTGCAGAGATGGACATTCGTCAGTGCACCAGGTATAAAGTACTAACCTGATACATAATAGTATGGAAGGCAGAGGTATAACGCACAATTACCTGGGCTCTTCCAGGTTGGCTAGTTGATAGAGCATGTCAAACACATTGCAGACTAATGCCATCACCACGCCTGGGAGAGACTTTTCCTGGAAAGGAGGAACGGAAACAAGATAAGTCACAAAGATATTCAAACTAGGTCCTCTAAAAACAAGTTCACCTATAGAGGAGGCAGTAAGGGGTAAGAAGCATGCGTTGTCCTTCCTAAAGGCCTTGGACTTGTGTTGTTGACTTTACCCTACATACCTGTTCCATCACGTACGATGAGCTGAAGCCGGCGCTGCTGCTGGAAGCAGAGGAGGTTTCTGTGGAGCTCCCAGACGGGGTACCACTGCCGGTGGTCTTCACTGTGAGCGACTGGTCATCTGAAAATCCCAACTGATGGAGCAACTTCTGGTCTTTATTCACCGTCAGCTACAACAGAGCAGGCGCCAGGTTACTGAAGACGCAAGAGTGAGGGCTGCAGACCCCAAGATGATTTTTATCATGTAGTATCTGATAATGAAGAAATCGCTCTCAAACAGGTATTGTTACAGCTTTCCTAGAAGAGCAAAGGGACAATTCAGAGCTCACGGACGCTACTTACCAAGCTCTCGTTAGCGAATATTTGCATGTTTTCTACAGGACAGTTCAGGTGCCGGGCTATCTTCCAGCGGATGCTGCCGATTGTCTCATTGCTGTGGGCCTGGTACATAAATGACAAGTCTTATCTGTCTGTAAACATCACACAAATACATATTCCCAGTAGTAAACTTTGCTGGTATATACCATAATGTGATATTTCAGATATTTTTGTCATTAGTTTTTCCCAATATAATAACCTGGCCATGGTATATTTGCATGGTAAATAACTGCTCCCTGCATGGGGTTGGTCCGTATATTTCTCCCAAACAAGTTCTGCACAGGACAGGAATTTGCCAACAACAGTAACTTATTGCACACATTGGACATGCACGGTCAAGCTACGGACCACAATGTCTGGATCGGGCACAGGTCTCCTGACCCAAACTTAATATCCTTGTAGTCATAAATGAGGCTATCAAGATAAGATCAGGAGATCCATGGCCACGCAGACTGTGAACGTTGGCCTTTTGAGACTGGCCAGGTCTGGTATGTCTCCCAACATATGTTGATGACATATACTCAAGATACCCATAAACGTCTGATAGAGACAGATCACACCTGTACGAGTCCCTAGAATCCCTGTTGGTGCCCGGCATGCAGTAACAGGAGAGGGGGGCGCCGACCCACTCTACTCACAGCTTTGGGATTTCCAAACACAACTGAGTGCACTTACTTCTATCAGACATTTATGGAATATTTTATCTTTTTTAATTTCCCATGTAAATAACCAGATTCTGAGCAATTGCAACCCCTTCTAATCAGATACGTCAGAGGATTGACTCCCGTAACAGAGAGAACTAAATATGTGAGTGCGCACAGACCTCTATGGTGAATGTATCTTTGGTAGACTCATAAGTAAGGTTCAGCGTCAAGAGATGTCCATGAAAAGAGGCACCATGAGGTAGAATTGTTCTGGGAACGGAGTACAGATCCTGCAGTGGGAAAAAAAATATAAAATCAACACCAAAGCAAAGCAGCGATGCTGCGGAGATCACGCACAATCCAATAATTTCAAAAAAATGCAGCGGGAACAATGTGTAACCGAGTGTGCAATGTGGCTACTATAAACTACCAACTTCTATGTTCCTATATTACCGAACATCTCTAGCTCACCAGGGTTACTGTATGGCTGAAGTCTGTGTACACAGAAGTGCCAATGGCATATTTACCTCAATAGTGATCACATAGCGCTCTGCCAGCAAAAGAAGCCTCTCGATTATGACCAATTTGGTTGACCTGCCAAAGAAAAAATAAAAAGAAAGCCGACTGCAATAATGTAAAAACCAAAGACAATCTGCAGTAAGTGCATTGCAAAGGGACGTTCAACCTAAAAATAAATGTGAAAAACACCCAGCCTAGTTTAGGCAAAAAGAGGGGTTTCTACTGCCAACTACGTACCCTCTTGGCTCTGCGGACCCTCACCTGTATGGGGACTGTACAGAGGTGGCCACTGATGGCATAGCGGTGGCAGTCAGCATTTTTGTAGCTCTGGTGACTGCATGGGTGAGAGTGGGGCCTCCGAGTGCAGAACTTGCAGCCTAAAAACAGAAAGAAAAACAGTTTCCGCCTACAGCACAAAGCAAAAATAACCTAATGCGGTGACTTTTGCCTTACTGCAGCATCATTCCCCTCCTATAGTATTGCAGATCCAAAAGATCAGCCCATTCATCTGCTGAAATACTCTGTGCTGCTCAAGACAGTGCTCATTTCACTATGTAACTTCCACTCTCCTCCTCACACCCTGACACTCCCAGTCATACACATATCTATCAAAGCAGCTTTTACCTCCACTTCCTAAAATACTCTGCTGCTGTGATTAATCCAATTAACATGAATAAGGGTAAAGACACTTCCTTCAAAAACAAGCAAATCAATGCAAGCTCGATTCTCACCTCTAGCCGCGTATAGCAATCAGCTATGAATTTCTTGTGCAAAGAGACAGAATCCTGTAAAATAAATGGGACACGTATATCAGGATCTCACGGATATAGAGGAAATTTTTGTTTGCTCGCAAGACATGCACTCGCTCACTTTTTTGAGCCGGGGGTTGAGACTGATGTAGCTGTAGTTGATGATCAGCTGTATAGCTTCATTGGCGATTTCTTCATCAGGAGATTCCACTGCCACTTTCCAGATGAAATCCATGCCGATCAATTCCAGTTTCTCAACATGCTGCAAAAAAAAAAAATTGAAAGATGGAGACGAAAGATATAATAAAACAAGATAACTTGTGTGTGTGTCTTGACAGATTCTTGCCCCTGTACAAGAAACGAGAAGAGGCAGCAATAACTGAACTCACTGGAATGCTCTGGCTAATGGTGAGGAATCTCCCTCTATGATGTCTATGTGTCTGTCTTAGCCCCATTACCAGGATAGTGGTGTGACCCCAGCAATCAGTAACTTATCCCCCATCCTAAAAAACAGCAATGATCACGAAGGATGCATTTGATTACATCAGATCCATTAGTTTCCTGAAGGTAAGAAGTGCCATAAGCGCCTGGTACAAGCTCTTTTTTCCCCCCGTCTCCTTGGATATTCATGCAGAAATCAAGGAGAGAGATTTTTATATCACAAATGAAGCAAAACTTCAGATTGTAGATGGGGGGCAAAACATTCCAGATCTCAGGAGTGCTCACCAGTTGTGTTCCCTGACGCTTCAATCGATGATCACAAAGATTAACATTCTCAAAGAACGTCTTGAAGAGGTTGAAACCTGCAAGTCATATACAGGCATTAAAGGCAACATTATAACGTAATCCAGGATTACCAGGATCTACATATCAAATACGCTAGATTACTGCAGGTCCTTCAAAACAATGCAAAAGTTACTAGACAGTTAAAAAAAGAAAGCACTATTACAATGAGAAAATATTTATTTTTTCCTTCTCGGGAGCAGCAGTTTTCATTCACTCTGTTTGACCTCATTCACAAGTCAGTATTTTTGCATCAGTATTTCGATGTCAAAACTAGGATTGTCTGCAAAACAGGTGTCAATCATTCAATTATAGATTTTCTCCAAGGTCCACTCCTGGCTTCGGCATACAAACACTGATGCAAAAATCATGATGTGTGAATGAGGCATAAAAGTAAAAAAAAAATTGTGAAAATGCAGATTATGAACCTTTCTGGACATTGCATGCTGGATAAAATAAAGTTCACGAGAATAATACAAAAACAAAAGAGTTTTATACCCCAGACAAGTATCAGAGACCCACAGCCACCCCTTGATTTCTCATACCATTCATTGTAATTTCGTAAGACTCTAACTTTAGTATTTTCTCCTTAAAAAGTTGCTGCTGGACGTCGCTCTCGAGGTCGTGCTGTCCTTTAGTAAACCACTCAAAACACATCTGGGGAAAAAAATAATAAAATAAACTATGCAATATAATCGGCATCTAATATAGAAAACAGTAACTGCTCAATCAGTGATTTTTCTACGCAAAAAATCAGTCTGAATTTCATCAGATTTTCTTGGATGTAAAATAAAAATAAATAATGATAAACATTTCTCCACCTTCTCCGATTTAACAGTCTGTTAAACATGGACAGGACATGGATGGCATCCAAATGCGCTCAGATTTATTTCACGAATCCATAGACTTGCACTGGAGAGTTTGACCCGAAAATAAACAGACATGTGAACAGCTCCATAGACTACAATAGGTATGAGATTTACCAGTGAAAAACACGGATAGAAAACAAACGTGAAAAACATCCGAATGACAAACATGAAATACATCCAAATGAGCACTAAAGCCACATACGGCAAAGGTAGCAGTATTGCACTATGATATCGCATTAATCAAATCAATGATTTATCAATGAGATTTTATTGCAACTATGAAACTCCATGCAATAGCAATATTGGTGTCAGGTCGCACATGACTGCTTCTTGCATCGAAACCGGTGTCTGTGGTTTGGCCATTTTTACTGCAGATAAAAATGCAGTCCCCAAAAGTAGTCACAAGACACACTGTCGTGGAGCCTGAGGGCAGGATCACATGTAGTCTATGGTTGTAGAACTGCCCCATTCACCTGAATCAACCAAATTCAGATGATTGACAGTGAAAAGTTTGCAACAAAATCTGCAGTCATCATATGTACTGCCTTGCCAGACTTGGTCACAAGCACGTAGTTTGGAATTAACCTCTATGTCTCAGTAACAGCCTGATAATCAGTGCCATTCAGGATATGGAATAACAGGCATGTGATTATCAACAGGACTATGAGATGCAGTCATCGTCTAACTATTACTTACTTCCCGGTCCAGCTCACACACGTCATGTCCGGTCACCAGACATTCCCAGATCTCTTTGGCGCGACTCCAGCCAAGATACAGCGTGGCTTCTTGAAGGAAAAACGCCAGGAATTTCAAATGAGCCTCCAAATACTGCAAGGTAACAGTAGGTAACAGAGAGGGCATTAATTTTTTTTCTGATGGTGCATTACATCTGTCATTCATGCAGCTAACGACTACAATTTACAATGACCCATAATTGAATATCTCTAAAACTGAAAGTACATTAATTAGGACATGGGAACTAAAAAAAAAAAAAAATACAATTTGTTTTTTTTTACATTTTTTTGTAAAATGCTTGGATTTTAGAGAACCCAGAAAAGCACAAGATCTGCATTGTCTGAATGAGGCTACAATTTGCCTGCAGCTGTTGTGTAATCTGGGGTTTCTAAAGCGGACATCACCCAAAACTTCTAAACTCAATGATGCATCTATTGGGGATGTTAGGATTCTCCCAATGGACGTGTTACTAAATATTGCTTTTTCCCTGCGGCAAGACGTTCAATGTTCAATGTCAGATACCTCCCGGTAAGTGTATCTGCCGTCAACCAAAGAGGATCCAGCAAGCCCACCCGGACCAACGGTGGATACCGCCAATCGATGGCACGCCACTAAACTTGCTGTCACCAACTTAACGATTTCAAAGTTCTTCTTCAGGTCCTGAATGATGCTCTGGAAACAGCAAAACACAACAAAAATAAAAAATAAATAAATGCACCTCTCACGCCACATGAAATCAGATCTAAGCACCACAATTAGGAAGTAACCAAAGATTTCCATTTTACATAAAGTAAAAGACGTGTATCATACGCACTAGGTCTGATGGCCCTTACCTTGTCTTGCTTTTGATAGGTTTGCTTGTTGAATGAGCGAGTGATCTCATGGAGCTGACGTAAGGCGGGCACCACCCACACCACCTGAGGGTTGTTGTGCTGGGATGACTGAATCAGAAATAAGAAAGCAGTATTTATAATATTAATCTACATAATCATCATTTCATCCACTTCCTTTATTATGTAAACGGTCTGATCTCTATGAATTTGCATGGATCTACTGAAATACTTCGCTTGCAGTAAATATGGATGCTCAGCAGCGTTGCACATGCATTTTCATAGTAGAGTATGGAAAGATAAAAGGTCAGGTAATTTCCTGTGTGTATGGCTAGCTTGTGGTTGATGCAAATGGTCAGTCTTTTTCCATATACTCTATAAAAAGGGGTCATTTTTATATTAAAAGTTCACATAAAATATAAAGAAGTACTAATAAAAAAATTTAATAAATACTTTGCTTTCACATTTTCCCTAATCTGTGCTCCCAATCAGTCTCCTTCCCCCTCTGGCAGCTGAGAATGTATTCCCTTCTTATTTTTTAGTTGTACTGCCACATACTGTTCTCCTAGTGAAATAAGAAGGGCAGAAGGATATGTCTATGGTCTACCATGATTAGAGCTTCTCTATGCAGATACTCAGCAGTGGGTAGAGCGACTGGGGAGGAGTGACCAGCAGCGCTCAGCCCAATAGGTGGACGTTCATATGGCAATACACATTAGGTGGCGCCATACTACGCAAGTACATGTTAAAACTCTTCCCTGGCGATATCACGTGACCACGCACCTTTCAGCAGGTGGACTTGAAGCTTTTGGGAAGAAGTTATCTCACCTTCTTAATGTCCTCTATGCACTTTATGATATAACTCCTCTTAACGGTCTCTTTGACTGCATAGGCGTCACTAAGGATTGTCAGGTGCTCCTCTAAGGCTTGCTGGATTAAGTTACATGGCAGAGTGGGCAGATGGGCGAGCTCCCATAAGACTTCTAAGACCTGTAAGAAGACAGAGGTGAGCTGTGCCACGGCCACAATCATGAGGCTTTTTAATAGCTCTGGACTGTCACCTTTCCGGTCGTGGTCTCGTTGCGAGCTTCTCTTCCGATACGGCCTATGAGGCTTAATAATTTCTGCCGAACTCTATCAGACTCGATCTCCCAACTCTGTGAAGAGGAAAGGTCGATGGTTATCAAGATGAAAGGAAAACATGGTACAAAGGTAGTGTAAATAGCTGGTGCCATATCTACCAAGAAAAAACTTACTACATAATACATGAATATCTGCAGTACACACTGTCAGGATTCTCCGGTGTCAGGAGCGTGACCACAACTATGCGATTTGCATACAAGCCGTCATGTGCCAACTGGATGTGTGCTGCCTCACTTAATGCAAGTGAATTGAGCAATGCCGGACACGTCTAGTTGGAATGTGGCTGGAAGAATGCGTGACTGCCTGCTCCCGGCGCTGGCACCGGAGAAACATCACAGCGCGCACTGTATGCGATATGAGGATTCACAAGTCTGCAGTCACACAGAGTGACTGCAGACTTGTACTGCAAGGCACGACAACCTCTTTAACCCATTCAAGACCTTGCCCTTTCAGTTTTTGTGTTCTCGTTTTTCGCTCCCCTCCTTCCCAGAGACATAACTTTTTTATTTTTCCATCAATAAGGCCATGTGAGGGCTTGTTTTTTGCGGGACAAATTGCACTTTTGAACAACATCATTGGTTTTAACATGTCGTGTACTAGAAAACAAGAAAAAAACATTCCAAGTGCGGTGAAATTGCAAAAAAATATGGATTTTTGTATACTCACCGTAAAATCCTTTTCTCCGAGCCAATCATTGGGGGACACAGACCGTGGGTGTATGCTGCTGCCACTAGGAGGCTGACACTAAGGCCTCTTTCACACTTCCGTCTTTCAGCTCCCGTCACAATCCGTTGATTTTTGAGAATGCAAGATCCGGCAAAAAAATTTGCAGGATCTTGCATTTTCCCATTGACTTGTATTAGCGACGGATTGTGACGGATGGCCATCCGTTTCATCAGTCTTTCACTGGATCCTGCATAAAAAAAAGGTCCGTCGGGCAGAAAAAACGTTCAGAGGAACGTTTTTTTCTGCACGTCGGAAAATCGGTTAGCGACGCATCCTGCGCTGCCCGTCACTGGCTACAATAGTAGCCTATCGGCGCAGGATGCGTCGCTGCCTTTGACAAGAAGGAATCCAGCGACGGGCCCCGCCTTTGCAAGGAGAGCATGCGTGGAAGAATTTCCCGTCAGGGAAATTCTCTCTCACTCTCTTTTTACTATTGATGCTGCCCATGCAGCATCAATAGTAAGATAGAATGTGAAAAATAATAATAAACCTCCCCTACTGGAGTCCCGCGCAGCGATGCTCCCAGCAGCTAGCGTTCATAGTAATACATTGCGAAATCTCTTGAGAAGTCGCGGTCTCGCGAGACTGCGACTTCTCGCAAAATGTCACAATGTAGTACTAGGAACGATAGCTGCCGGGAGCATTGCTGCGCGGGAACGCCGGTAGGTGAGAATACTGCGATTTTTTATTTTTTTTTAACCTGGTTTGTGTTGTGTATGCGTTCTTGCAGCGGAAAAAGGCTGCGAAAACACATACACAACAGGTGCACATAGCCTTGACGGGTCAGTGCACACGTTTTCCACAATCTGCACAGGATCCGTCATTTCAACATTTTGACGGATCCTGTGCAGACTTGGAAGACGGAAGTGTTAAAGTAGCCTTAGTGATACAAAGAAAGTTAGGTCCTCCTCTGCAGTATACACCTTCCTGCTGGCTCTCAGCTAACCAGTTCGGTGCAAAAGCAGTAGGAGATCAATAACAATATATGAGCATACAACATGTCACATTATATATGAGAGTATAGCATGTCAGATTATAAAACAAGCACAAGCTAATAATAGGGTGGGAGCTGTGTCCCCCAATGATTGGCTCGGAGAAAAGGATTTTACGGTGAGTACACAAAAATCCCCATTTCTCCTTCGCCTCATTGGGGGACACAGACCGTGGGACGTCCCAAAGCAGTCACTGAGTGGGGACAACATCAGATCAGGCCCTGTGTAACCGCTACTTACAAGTGCCCACACTCACATCTGTGGAAGTGTGGGAATTCTAGTGCTTCAAGAATGCATGCGGAATGGACGAATCCGCAAGCTTGCAGCCGTGCTTGCCGACGTCTGGTGCCTAGAGCCCTCAGACAGGAAGATAGGCTGACATCTAGCACGGAAGGACTCCTGGATGGTGTAACGAATCCACCAGGCTAACCTGGCCGATGGAACGGCTAAACCCTTCCTGTGACCGTCAGGAAGCCTTCTTCTTACCGTCAGGAAGCCCAAATAAAGTGACCAACCTTTGGAAGGACGCGGTCCTCGATGCGTACCTACTCGGAGCACTCACTTTGTCCAGATTATGGAGAACCCATTCCGTTTTGTGGACTGGAGCCGAAAGAGATGAGGGAAGGACGAAGCCCATGTAACAGTGGGAATACAATACCACCTTGGTAACAAGGGAAGGGGATGGCCTGAGGACAACCTTGCCTTAATGGTAATAAGGAAAAAAGTCTGAAAGAACAGAGCGGCAAGCTCTGAAGACTCATCAGGATGACAAGATCGCAGAGAAGAAAGAGAGCAACCTTCCCTGATAGTCAAGTCTGTCCGGATCAAAAAAGGAGTCTACTGTAAGACCCCCAGGACCATTAAGGTCCCAAAGATCTAACGGTATGCGATAGGGAAGAACCACAGGTGAAGACTCCCTGCGAGGAAGTCCATATTTGCAGTTTTGTAGCAATTACCGTATATACTCGAGTATAAGCTGAGATTTTCAGCCCATTTTTTTGGGCTGAAAGTCCCCCTCTCGGAATATACTCAAGTCACACCCGGGGGTTGGCAGGGGAGGGGGAGTTGGCAGGGGAGGGGGAGCGGGGGCTGTCTAATTATACTTACCTGCTCCCGGCGCGGTCCCTGCTTCTTCCAGCGCTGCATATTCTTCCTGTACTGAGCGGTCACATGGTACCGCTCAATACAGTAATGAATATGCGGCTCCACCTCCCATAGAGGTGGAGCCGCATATTCATTACTGTAATGATCGGTAACTGTGACTGCTCAGTACAGGAAGAAGATGCAGCGGTGGAAGAAGCAGGGACTGCAGGGACCGCGCCGGGAGCAGGTAAGTATACGGGGAAGGGGAGCGCAGCGCTGCGCGATATTTACCTGCTCCTCGTTCCAGTGCCGCTCCGTCTCCAGCGTCCTCTGGCAGTGACGCTCAGGTTAGAGGGCCCAGTGACGTAGTCAGTGTGCACCCTCTGCTGAGTGTCAGTGCTGGAGACGGAGCCGCACGGGGAGCAGGTAAACATGGAAAGCGCCGGCGTCCTGAGCGAAGAGAGGTGAGTGATATTTCTTTTTTTTATTGCAGCAGCACTATATATGGCACAGCTTTATATGGAGCATCTATGGGGCCATAACGAACGGTGCAGAGCAATATATATGGGGCACAGCTTTATATGGAGCATCTATGGGGCCATAATGAACGGTATGGAGCATTATATGTGGCACAAGTTTATATGGAGCATCTTATGGGGCAATAAAATGAACTGTATTGGAGCATCTATTTTTATTTATGAAATTCACCGGTAGCTGCTGAATTTCCTCCCTTAGGCTTATACTCGAGTCAATAAGTTTTCCCAGTTTTTTGTGGCAAAATTAGGGGGGTCGGCTTATACTCGGGTCGGCTTATACTCAAGTATATACGGTAGACGGAAAAATACTAGTGCCGCAAACGAGAAATCCTGACATGGTCAGTGCGGTTCTCCCAGGATCACTGGGGTCCTTCCTGCTTCCAAAAAGATCTCCGAAGTAGTGGAAGAGGGGTTATGGAAATTGGTACCATGGAAGAACAGAGCATGCACTGCGATGGCTCTTGGATCTCGAGGCCGAACCATGAACTCTAGTACATTGGCGTGCAGTTTGGACGCCATCCGACCTACATCTGGAGTGCTCCAGTGAAGGCAGATCTGATGGAAGATTTCCGGGTGAAGTTCCCACTCACTTGAGGAGAAACCCTGACGGCTGAATATGTCTGCCGCCCAGTGTTCTACTCCAGGGATATGTACTGCCGAGATCACCGAATGATAGATCTCGGCCCATCAGAGAATGTGAGGTACCTCGGCCATGGCACTTGACTGTGGGTACCTGGTAGATGATTGACGTATGGCACAGCCGTGAAATTGTCCAACTTAAGTCAGATGGGGTGACCCGCCTGAAGGCAGTGGACCTGCTGTAGGATTAGCCGTACCGTTCGGATCCCGAGAGCAATGATCGGGAGAAGACTGGCATTGGTGATCACTAATAACCATTGGACCAGGAGAAGGCCCTGGATGAGGAAGGAACTTACAGACTACCCTTTGAAAGCCTGATTGACTTGCTGAAAACAAGCGGAGCGAAGGAGACGGCTTCCATTGTCGTCACCATTTTTCCTCAGAACCCTCCTAGCAAATCAAATGAACTGAGGGGATGAGTGATCAAGTGCGCGAGCTCCCTGTTGAAGGGCCACAACCTTGACTCGAGAATTACCATCCTTCTGGAAGTGTGCAGGATCATCCTCAAAAAGGATCCGATGGACTGGAAATGAGGAAAACTTGTCTAAGTTTAGCTGCTAGCCTCAGCGTAGTCCTGGAAGAGCGGCTAGAAAGTCGACCAAATAGGGCAGGACAACCACGCTACTAGGATGCCAGAGGAACCTGACAACCACCATGACCCTTGCGAACAGTCTGGGTGCGGTAGCCAGGCCGAAGGGCAAGGTCGTGACTTGAAAATGCTGTTCGCAAATGGAAAGGTGAAGGGATTTTTGTAGAGGGGAAATATAGGAATGTGAGGGCAAGAATCCCGAATGTCGATGGATGCCAGAAACGCCACCTTTTTCTGTTGAAGTAATGGCCTGGGACAACCTTTCCACTGCTGGTTGGGTCTGTAGAAATAATACGATCCCTTGTTAGTCTCCCGCTCAGAAGATTTGATTGGACAGCTGTACTGTCTTCAGGGAAAGGTTACGTGTGTGAATCGAAGTAGTTAAAGTCTCCGACCAGGAGATCATTGCTCAAGCAACCCATGTGGCGGCTAAGGAAGGGTAGAGCGCTGAACCCAAAGCTGCAAGACGGAACGAACCAGATTTGCTATCCGACAGTCCGTGGTATTTTTAATTGATGATACATCGGGCAGGATACTGGTAGGTATACGACAAGAGATTCTACCTGGTTAGTCTGCCAAGTGGCAGAATGCGGGACTGTATCCAGCAGGTCATAGTCTCTTGCCATCGCCGCTCTCTGTTGACGGTGCAGAGTAGAAAATTAGGAACCCTCGATCCACCATCCTCAAACAGGGAAGTGGAGAGGGATTGTCCGCCTTCTTGCATCATCCGCTAAATAGTTGTGATGCAAAGAGGGGTGCTCGGACGCTAAAAAGGGAGCCTCTGGGCAAGGCAAGATTGCACCTTGTGCAGACGTGTACTACGGAGGACAGAGAATGAACTTCAATCCAATATTGCAGCCAGCATGCAGCCAGCGGGTAAGGAAAGGGTGAATCAAAAACCCCGCCTCCATGGCTGAAGATTGTTCCCTCCAAATTCAGGTGACAGTGTCCCTTTAAGACCAGGGAATTCTGGTCATACGCCTTTAAGACCAGGGAATACTGGTCATGCGCCTTCAAGACCGGGGAATACTGGTCATGCGCCTTTAAGACCAGGGAATACTGGTCGTGTGGCTTTAGGTCAGGTACTTCCTTACCCGGGTACTGATGTAGAGTTGATGTGCCCCTTTAATGCAAAAACCGTTGCCCCTGTGTGAGCCGACCGGGTGGACCAAGATGGCCACCGGGAGTTGCAGAGTTGATACAAACTGCGCAATTTTCCAATACCCCTGGCGTCTCCATTTTTTGTGATCTGGGGTCAGGTGAGGGCTTATTTTTTGCGTGCCGAGCTGACGTTTTTAATGATACCAATTTGGTGCAGATACGTTCTTTTGATTGCCCGCTATTGCATTTTAATTCAATGTCGCGGCGATCAAAAAAACGTAATTCTGGCGTTTCAAATTTTTTTCTCGCTACGCTGTTTAGCGATCAGGTTAATGCTTTTTTTTTTTTTATTGATAGATCAGGCGATTCTGAACGCGGCGATACCAAATATGTGTAGGTTTGATTTTTTTTTTATGGTTTTATTTTGAATAGGGCGAAAGGGGGGGTGATTTAAACTTTTATAATTTTTTTTTCCATATTTTTTTAAACTTTTTTTATTTATTTATTTTTTTACTTTTGCCATGCTTCAATAGCCTCCATGGGAGGCTAGAAGCTGGCATAGCCTGATCGGCTCTGCTACACAGCAGCGATGCATAGATCGCTCCTATGTAGCTGAATTACAGTCTTGCTATGAGCGTCGACCACAGGTTGGCGCTCACAGCAAGCCGGCATCAGCAACCATAGAGGTCTTAAGGAGACCTTTGGTTGCAATGCTGACGCATCGCTGACCCCCGATCAAGTGACGGGGGGTCGGCGATGAGCTCATTTCCGGCCCAATGGCCAGAAGCGCCGGTTACATGCTGCTGTCCGTGTTTGACAGCAGCATTTAACTAGTTAATAGCGGAGGGTGAATCGCGATTCCACCCGCCGCTATTGCGGGCACATGTCAGCTACTCAAAAAAGCTGACATGTCCCGGCTTTGATGCGGGCTCACTGCCGCAGTCCACATCAAAGCGGGGGTACCGACTTCCGCAGTAATAGTACGGCGGAGGTCGCTAAGGGGTTACCTATGGTTCCAAAACTTACACCATAAAAGTAGTACATCAGGCCTCCTGTATTTAGTACATACTAGTACCCACAACTGAGGAGTAACACTGGCCCCAGAACCAACCAGGCCAGAGCCGCATCGGGAGACATTACCTTCTGAATAAGCACAAAAAGATGGTTGAGCTGCTCGGAGCTGAACTTTACGGCTGCAGCGGCAATGATGGTGTGGATATTTTCTATCACAGTGGATGATTGCCCTGACTGGTCATAAAGGGAAGAGCGACAAAAGCTCTGATTAGCACAAACAGATCAGTGTATATACACAGTGCATAGTTTATATATAATATGCTAGTTAACGATCGACAGATGTTAGATGATTGGACTGTGGCAATTTAGAGGCTCTTTCCATTCATTTCTAAATGAGCTCTGCAGCTCACCGAGCTCATTTGCTCAGTTTGCAAATGTGCTCAGTGATCTTTCTGCATAGGTGTAGGTCCTAGAAATAAGATCCGAAATTGTCAGCCATTTATGGCATACATAAGAGATGAGCAAAAAGATTTACAGGATCCTGGTCTAGCAACCATGTAGGTACTTCAAAGCAGCCAGACCACCCTTCAAACCACTACCTCCCTGCCGACATATCTCCCACCGATTAGTAGGGCCGGTGTAACATCACGAGAGTGGTGCGCTGGGCCTACTAAACACAGAAGCGCCGGGGATGTTGGAGGGTAGGAGGAAGCTTGCAGGGTATAGCGTATTAACGTGGCCGGTGAGCCAG
This sequence comes from Ranitomeya imitator, assembly GCF_032444005.1. NCBI lineage: Eukaryota > Metazoa > Chordata > Amphibia > Anura > Dendrobatidae > Ranitomeya > Ranitomeya imitator. The sequence continues at coordinate 183,323,228 of NC_091289.1, forward strand.
GGTTCTGCAAATTTTTTTGCTCAACTGCAGCATATATAGTTAGTAGTATGTCGACCCCATTACAAAATTAAACCAGCAAGAAATGGTTATAAAAAAAAAAAAAAAAAAAAAAAAAAGGGCCGAACATTACTCATACGTTAGATCCCTGCCCTCTCGCATTGAAGCTGGATGCAGATTAGTACAGATTTATGAATAAGTTGAATGTTGCAGGCTTCCCCCCAGCTGTGGCTGAAGGCAGCCGGCATTTTATTTTATCGGTTGTATTATGATACGATGCGATAACCCTTTAATACTCGCAAGACACAACAAGGCTGCAAAATGTGTTACAATTAAGAAAATGCAAACAATACCTGAATCTTCCAGATTTTGGAAAGCTCATCCAAAGACAATTTACTGCCAAGCAGTTCAATGATTCCCTTTATCCGGTCACAGTATTGTGCCTGGTCGATATTACCTGAGGAGAGCAACAGACGAGGATTTAGCAGCGTGGCAATGAGTAGTCGTTTCCCATTATCACCCTTCAAACCTAGAAATACAGACCTTCCAGCGCTATTGACAGGACAGAATTCTCTACCAGCCAGTCTAGAAGCCGGTCTGTGTCTATGGCATTTTTCACAGATTTTGATAAAGTGCTGTCTTCAATCAATTTGGTTACCTCAAAAAACAAATGTACAAATGTATAATTAGAATGAGGCCTAAAATGGTGAAGAAAAAAAAAAAAGAAAATCCTCTAATTGACTTTCGTGGTGATTGTTAAACTCATGGGGACCCATAAAATAGCTGAAGAGCGCGCTTTCGCTTTTCTGCATAGATGCTTCAGCCTAACAACATTTCTTTATATAGTGTAGGTCCCTAAATGTTCTGCAGATTGGTGAGGGTCCGGGTCCTGAGACCCCCACCAATCAATTAAAACACTGTCCCAAAGCGCTATCCTCAGAAGAAGAAGAGCGCCGCTCTGAAAACAATAATGGTGGGAGTGTTAGACCCCCGCTGAACTGATAATGATGACTTGTTCTGTGGATAGGTCATCAATATCACAGCAGTGAAACATGTTAATCCACCTTTGAGTACCGTATATACTCGAGTATAAGCCGACCCGAGTATAAGCCGACCCCCCTAATTTTGCCACAAAAAACTGGGAAAACTTATTGACTCGAGTATAAGCCTAGGGTAGAAAATGCAGCATTTACCGGTGAATTTCAAAAATAAAAATAGATGCTCCATACCGTTCATTATGGCCCCATAGGTGCTCCATATACAACTGTGCTATATAGAATGCTCTGCACCGTTGATTATGGCCCCATAGATGCTCCTTATAATGCTGTGCCATATATGCTCTGCACCTTTGATTATGGCCCCATAGGTGCTCCTTATAATGCTGTGCCCCATATATGCTCTGCACCTTTGATTATGGCCCCATAGGTGCTCCTTATAATGCTGTGCCCCATATATGCTCTGCACCTTTATGGCCCCATAGGTGCTCCTTATAATGCTGTGCCATATATGCTCTGCACCTTTATGGCCCCATAGATGCTCCTTATAATGCTGTGCCCCATATATGCTCTGCACCTTTATGGCCCCATAGGTGCTCCTTATAATGCTGTGCCCCATATATGCTCTGCACCTTTATGGCCCCATAGATGCTCCTTATAATGCTGTGCCCCATATATGCTCTGCACCTTTATGGCCCCATAGATGCTCCTTATAATGCTGTGCCCCTTATATGCTCTGCACCTTTATGGCCCCATAGATGCTCCTTATAATGCTGTGCCCCTTATATGCTCTGCACCTTTATGGCCCCATAGATGCTCCTTATAATGCTGTGCCCCTTATATGCTCTGCACCTTTATGGCCCCATAGGTGCTCCTTATAATGCTGTGCCCCATATATGCTCTGCACCTTTATGGCCCCATAGGTGCTCCTTATAATGCTGTGCCCCTTATATGCTCTGCACCTTTATGGCCCCATAGGTGCTCCTTAGAATGCTGCTGGTGCTGCCATAAAAAAAAAAAAAAAAATCACATACTCACCTCTCTTCTCAGGACGCCGGCGCTTTCAATAATTACCTGCTCCTCTGCGGCTCCGTCTCCAGCACTGACGCTCAGCAGAGGGCGCGCACTGACTACGTCACAGCGCCCTCTAACCTGAGCGTCATTGCTAGAGGACGCTGCAGACGGAGCCGGAGCGAGGAGCAGGTAATTATAGCGCTGCGCTCCCCTTACCTGCTGCGGCGCGGTCCCTGCAGTCCCTGGCTTCTCCGGCGCTGCAGCTTCTTCCTGTAATTGAGCGGTCACATGGCACCGATCATTTACAGCAATGAATATGCGGCTCCTCCCCTATGGGGGTGGAGCTGCCTATTCATTTCTGTAATGAGCGGTGCTATGTGACCGCTCAGTGCAGGAAGAATCTGCAGCGCCGGAGAAGCCAGGGACTGCAGGGACCGCGCTGGGAGCAGGTAAGTATGATTACACAGCCCCCGCTCCCCCTCCCCTGCTGACACCCGGGTATATGACTCGAGTATAAGCCGAGAGGGGGACTTTCAGCCCAAAAAAATGGGCTGAAAATCTCGGCTTATACTCGAGTATATACGGTACTTTTTTTCTTGATTATATGCATTTTTTATTAAAAGTCATTTTAGAAGTGAATGCAAGAAATGTAATGTAAGAAAAAAAAAATAGTCTCAAGAGGTGAACACCACCTTTATTAGCTAGAGTCATTACCTCTTTTAGAGAATTCATTTTTGCGCTGAAGTGAGGAGACTTGAGCATTCGGAGTAAGATATCCAGCCTGAGGTCGTCCACGACGTTCACCAGATCAGGCTGAAAACGCATGCAGAGTAATTTGATGGCAGAAAGGAGCTCGGGGATACTGACCAGCCTCTGCGGGGACATAGGGAACAGACAATGGTTATGTTAGACAACAAACCTTTAAAATCTTATTATTATTATTATTATTATTAATTATAACTACTACAACAAAAAAAAAACTGTAAATATAAAACCTTTAATTGCCCTCTATAGGCTTGTTTTTTTGCAATGTTATTAATTATTATAGTTCCCTAAAAAGTGGTCACCTAAATTGTAAATCTTTGCAGTTATGCAAGCACAGGGGAGAGGCTGCGTCGCTGCCAATCAGACCTCACAAAAACAATCTGCTCTTGGGAGTTTTGGAAAACCCCTTTTAATCATTTGCAAAATGAGCATAAAACCCCATCATGCGTGCTGTGTGAACGAGCGCCACACTGCTATTAAAAGTAAAGCCGAATATTTCCACGTGATTAACTACCTGCATTAAGGTGAACTACACTGACGGGGAATTTTCTTATGTGGTTCCCCTAAGAGAAACTATAGGGGATTTCTGAGTCCATAAAAATAAAGCATAAACATTGAATAATAAAAACATCTCCAACCTAAAATGCCATGTATTGTAATTCCTTAATATTCAAGATCTCTGCTTGCAGTCAGTTAATATTCATAGGCCGGATAGATCAGTGTGGATCATATGTCCAGTCTTGATCTCCAGGCTGATGTCTGCTACCTCCAATAATACTACACAGTAACAACTCACCAGCTGTGTGAGCTAGGAAAGGTCTGGGTGGGAGAGGGGGTTATTCAGTCTAAGGCCGGTTTCACACGTCAGTGTCTCCGGTGAGAAAAAGGTCACCACACGTACCGGAGACACTGACACACATGCACTCATTCAAATGAATGGGTCTATGCACATGTCAGCGTATTTTCACGGACCCTGTGTCAGTGTGCAAAACACACTGACATGCCCGTTTTTAAGCGACAGCATGGATCACACGGACCCATACAAGTCAATGGGTGCATGTAAACATGTACTGCACACGGATGGCATCCGTGTGCCCTCTGTGTGCGTTTTTAAAGTCATAGGGTTAAAGTTGCAATAAATTGTTTCAATACACAGACCGCACACGGATGGTACATACGGATGTGACAAACGGACACAGATATCTCCGGTACCATTTTTTCCGTTACCGGAAATATCAGGACGTGTGAAACTGGCCCAAGAAAGTTTCCCCATCCAATGTCAGCAAGCACAGATCCTGACAATGCTGAGGAAAAACACAAAGTTGTAAAACGTCATGTAAAGATTAATCTTTATTTACATAAAACCCATTTAGCGCCGAAATGAGGACAGCAACTTGCACTCCTCTCCAGTTGAACTCCAATTATTGTAAAACTACAAGTCTCAGCATGCCCTGACAGCATAGATTTACCTTGTCCTTGAGATCCTTCTCTTCCACGTTCTGCACGTACTTTATCATATTGTGTATCACTCGGTCCAGCATTGTCTGACAGGGAAGGAAGCGGAGAGCATGTAAAGGGAATCTATCATTAAGTTCTTGTTTTCTATACGTTACTCCCCCTTAAACAAAATGGGGGTCCTGATCGCCCCAAAGACTAGTCACAAGCGCTCATTTCTGCAAGCAGCATGAGTGGTGCATGGACCCCGAGACTTTCTACTGAGACTGTACACCGATCTGTCTCTGCACTCATCTGAGTGATGCTGCTTGGGGGTTTCAGGACCCAGACCCCCGACCTATGTTGTGGAAGGAGTTAAAGGGGCATTTCAATTTTAGCCATAAAGACTGCTGATTTGCCATAACTCTTATTAAAGTGAACGGGAGCTCTGACGTTCGGCTGTTTGTCGGCCTGTAGACCATGAATGGAGCTGCTCCATTCTAACAAGTCATTTTGGAGTCTGGTTCTCAGCAACTAGTTCTCACTGTTCCATGTTCCCGTCTAAGCCACAGAGCCACGGGCAAGAAGGTGAACCTTGCCTTGAGGACATATGGCCACCATAGATATCCCCCCATGGACCCTAAAAGTAGCAAGTTCCTCCAGCTAAGCTCAAGCAGTCATCATCATCATAATAAAGTTGCACTGATATTACAGTTATATTCTCTATATCCTAATCAAAACTCACAGAAAAAGGTCCCGTACCTGTACAGTAGAGGAATTGAGGTATTCTGCACACACGCCAAGAGGTTGAACCAATGCCGACACTTCCTTTTGGAGAAAAAAAAAAAAACAGGAAAAAAAAAAATCACAGAAGGGAAAAAAAAATGCTGGTGCAAAATGTTTCTGCAACTTAAAGCAGTAAATTCAGGTTTAATCAACGTACACTGCAGCCGGGGGAATATGGCTACACTCAAGGGGGCAAATTGCATCATGAAACCACTATCCAACAGAGACCTGGCAGGTGCTGGACTCCAATACATTAGAGTTAGGCCCCTTTCACACATCAGGTTTTTGCCGTCAGTCACAATCCGTTGGCTCGATGGATGGGTCGCAGATTGTGAAAAACTGATGCAACGGATCCGTTTTTTGGACGGATCTGACTAGTGGATCTGGCTAATTGGATCGGAACATGCTCAGTTAAAAAAAACGGAATCCGTCGTTGAATTCTGTCATTTGACGGATCCGGAGCCATAGGCTTCCATTCTAGCAAAAGACGGACGGCGACGGATCCGTCTCTGTCCGTTTTTTGACGTACACAAAAAACGTTACTTTGTCCATTGCCTCCGGCCGCCGGACAAACTATTTTCGACGGATCCGGCAAACGACGGATGAAACGTGAGGCCATCCGTCGCCAATACAAGTCTATGAGAAAAAAAACGGATCCGTTTTTTTCACAAATCGACGGATTGCGACTGACGGCAAAAAACTGATGTGTGAAAGGGGCCTTAATCTGCTAAATTTAAAGGGGTCATTGCCATTAAAACACTTGTCTAGAGTCCGACAATGAGCAGCCGGTCAGAGCAACAATATGAAGAGACCTGTAATACACGATGGCCGGTGGAGCTTTCAGGATCCAGGGATTGTTGCATTGTAACACACCCTGGGTCAGGTCAGAGCAAGAGTTCACTGTCAGCAAGCAGAGATTCCCCTTACTTCCATGAAAAAAAAAAAAAAGGATTTACCGCAAGTTCTATTTGTTCCGAGTTCAGTTTCGTCTGAATCGCTGTTAAACCACCAAGTTCTCCAAACTGCAGAAACAGGACAGGCAGGAGACAATTATCAAAACCGGTCTATAGCAATTATTACTCCAAGCATGCACCCCAAATCAGGAGATAACCCTCACCCCCATTCCCAGATGGCGTCCTCAAAAACAAATGACCAATGTTTCCATAAGCAGCCATTATTATTACGGATGCTGACAGATCTACAGATGGGAAAAGCACTGATAGAACTAAAGATGAGATTCTCCATTAAATAACTGATGTTTCAGTATCAGAACCCAAATTCTCCACTACTTACCCTGTTCACGAGGTCCACCAGCCAACCGTGCGGTTCCTGTGAAAGGAACAAGGGAGTAGAAATAATGGAAAAGCTCTAGAAATTACAAGAAACGATATCAGCTCAATGCACGTGATGTAGATAGTGCCAGGTGCTGTAAATGCATGGCACAAGGATGGAGCAGGCACAGGGGCTGTTCAACACCATCAGCAGCGGATGCCATACAGTCATGGCCAAATGTGTTTCAATTGTTCCAGAAGATGAAGCATTTTACCCAGAAAATTATTGCAATTACTCGTGTTGTTATACACAGGTTATTTCCTTGGTGTGCATTGGAACACAAAATAGAACAGAAAAAAGGCAAACTGGGCAAAATTGTTGGCACCTTTCCAAAACAACTTTGTTTCAAGCATGTGATGCTCGTTTAATCTGACCTGTGGCAAGTAACAGGTGTGGGCAATATGAAAAGCACACCAGAAACCAGACAAAAAGAGGAGAAGTCGACTCAATTTTTGCATTGTGTGTGCCACACTAAACATGGAGAACAGAAAGAGGAAAAGAGAACTGTCCGAGGACTTGAGAACCAAAATTATTGAAAAATATCAACAATCTCAAGATAAGTTCATCTCCAGAGATCTAGAAGTTCCTTTGTCCATGGTGCAGAACATAATCAAGAAGCTGGCAAACCATGGCACTGTAGCTAATCTCCCTGGACATGGATGGCAGAGAGAAATTTATGAAATGTTACAACGCAGGATAGTAGATAAGCAGCCCCAATCAAGTTCCAAAGAAATTCACGCTGTCCTGCTTGCTCAGGGCGAATCGGTGTCAGCACTAACAATCTATCCACACTGACACTACAGCAGGAGACCCAAGAAGACCACACTGCTGACACAGACACAAAAAAGCTAGCCAAAACCCCTCTGGGAAAGCATCTTGTGGACAGATGAGTCCAAGATAGAGCTTTTTGGTAAAGCACATGATTCTATTGTTACCGAAAATGGAATGAGGTCTACAAAGAAAAGAACAGAGTACCTACAGTCAAATATGGTGGAGGTTCAAAGATGTTTTGGGGTCGTTTTGCTGCCTCTGGCACTGGGCGTCTTGTTTGTGTGCAAAACTTCATGAAATCTGAAGATTACCAAAGGATTTTGGGTCGCACTGTAGTGCCCATTGTCAGAAAGCTGGGTTTGTGTCCTAGGTCCTGGGCCTTCCAGCAGGACAATGACCACAAACATACTTCAAGGAACACCAAAAAGAAGAGTGGTTCAAAATTCCAGTTGAAAGGTGTAAGAAGCTTGTTTATGGTTATAGGAAATTATTGATTGCAGTTAATTATTGCAAAGGGTGTGCAACCAAATGTTACGCTGAAGGTGCCAATAATTTTGTATGGACAATTTTTGGAGTTGTGTGTGAAATTTTGTCCAAATTTACTTTTTCTCTCTGTTTTTTGTGTTGTTCCAATACACACAAAAGAAATAAACGTGTAGCAAAACACGTGTAATTGCAATAATTTTCTGGGAAAAATACTTCTATATTCTGGAACAATTTAAAGGGAGCCAACACTTTCAGCCATGATTGTATATACACCCGAGTCTCTGCCGCTATGGCCAATATTAGAGCTAACTTCCGTTCAAGCCGTTTAACCCTTCAGATGGGTTCACTAGTGACATCTAAATGGATAGACTAATGAGGCCTAAAGGTACCTTCACACATAACGATATTGTTAACGATATCGTTGCTATTTGTGACGTAGCAACGATATCGTTAATGAAATCGTTCTGTGTGACAGCGACCAACGATCAGGCCCCTGCTGGGAGATCGTTGGTCGCTGAAGAAAGTCCAGAACTTTATTTCGTCGCTGGACTCCCTGGAGACATCGCTGGATCGGCGTGTGTGACACCGATCCAGCGATGTCTTCACTGGTAACCAGGGTAAACATCGGGTAACTAAGCGCAGGGCCGCGCTTAGTAACCCGATGTTTACCCTGGTTACCATGCTAAAAGTAAAAAAAAACAAACACTAGATACTTACCTACCGCTGTCTGTCCTCCAGCGCTGCGCTCTGCTCTCCTCCTGTACTGTCTGTGAGCCGGAAAGCAGAGCGGTGACGTCACCGCTCTGCTTTCCGGCTCCCAGACAGTACAGGAGGAGAGCAGAGAAGCAGAGCGCAGCGCTGGAGGACAGACGGCTGTAGGTAAGTATCTAGTGTTTGTTTTTTTTTACTTTTAGCATGGTAACCAGGGTAAACATCGGGTTACTAAGCGCGGCCCTGCGCTTAGTTACCCGATGTTTACCCTGGTTACCGGCATCGTTGGTCGCTGGAGAGCGGTCTGTGTGACAGCTCTCCAGCGACCAAACAGCGACGCTGCAGCGATCCGGATCGTTGTCGGTATCGCTGCAGCGTCGCTAAATGTGAAGGGGCCTTAAGTCACCCCCCTGCAAGGTGATAAAGGGGTGCCAATGGATACAAATGGCAGAGCCCTCAGCTTTCCTTCAGTATACACTGAAAAGACCCTTTGGAGGCATAATATGCTGCAAAAAAGGAGCAATAAAAAGTGTAAAGAAAAGGAAAAAAGGTTGCAGAAAATTGTTCAAATATACAAGATTTTTTATTCTCCTAAAATATAAATAAAAAAAAAATATGTATTCTCAGTTTTTATGTAAAGTATCTTCACCTTTTGCAGAGCGCTGGGAGGTGAAACGGCGTACGTGTTTCCTTCCCCAAAGACATCGGCCCAATTCTTCTGACACATTTTCATCCGATTCTTGAAATGATATTCATTGTCGGGGTTAAAGGCCTGAAAACACAAAAAGAACAAAATATCCAGAACCACCAATGCAGGACGGTGACTTCTAGTCGCACCACAAGCGGTGAAATCTTGTGGAAGGAGAGGAACTCTAGCTACCATAGTGAGGACGCCAAGGAGACCGGTGGGGATGGGATCCTGCTTGATTCGTTCCGCCACTAGATCCACGAGCAGCATCAGCATGTTGTAGATTCCCTCGTGGATCTCCGTGCCCCATTTGTGGACGGCGCTGGATGTCAGCAGCTGCAGGAATCAATACCAGAAACGCGTCATTGTGACACCTGAAGCAGCCAGAACCACGGTTTAGCTAATTTTTATTCTTTCAAGGGGAGAGGCACAGACTATGTGCACTACAGGGGCATATGGACGCCATAGACAGGGGTCCCCTGACTGTATAACCACGGCTACGATGGGCTTCATTTCTGGGGGATTCAAAAGATACTGCGCAATGCCGCACGAGCCATCGATGCCCGGGGTCTGATGAAGTGCCACCATCTATAGCAATATACAGTAATGACTTTCTGGATGATCACATGCCAAGTTAAAGGGTAGTGCGCCAAGGCGCTGCAGCTAAGCTCCTATTGAACTACGGTGAGACCCCATAACAGCCGATTAATCCCTTTAAAGGAATTTTACATGATATTAATCCAATGCAGACGGCAGAAAAAGAAAAACAAAACAAACCAAAAACTGCTGACTGTCAAATCCCGAGAGCTTTTGGCTGCAAGAATGTAACGCTTTCTAAGGAATTCAAGGAATAGATGTTCTCCATTTTACCTTCTTGAAAGCTTCCGGCATGCATCTCTCCATAAACCTTTTGCAGTTTTCATCAGAATCGGACAGACCTGTCAAAAGGAGATAAAGAGTGTCAGTCACTAAGACTTGTAATCAAGTGGGGAAAACATTTCACTGTGAAAGGAGCAAGTGGCTGAAAACAGGGATTTTTGTGTACTCACCGTAAAATCCTTTTCTCTGAGCCAATCATTGGGGGGACACAGGACCATGGGTGTTATGCTGCTGCCACTAGGAGGACACTAAGTAATACAGAAAGAATAGCTCCTCCCCTGCAGTATACACCCTCCTGCTGGCTCTAAGTGAACCAGTTCGGTAACAAAGCAGTAGGAGCTTAACATTTAACCAGGAAGAACTATGTCAAAACCAAACCAACACAGAAAACCAAAGCCGTTAGGCTAACAGGGTGGGTGCTGTGTCCCCCAATGATTGGCTCGAAGAAAAGGATTTTACGGTGAGTACACAAAAATCCCTATTTCTCTTATGCCTCATTGGGGGACACAGGACCATGGGACGTCCTAAAGTAGTCCCTGGGTGGGGAACAATCAACTGTAATTGCTCCTTCTACCCACAGGTTACAGATGCGGCACAGCCGCCAGCAAAATTCTGTCTGCCGACGGTCGCATCTGCCGAGGCCTGAGAATGAATATGGTAATGTTTTGTAAACGTATGCAGACTGGACCAGGTCGCAGCTCTGTAAACTTGTGCTGCCGAAGCTTGGTGCCGGATGGCCCAAGACGCACCCACTGACCGAGTAGAATGAGCCTTAATCCCTGCTGGGGCAGGATGACCTCTGACTCGGTAGGACTCCTGAATATCTGAATGAATCCATTTGGCTATTGTCACCTTGGAAGCGGGAAACCCCTTCCTTGGTCCTTCCAGGAGCACAAACAGGGCATCTGACCTGCGGAAAGACGCCGTCCGCGAGACGCATCTCTTGAGAGCTCTCACTAAATCCATTGTGTGGAGGGGCCTTCTCGATGCGATGTACTGGTGCCGGACAGAGTGACGGTAAGACAATCTCCTGATTGAGATGGATGAGACAACTTTTGGCAAAAAGGATGGGGATGTTCTCAAAACCACCTTATCCTGATGAAAATTCAGGAACGGAATTTGACAAGACAAAGCCACCAGCTCTGAGACTCGTCTAATGGACATGACCGCAACCAGGAAGGCAAGCTTCCATGAAAGAAAGGACAGGGAAACCTCCTGTAGAGGCTCGAAAGGAGCTTCTTGTGAGACTCTGAGGACCAGATTAAGGTCCCATGGTTCCAACGGCATCTTATAAGGCGGCACCCTATGGGAGACTCCCTGAATGAACATCTTCACTTGTAATCTGTTGGCATCCTGCGTTGGAACCAAACCCGTTTGTAAAAATTCGAGGATGGAAGGAATGGAAAATTCAAGAGGAGAACGTCCCCGGTCGTTGCACCAGGAAAAGAAGGTTTTCCAAGTGCGATGATAAATGCGCATAGACGTAGGCTTTCTAGCGCTGATCATGGTAGAGATGACTTCCGGAGAGAAACCTGCCTGGGTTAGAACCCAAGACTCAACGGCCATGCCGTCAAACACAGGCCTCAGAGTTCTGGTGGTAAATGGGGCCCTGTGATAGCAGGTCTGTGCGATTCGGTAATCACCAGGGAACATCGGCGACTAGTTGAACTAGTTCCGCGTACCACGCCCGGCGCGGCCAATCTGGCGCAATCAGGATTTCTGGTACTCCCTCCGCTCTGATCTTCTTGATGACTCTTGGCAGTAAGGGGAGCGGGGAAAATATGTACGGAAGCCAAAAATGATGCCACGGGAGTATGATTGCATCTGCCCCGATGGCTGCTGGTTCATGGGACCGAGCTATGAAGTCGGGAACTTTGGAATTTAGCCGTGAGGCCATGAGGTCCACGTCCGGAGTTCCCCAACGGCAGCAGATCTGGTGGAAGATCTCCAGATGGAAAGACCACTCCCCGGACTCGAGACCTTGACAGCTGAGGAAATCTGCCTCCCAATTGTCCATTCCCGGGATGTGAACCGCAGAGATCAATGAGCGTTTTTTCTCGGCCCAACGAAGAATGTAACCTACCTCGCTCATGGCTGCCATGCTGCGGGTTCCCCCCTATCGGTTGATGTATGCCACTGCAGTGGCATTGTCGGACTGAATCCTGATGGGACGACCCGCCAGGAAGGGATGGAATTGGAGAAGAGCTAACCTGATTGCCCGAATTTCTAAGATGTTGATCGGAAGGCGTGATTCCTGAAGTGACCAGCGGCCCTGAGCAGCGTGATGTAGGAACACCGCTCCCCAGCCTAGAAGACTGGCATCTGTTGTCACAACTATCAAATGTACTGGAAGAAAAGACTTCCCTTGATTCAGGGAGGACTTCAATGTCCACTACCTGAGAGACTGTCTGACTCGCTGGGGAAGGAAGAACCGACGGTCGAGGGAGAACGGGTTCCTGTCCCAAACAGCCAGGAGGGCATGCTGTAAGGGACGGAGGTGTAATTGGGCAAATGGAACCGCCTCCATGGTTGCTACCATCCTGCCGAGGACTCTCATACTGAAGCGCAGAGAGTGAGTGCGAGGTTGAGAGAGTTTCCCGCTGTAAGGCCGAGATCTTTTCCGGGGGAAGAAGCACCAACCCCTGGGACGAGTCCAGTATCATTCCCAGAAAGGAAATTCGCTGAGCCGGTACTGGGGAAGATTTTTTGAAGTTTATCTTCCAACCCAGGCAAGAAAGAGAATCTATTGTGATGTTCACAGCCTCCTTGCAGGCGCAGAAAGAGGGGCCTTTGAAGAGGATATTGTCTAGATACGGTAGCACCACCACACCTCGGGTGCGAAGGATGGCCACTGCGGCAACCATGACCTTGGTGAATACCCTGGGAGCAATGGCGAGGCCGAAGGGCAAAGCAACAAATTGGAAGTGTTGTTCCTGAACTGCAAAGCGAAGGAACCTCTGGTGAGAAGGGAAAATTGGAATGTGGCAGTACGTGTCCTGGATGTCTAAAGATGTCAGAAACTTGCCTTTTTCCATGGAGGCGATGACAGAACGAAGCGATTCCATTCGGAACGGTCGTACCCTGACGAACTTGTTCAGCAGTTTTAGGTCCAGTATGGGCCTTCTTTGGAACAATGAACAGGTTTGAATAAAAACCTTGAAACCTTTCACTTTGAGGGACCGGGATAATAACCCCATCTTCTTTTAGAGAGCTTATGGCTTGGAAGAACTCTGATGCCTTTTCCCTGGGAGGAGAAGACAGGAAAAAACGATTTGGTGGAAGAGAGAAGAATTCTATCTTGTATCCGGAGGACACTAGGTCGCGGACCCATTCGTCGTGAACGACCAAGAGCCACGCGTCTCTGAAGGAAAGCAGGCGGCCGCCTACTTTGAGGGTGTCCTCCGGATACCACAGGGAGTCATTGTGTGGGAGATCTGCCCGGTCTAGACCTCCTGGATCCTGACTGCCTAGGCCTGCCTCTCCATGAAGGGGAAGGTTTGTAAGAGGTCTGGGGACCTCTATCCCTATGTTGTGCCCGGCCAGGTCCGGAAGATGAGGAAGTAGAGGACCAACTTGAGTTGGAACGGAAAATTAAAAAAAAAAAAAAAAAAAAAAAAAAAAAAAAATCGGGACCAAGCCTGCTGTTGCTGGTTCCAAAAGGGCCGAAAGGGTCTCTGTTGTGGGAGAAATTTACTCTTCCCTCCAGTGGCGTCGGAAATTAATTGATCGAGATTTTTGGCAAAAAGGCGACTGCTCTGATATGGTAAAGAAATCAATGACTTCTTGGAAGCAAAATCCGTATGCCAGTCCCTGAGCCATAAGGTCCTCCGAATGGTGATGGCGTTTGCTGCTGCTTGAGAAGCGCAGTCAGCGGCATCCAGAGACGCGGTCACTAGAAAATCCCCAGCTCTGGCTATCTGAGTAGCAAGGTCTGCTACCTCGGGGGGAAGATTGGTATCCAGAACAACTGAAAACAAGACCTCAGCCCAATGGCTCATAGCTTTAGCCACCCACGTAGCGGCAAAAAATGGAAAGAGTGCGGCTGCTGAAGCTTCAAAAGCTGAATGAGCCATATTGTCGATCTGACAATCGGTGGGGTTTTAATCGAGGCGCCCTCTGAAGAGGATAAAATAGATTTAGTAGCTAGGCGCGATACTGGAGGTGACTGTGACCAATCCTTTCTTAGATTAGGAGCAAAGGGAAACTTTGACTCCATGGGCTTTTGCCCTGTGAAGCGTTTATCTGGACAGATCCTATGAGATTCAATGATTTTCTTAAATTCGGGATGATTGGCGAACACTCTGTGAGCCCAATTGGTCCTCTTAAAGGACACCGCATGATCCGTTTTAGATAAAGGTTCCTCATCTAGCTTCAGGGCCTTGTTTACTGACTCAATGAGAGAGTCGAGAGTCTCCTGATCATGATGAAATTCCTGATCTAGAAACGTGTCAGAATCGTTGTCTGAGACAGGTTCTCTACTAGCCCCAAGGGAGGGGGAGGGAGAAATGGAACTCTCAGAACCCGATTCCCGGTGATGGTCTGGGGACAAGGCACGATTCCTTTTCCTGGAAGAGCGAGAGCTCCTTGGTAAGGTATGACCCCTAGTGTACGAGGGGTTCTGATCATCGGAAGCGTTGTCCGTGAGAGTGCCCTCGTTAGAGGAAGGGTCTCGGAACGAGTCTAACGCTTTGGCCAGGGATGCCATAGACCGGGTAAGGGAGGTAGCCCACTCAGGGGGACTAGGCTCACTGGGTTCGGTATTAGTAACAGGTGGTTCCTGAGGAGTCACCGGTTCACAAGCTGAGAATAACGCAGTATTGTGACTCTGGGGAAGAGATCCCTTACAAGAGGTACAAGCAACAAAAAATACAGTGTGGGTTTTCCCAGACTTTTTGTTAGGTTTTGATTGAGACATAGTGTAGCCTTGAGGAGAGCGCTTACTAGCAGGGGAAGGGTTAAAGGGAACCCGTCACCTGAATTTGGCGGGACCAGTTTTGGGTCATATGGGCGGAGTTTTCAGGTGTTTGATTCACCCTTTCCTTACCCGCTGGCTGCATGCTGGCCGAAATATTGGATTGAAGTTCATTCTCTGTCCTCCGTAGCACACGCCTGCGCAAGGCAAGATTACCTTGCGCAGGCGTGTACTACGGAGGACAGAGAATGAACTTCAATCCAATATTGTGGCCAGCATGCAGCCAGCGGGTAAGGAAAGGGTGATTCAAACACCTGAAAACTCCGCCTATATGACCCAAAACTGGTCCCGACAAATTCAGGTGACAGGTTCCCTTTAAGCTATGTTTCTGCAGCTTACCCAGGTCCTGTGTCTTGAGTCCCCGAGGGAGGTCCGCAATGTGTTACACAGAAATCACTAATCCCTAAAGCTGTGATTCAAAACGCTGGAGCAGCGCTACAGTATCAGCCCTGTGGGTGTCCAAAGATGGCCGCCGAGACCAGGAAGAGAAGGCGCTTCTCGCAGAACAAGAAGCGCCAGAGAGAGTGGGCGGCGGTAACTGCCGGTGGGCGGAGCCAACTCTCCGGCCTGCACGAGAGAAAAACCGGGGGCTAAATTTTAAGCTTGCGGTTGCAGCCTGCAGCGCCGCGACCGCTATTTGTGCGGACCAACGTGACCCACGGACCCGGGCTTTAAGATATCTGCCGACCTTCCTTATCCCAAGGACCAGGACCCCCCACAGCGCCTCGGCCCCGCAGGTGTACTCACGGTAGTGTACTCACCGGTGCTCAATCCACCGTCGCCATAGTCAGGGACGGGGTGGAGAGCTTCTGCCGGCTTCCATCATCCGCTATAACAGTGGTGATGCAGTGGGGGGCTGCATGGACGCCATAAACATCATGTCCGGCTATGCACCTGGCTCCAGGAGAGGTAAATGGAGGGCTACTCCATGTGGTCGCCTGCTATGGAGGGGGGAGATCGGAGTGCGAAGGAACCGTCGCCCGTAAAGTGAGCTCAGGGCTGGCATCCAACGGTGCAGGAAAGGGTACGGGGAGGGACGCTCCGCGTTCTTGCCTGTTGATGGTTCGGGGGAGATCGGAACCTAGAAAGGATCAGTCGCCCCCATTCACTCCGTTAAGGGAAAAATAGAATAAAAATAAAAACAGTGGGGTCTGAAAGCAGACCCAAGTGTCTCCTACAGACACTAAGCAAGAACTGGTTCACTTGGAGCCAGCAGGATGGTGTATACTGCAGGGCAGGAGCTATTCTTTCTGTATTACTTAGTGTCCTAGTGGCAGCAGCTTAACACCCATGGTCCTGTGTCCCCCAAATGAGGCGTAGGAAAAACTAGTAATCTAGATTGAAAGGTGTTGTCCAGGACTGTTTTTTTTTATTTTTTTACTATAATCCTAAAAACTGACAGGCAGGTAGCTGTTAGAGGCAAATACCTACCTGTTCTATCCAGCGCCAGCTCAGAGCGGTCACCGACCGATTCTACCGACGATGCAGCTGCTCCGCATTTACAGAGCCGCTGTTCTTCAAGGCTGCGCTATCGACAGGGCGTCACTACTGGCATCATGGTGATTGACAGCTGGCTCCCCGCAGTTAGGCAGTGGGGAGCCAGGTGTCAAACAGGATGACGTCGGCAGTCACACCTCATCAACAATGCTGGTGCTCTGCCGACGTGATGCCAGCGGCAGCCGCTGAATCGCCGGTGGAGCAGTCTGTGACTGCACTGTGCTGGCAGAGAACGGCACAACAGGCAGGTAGTTAGCGACTACAAACTACCTGTTAGTTCTTAAGCCTATAGTAAGGAAAAAAAAATTAAATAGTCTTGAATAACCACTTTAAGGGATTTTTGCAGCCTTGGAGCATTTTCCATCAAAAGCCGCTTCAAAGAAGTGACTTTTTTCCCCCCACCAGGCATTTTTCAAATCCTGAAGTAGGGGGTAAAAAGGCCCAAAAAACTGAACATATGAACCACAAGGTGTTTTTTAAATAGCAATGCATTGAAAGAGTCTTTCAAGTGTCATTTTGGGCAATCTTTATGATTCTTCTTGGAGCAGACCCCCGTGTGCACATTCTCTTAAGAGAGTACAGCTACACAGGACTGATGCATTAAACATTTAGCGGTGTAAAAACAGCACAACATTATGCAAAATTTTGCTATGGAATTCGTTTCAGAAATGTCAATTAATGCTGCCGTGCAAATGCAAAGCAGTAATTGACAAAATGGCGAATAAAAAAAAAAAAAAAATCACTTTGCAGGTGTTTATTTTACACTGTGTGAGGATATAATTTAGTAAAATCTCATCTATGATGCAGAAACTGAAACAAGCTGCAGATTTTCCACCAGGACTTCATATATTTACTAAGGTCCTGATCAAAAAGGGGTTAACGTACCAAGTTTTGCCAGGTACGTGGAGGCTATCAAGCACTTTCCCAGGGACTCTTCTCTCTTGTAGGGGATGGACCAGTGGTCCGTCAGCACCCGGCTCTCAAGTTCATACAGGTTTGTGGTTGGGAATTCGATGCCGTCTCCGGAACAGTTTCCATTCTCGTCGTTTTTCTAAAATGAAGATTAAATTAAAAATTAGGAAAAACTAAAAATGCTAAAACCGCACATGCTGATATATGCAACAACTTTAGCTTCTAATTTACGGAGCAGGAGTCAATTTCTCATGGCACTGTATTTCTAAGGCTCTGACACTTTGTAACAAGCCCCGAACCCGTAGGATAATCACCTCTCTATAAGGCTACATTCACACACCACAGACCAGCCGCAGGTCTCCTGACGTTTGGCTCATTGCAGTCTGAAAATGACAGGTGGATGTGTGAACGCAGCCTTGCCAAGAACGTTTCTATTCACTGACAGCAATCAGACACAGCACAGATTGTCAAATATAAAGTCTACAAGGAAGCTCAGAAACGTCCATGTCACGAGACGGAGGGTGCAGCCAGTGTCCAGTGTCACATGAGCGGAGGGCTTTCAGGATTTTGGCAGGGCGCAGAGTTGGCGCAAGGTTTATTCTAGGCCAGCGGCACAGAGGAGTTTTGTCATGGGCATAGCGATGGGAAAGGAGATTCAGAGATGGTCACAGCTTATAGGAGGCACAATGCTTGTAGCGACCCTCCGGGCAGAGGACCAAATTTAACATCTGATAGGGTATAAGGAGCAATAAAGATTGGGGTCTTTCTTTTTCCCAACCTACCAATATACTGTTTTAGAGCCCCCCTTACTACCTAAAATAGCCAATGGACACTCGCCGGAACCAGGAATGGAGCAGTCTATTATGTATGGGGGCCTCCTGACTCTCCCCCAACAGGTGATGTCGTGGAAAAGACAAATCCAGCACGATATTTCCTTTAGGAGATAATTAGTCGCCGGAGGAGTCTGACAGTCGCCATCTCATAGAGGACACGGAACTGCTCGCCCGAGCAGAGGGTTCCAACGTAGGCAGATATGGCATTCAGGGAACTGGGAAAGCTGGGTACAACTCCGAATCATACTGCTGGTGGTCCCAACAGGTAAAACTAAGAAGTGTCTGAGCAGAAATGTTACCAACTTGACAAGAAAAAAGTTGGGTGCTAAACAAAGCTCCTTCTCAGCGACTGCAGACCCCAAACCTGCAGTGGAGAGATAAGAGAACGTAGCCCCCTTCATAACGGCAGAAGAGGACTCAGTCTGTTATATATCTATTTCTAGGGGTCTCTTATCTGCACGGGGAGAGGGGGGGAGCGGAAGCTTGAGTGCATCAGATATAAGTGCGCCCATTATTATTAGCGGAGCTGACATCTGCTATTCTGCACTGTTCTTCTGGTCACTTGCCGCGCGGATTAGCCGATGTCTTATTTACACAGGGTCCATTGATGAATTCAGCGGCGCGGACCCCCGCCATCCCCACAGCTGGAGGAACAGAGTGGCAGCGTGAGAACTCGGCAAACCGCAGGCGTGCAGCGCAGACGGGGCGCCTGTCACAAAGCCCATAGTCTGTGTGATCATCCAGGAAGTCCGGTGACTCTCCCCGATGGAACTCACAGGCGACAAAGTAGAAAACAAAGTAAGATTTCTTCAAGGTAAAAGAAAAACAAAACTGTATGTGACAAAATCACAAAGATTATCAGCGCAATTATACCAGCCGTGTATAAGGGCACCATAATTTCTATCTCCGAGCACATGGACACCACAGGGTGGGTGCAGATGCCAGAAATGTGCCAAAAGTTCACTTCTGCTGGACCACCAGGGGTCTCGGTCCTGCTGCTGTAATATGGACTGAAATCAGGACACGACCCTTTTACTAAATACAGAGAAGGGGAAAATTTAAGATGGTCATATTTTTGGTTCGAGTGTCCGTTTTTTTTTTTTTTTTACTTCTAGCGAGAATGTAGCACAATGGCGAGAAAAGGGGGCAGAGGCTGATTTCCTTCTCTAATAAACCACCAGCAACCATGTACCAGAAGGACACCATAGGAAACATGGGAGGCGTCATTAACAGGACCCACATTCAGCAACCCGAGAATAAGCTACAAGCGTCTGCTGAAATCAACTGGCTAATCCCAAACTTCATTATAAGTATTGTGCAAACTGGACAATCCCTTTAACACAATGTAATTGCTGGGCTGTGTGGCTGTGACCCATCCCCTGTTTGCTTTGGATTGTTTGGTAGCACTTCGCGCTGTGGCCGTTATTAAGTGGTGACGATTACACAATGTTCCCAAGAAGTTTCATTTCATCTTTGTGATAAAGATTTCCTATTAGTGGGAGATGACATTACCAGGAGGGGGCATTACTGCGGACGTAGACAGAGAGGGAGGAAAAGCACAACCCAAAGGGAAAGGCTGAGCCCGAGCCAGTCATTACAGAGCAGTCACAGATGGGTCTGGGCCAGACTTCACTCATTTAAGAGGAGAAAGCCACCTGTTTTCCAGAGCTGCACTCACTATTCTACTGGTGCAGTCACTGTGTACATACATTACTGATCCTGAGTTACATCCTGCATTATACTCCAGAGCTGCACTCACTATTCTGCTGGTGCAGTCACTGTGTACATACATTACATTACTGATCCTGCGTTACATCCTGCATTATACCCCAGAGCTGCACTCACGATTCTGCTGGTGCAGTCAGTGTGTACATACATTACATTACTGATCCTGCATTACATCCTGCATTATACTCCAGAGCGGCACTCACTATTCTACTGGTGCAGTCACTGTGTACATACATTACATTACTGATCCTGAGTTACATCCTGTATTATACTCCAGAGCAGCACTCACTATTCTGCTGGTGCAGTCACTGTGTACATACATTACTGATCCTGAGTTACATCCTGTATTATACTCCAGAGCTGCACTCACTATTCTGCTGGTGCAGTCACTGTGTACATACATTACATTTTTGATCCCGAGTTACAACCTGTATTATACCCCAGAGCCGCACTCACTATTCTGCTGGTGCAGTCACTATGTACATACATTACATTATTGATCCTGTACTGATCCGGAGTTACATCCTGTATTATACTCCAGAGCTGCACTCACTATTCTGCTGGTGCAGTCACTATGTACATACATTACATTATTGATCCTGTACTGATCCTGAGTTACATCCTGTATAATAATCCAGAGCTGCACTCACTATTCTGCTGGTACAGTCACTGTGTACATACATTACTGATCCTGAGTTACATCCTGTATTATACTCCAGAGCTGCACTCACTATTCTGCTGGTGCAGTCACTGTGTACATACATTACTGATCCTGAGTTACATCCTGTATTATACCCCAGAGCTGCACTCACTATTCTGCTGGTGCAGTCACTGTGTACATACATTACATTACTGATCCTGAGTTACATCCTGTATTATACTCCAGAGCTGCACTCACTATTCTGCTGGTGCAGTCACTGTGTACATACATTATATTACTGATCCTGAGTTACATCCTGTATTATACCCCAGAGCTGCACTCACTATTCTGCTGGTGCAGTCACTGTGTACATACATTACATTACTGATCCTGAGTTACATCCTGTATTATACCCCAGAGCTGCACTCACTATTCTGCTGGTGCAGTCACTGTGTACATACATTACATTACTGATCCTGAGTTACATCCTGTATTATAATCCAGAGCTGCACTCACTATTCTGCTGGTGCGGTCACTGTGTACATTATAATTATTATCAGTACTAGTATACTTTTCCACTGCTTTATGTAGTATATGGTTTCCTCCTATGTGTTTCTAAACTAACAACTTTCTATTATACAGAACAGGAAGTCTGCGGTAAAGATGCTTTATCCACAACTCCAGCTACGGAAACATGAACATCGGGACACTCAGCTACTGGCACTTTTCATTTACACAAAGCCAATAATAGAAGAATTAAAAAAAAAACTATAAGGCCAGCTCATCAAACATCCTGGATTATCAGAGTGCCAGACTTTTGGAATATTTTGCTAATCATAGTGGCATTAGGTCTTACATATCTGACGAGCGTGCAGACTGACCAGTTCTAGCTGAGACAATACCAGTATTGGCTTCCTGGCTCCTGGGATTTCAGGTTTGACTCCTGCAATCTGCTGCTTTCAAGACTGTTTCACCTTGCACCTAGTCTGTGGGAAAATCACCTTCAAGACATCGCTCACAGACTCCAAACCTAACACCTTTCAGTAATATGGAGCTGACCCATCAATAAGCAAAAGGGCAGGAGGATGCATCACTCATGTGAGAATGGAAATACAGGCATCTCCAGTGAGGAGGAGGTGAGCTGTGATATCGCCTATTGTGAATGGTGGATCCTGTGTTATTTACTGTATAAAGAGGTATCAGTCATACAGGAGGAGGAGGTGAGCTGTGATATCACCTATTGTGAATGGTGGATCCTGTGTCATTTACTGTATATAGAGGTATTATCAGTCATTATACAGGAGGAGGTGAGCTGTGATATCACCTATTGTGAATGGTGGATCCTGTGTTATTTAATGTATATAGAGGTATTATCAGTCATTATATAGGAGGAGGTGAGCTGTGATATCACCTATTGTGAATGGTGGATCCTGTGTTATTTACTGTATATAGAGGTATTATCAGTCATACAGGAGGAGGTGGTGAGCTGTGATATCACCTATTGTGAATGGTGGATCCTGTGTTATCTACTGAATATAGAGGTGTTATCAGTCATTGTACAGGAGGAGGAGGTGAGCTGTGACATCACCTATTGTGAATGGTGGATCCTGTGTTATTTACTGTATATAGAGGTATTATCAGTCATACAGGAGGAGGAGGTGAGCTGTGACATCACCTATTGTGAATGGTGGATCCTGTGTTATTTACTGTATATAGAGGTGTTATCAGTCATTATACAGGAGGAGGTGAGCTGTGATATCACCTATTGTAAATGTTGGATCCTGTTATCTACTGTATAAAGAGGTATTATCAGTCATTGTACAGGAGGAGGAGGTGAGCTGTGACATCACCTATTGTGAATGGTGGATCCTGTGTTATCTACTGTATATAGAGGTGTTATCAACCATTAGAATCCTGTCTGTGATGATAATGAAACTCCAAAAAAGTAATGTATAGAATATGGAGTTTAAGTCTAGTATTTGGGTTTGTGTACAAAGTGCAAGATTTCTGATATTATCTGTAATATAAATTGGGATATGACAATCTGAACAAGATTGACAACTTAAAAACAAATTTTTACCTAGAAGCTGATTTAATCAATAATCAATCATTTTCTGATGGCACTTACAGTGCAAGATGAAACTTCCATTTCACTATGTGAATCTGATCGTCTTCTCTTAGACCCCATTTACACTCACCTGTGGACCCTATATACTTTGATGTGTATTCTGTGTATGGAGCGATACACTGGCTCTGTACTGAGATATTCTCTGCATGCCAACAGAGAACTTGTCTAAGGCAGTCTGGTCCCTTTAACGGATCCTCGCTCTTCAGATCACATAGCAAAAAATAAAACTGTGGAAGCCGTGGGCTTGTGACAGACTTCTGCACAAAGGGAGAGAAGAGGGGGCTCATGTTTCACCCCCAACGCTTCGACAAAACGTGGGGTGCTAACAAAGGCGTAATTAGCTTCTGCTTCAGAGATGATGTTGCTTCTGTTAATTAACAAAGTCTGAGAAGTGGAGATTAGGGAATTATTTCATTACACAGAGCACAGCTATGTACGATGGCAACACAACGCTGCTCTAGCGTAGATTATTATGTCATGGTGCAGACGGCTGGGCATGAAGATGAATCAGATCTCAGGAGAGACGACCAATTCGGGGATGTAGTGGTGGCAAAAGTAACACCATCCACTTCACATTTCCAGAGCTGCACTCAGTATTCTGCTGGTGCAGTCACTGTGTACAAACATTACATTACTGATCCTGAGTTACATCCTGTATTATACCCCAGAGCTGCACTCACTATTCTGCTGGTGCAGTCACTGTGTCCATACATTACATTACTGATCCTGAGTTATATCCTGTATTATACTCCAGAGCTGCACGCACTATTCTGCTGGTGCAGTCACTGTGTACATACATTACTGATCCTGAGTTACATCCTGTATTATACTCCAGAGCTGCACTCACTATTCTGCTGGTGCAGTCACTGTGTACATACATTACATTACTGATCCTGAGTTACATCCTGTATTATACTCCAGAGCTGCACTCACTATTCTGCTGGTGCAGTCACTGTGTACATACATTACATTACTGATCCTGAGTTACAGCTTGTATTATACTCCAGAGCTGCACTCACTATTCTGCTGGTGCAGTCACTGTGTACATACATTACATTACTGATCCTGAGTTACAGCTTGTATTATACTCCAGAGCTGCACTCACTATTCTGCTAATGGAGTCAGTGTGTATATACATTACTTTATTGTATGAATTCAAAAGTACAGCCTTTATTATACTGCAGAGCTGAATTTACAAATCAGATGTAATAGGTACAATCTCCTATTATTACCTGCATGTTCTCTTTCTTATGTTTTCACCACGCATGGTACAGTCATCTCACAAATTATAAGTTTAAAGCCCTGCAGCTGCATTTGGCCTTCCATTCCCTACTACTGAAAATGAACATGTAGGGACTGCTAGGAGACAAACTCAGAAGTCTGCAGAACTATGAATACAGCTCTAATATTGGTTTGTACAAAGAAAGTAATGCACAAGTAGATAATTCTGTATGTATACAGGAAAAGCCCAGTAGCAGCTGCAGGCTTTGTTATCATGTATGTGATGGGGAACACCAGCAGTGCCTGACCAAGCCCAAGGATTTATACTGGATCCAGCGGGTTCAGTCAACGTGTCCTTTCATTTGACAGAGAGGAAAAAAGTAGCATGCGTGCGGTGATATTTTTCCTGTCAAAAGCATCAGAATCTGCAATGTAAGCTCCTAGCGACGTCTCCCACACAGAAGTAATCGCAGGCTAACGTGACTTTCCATCCGCATTTGTGAGACGAGCCTCGTGCAATGATCTGCAGGATGTGACCTTGCAGCTCATAGAAGCTGTGACTGTAATGCACTCTATGTTTACTGGCATTTACTGGTTTATGCAGAAAGCTGGAGACCCTGAATGTGTCCACACAAGTGCACCGGACTAATACAAAGTGCAGAACTCGCCGCTCCGCACGGCAATTAGTGGGGGATTTGTGGAAGAATATTTAGCCAGATTTACATACTTTCTATAGAATCTTATTACCCAGAAAACAGAATACTATTGTTTTACAGTAAAACAAAACATTTCAACATTCCTGTTCATGCACTGATTTTCTTTGTTCTCATTGGAATGTGCACATTGTAGATTCAGACTGAAGGCAAAACAACAAAACAAGACGTATGGAAAAAAGGAGTAAAGAGACATGTGTGAAACAAACCAAAATACGTTTTACACCTTAGATTCCTCAGAGTACCCTCCTTTTACTCTGCTTTACACCCCCTTGGCAGCTTCATCAGCTCGTCACCTGCAACGGCTTCCAATATATGCCTCACCAAGAGCTCACTTGTGGAATCACCTGTAGTGGTGGCGACCATCCTGTGTGTTTTGCAGAGGCAGTGTTAGTGCACAGCTTCATACAGTGCTGAGCTCTATCCAACATCTGTTCTACGCCACAATATGGCAAGAACCACTCAACAAAGTGAAACTTCAGTCCATCAGTACTTGATTAGACATGAAGGTCACTCAACACGGTAAGTTGCTAGAAACTTGAAGATATCCTCATCATGTGCAGTCATGAAAACCCCCGATCGCTAAGATGAAACTAGTTCTCTTGAGGACCAAGGAAAGGAAGACCAAGAATGACTTATGCTGCAGAGGATAAGTTCATCAATTACCAGCCTCAGAAAATGCAAAATCGACAGCATCTCAGATAACAGCCATCATAAATGTTGCTCGGGCATCAAGGTGCAGACATGCCAGCAACAGCACTCCCAAAAAGACAGTGGGAAGGAAGGTTTTATGGTCAAATGGATGCAAAGAAGCCACTACTAAAAACTGCAAAAAAGAAGAAACATGTTTAGGTCAAGCAACACAAGGACTGGACATTAGATCAGTGGAAATCTGTACTATGGTCCGATGAGCCAAAATTTGAGATACCGTATGTTATACTAATTGCTGTGTTTTTGTGAAATACAGAAAACATGAGCAGACAGAGCACCACACATGTAAAAACAATCTTGCAGGGAAATTGGACAGCAGATGTTAAATTCCCGTACAGCGCCATCTCAGGGAGGGGAAGTTATTACAAAGTTCCATCATCAGGTTCCAAAGTGCTGGCACCTTCAGAGAGAAAGACGCAATCAGAGGCCACTCTTTCATCCATTGCCCAAAGGAAAGTCCTACATGGAGCTTCCCTAAATAAATCAGAATTTACAAAAGGAAGGAGATAATTATTTTATTAATACCCTAAAAACACGTTTCCCTTGTTTTGTTCCTAAAACAACCTACATTATAATCAATGTAGGTAAGGCCAGCAGCAGCAAGTTCTGGAGGTTTAACCCTTTACATACCAATGTCCTTTTTTTTGGGACGCCTAATTTATTGCTTCTAGCAATTAAGATTTTATAATTTTTATAATTAGGTCCAATTTTTTGTGTTGTGTTTGTAAAATGAATGTTTCCAAAACAGGAAATCATGTCATTGTAATTTTTAATTGAATATTGGGACGCCATTTTCTGAAAAATCCGTACTTGTAAAAATTTGGCAAATTATGTTTCTGATTCTTTAGGACCCCAAATCATTAAAAATCTGTCATTTAAAAAAAAAAAAAATGAAAAATTGCTAATTTGGCAAGTAATGAGTTAAACAGCAGCTCTGTTGTATCTCATTACTTGATTCGTCAAATGCCAGGTTAATTATTAAGCAGCATGTCCAGCGGTTACAGTACAGGACCAGCAGAAGCTAATGGCCATTATCGGCCGTCCATAGAGACCTGGAGAGATTCCTGCACTTGTCTGCAGTCTACATATATAAGACAGTCTTCACTTCATGCAAGTAACCTGCAAGAGCCTAATGCACAACTTATCCGGGAGACTAAAATGTGGGAAAGGAGAAAGCCCTGATTCATCATTTACGCTTTTAATGGACTTTATGTTTTTATTTTGTAGTAATTCTTGACAATTTTTGCCCCAAAAAGGCGAGCGTGGGATGATGAGGTTTGATCAAACTTTTACCTTTTCTTGCATTTTTTTTTTTTTTTTTTTTTTTTTTTTAGAAAAAGGTTGATTGATCTTCAGCTGTGCAAAAATAAGATTAGACAGATTCTCTGTTCCGGCCAGTGACTAGTGTACAATTGTGCAAACATTTTGCAATATTTTGGGGAAAAAAGAAAAAAAAAATTGCAATTGATGAATTACGGTAGTCTAAAACATCCGTACAAAGTAAACCACATCCACACTAACATAAGGAAACAAAAAATAATGAAAGCAAGAAAAGTAAAATTAAAAAGGTGCAGATTAAATAATCAATGAGGAGTAATTAAGTAATTAATAAAAAATACATTTTTACTGAAGAAAAAAAAAGATGCAAAAAAAAAAAAAAATGATGAATCGGGAGTCGACTTATATGTTCATCCACAGCCTTCATGCTCATGCACTGGCATTGACGGGGCATACAATCCCTGGCTGGCATACAATTGACTGGCATACAATATGCAGTGAGACTGGAGGTGAGATGGCTGCACAGCAAGAGAATTAGATATTGACAAGTCCTTGCATCAGAGAATGTCACACAGGGAAAAAAAAAAGTCATCCACAGACAAGTTTCATTAGAGAATTTTACTTGTGCTACACGATAGTGCCAAAAATACAAAATCCACGGAAGATAATCTGTCTGATGGCTCTGCACATGGTGCAATAATAGGCTGACCGCAAATTCACATCACTGCTGACCCAGTCTATCCACAGCTGTGGGTTTGTTACAAATGCAGCCCCATCTAAACAATCCTCTGCGAGCTAAACACAGCAGCAACGCAAATCTCTCTTAGGGTATGTGCACACGTTGCGGATTTGCTGCGGATCCGCAGCGGATTTTCCGCGCAGAATAGCTGCAGATCCGCAAGTAATTTACAGTACAATGTAAATCAATGGGGGAAAAAAAATGCTGTTCAAATGCTGCGGAAAAATCTGCTCGGAATCCGCTCCGGATTATTTTAAGGACCAAGTCAATTCTTTTTTGCGGATCTGCAGCGTTCTTTCACCCATTACATTCTCGAAATCCGCAGGTGTAAAAACGGATGACAATCCGCAAAGAATCCACAGTAAATCCGCAAAAAAAGTGCAGATTTTGACCTGCAGATTCTGCCAAGAGATGCAGATTCCATGCAGAAAATTCTGCAGGCAAATCTTGTGTGCACATACCCTAAAGCTATGTGCACACGTAGGAAATGTGGTGCAGAATTTTCTGCACTAAATCTGCATCTCCTGGCAGAATCCGCAGATGCATTTTTTATGCGTTTTTTGTGCAGTTTTTGTGCAGATTTTACCACTGTGGATTTCTATAATGGAGGTGTGCAGAAACGATGCAGAACTGCACAAAAGAAGTGACATGCACTTCTTTGAAATCTGCAGCGTTTCTGCACCATGTGCACAGCTTTTTTTCACATTGAATTAAATTGTACTGTAAATCACAGTGCAGATCTGCAGCGTTTCTGCTGCAGAAAAATCTGCTGCAGTTCTGCACTAAATCTGCATGGTGTGCACATACAGTGTGCTACAATGTGTCAGTGCGTGTATTCTAAAAGATTGTATAAATTAGATACAATTGTAGCACAACTGTGCAAACTAGATACAAATGTAGCAAAGCTGTGAGAGGCCTTATGTTTGTAGGTTTGTAAACAAAATGTCTATTTGACAGGAGGAGAAATAAAGAGGATCTGAACTATGAAGTCTAAGTAAGCAGCAAACCTGTAGATCATGCAGGGATTTGGCTTTGTTATGTTGTATTTATGGAGCGTGCAGCCCCACCAGAGGAGACGACTAGGCTCCTATGGGAGGTGATTTTTCCAGTACAAGCAGCAGATGTGCAGAGAATGTCCCTGAAGTCACAAATGTGAAACCGATCGCTGAGAAAAATTCTGAATGTGCCAGAGAGATAAGAGCCACGAGCACAAACATCACAGCCCTATTACAGGGGGACAGAAGCTTAATCTCACAGCGGACATCTCCCACTGAATCTGAGAATGAAGGGGCCGAATAAGTGTAACTGTACATTAAATAACACCTCACAAGACGAGGAACACTAAATCTGGCCATTATCACTTGCATCCTGCATTTATCACCAAGTTTCCCCTCTGCAGGCGCCATCTGTAATTTTAATTTCTTTCTGAGCTATTTGGTAGAGAACAGCTGCTATGATGTTCCTGGAGACAGGAGGGATTTCTGCTATTAGTACACATAGATGAGCATTAGAGATGAGCAAACGTGATCGGATATTATCAGATCGGATAATATGTTCGAGTCTCTGCGGCTGCATGATTTGCTGCTGTTAAGACGTGGCTATTATACAGCAGTACTACTCAATGTAGATGTGAATCCAGCTCTGGAGTGAGGTGAACCCTTGTGTGGGTTCGTGCACAAGGAGTTTTTTGGAGCAGGTCAGCTCTAAAAGATGCCTGAAAACGTGTTTTTAACACTTGTCAGACTCTTCCTATTCATTTCTATTGTGAAAACACTTTGCTGGTAAATATTTTCAGGCTTTTTGAGTGTTTGGCTTTTTGAGTGTTTTGTCTCTGCTTCCAAGTTTGAAAAAAGTACCCTGGCGGAAGGGAAAAAAAAGGCATGTTACTTCTTTGAAGCATCACCTAATGGAAAATGCTCCAAACGAGGCAATAATGAATAAAAAGGATTCAATAAACAAACTCTCCAAGAATAGTTGACAAATTCTTAAAAACCGTTAAAAAAAAAAAAAAAACCTGTGAAAGTAGCTTTCTGTGTCTCCCTCTACTCCTCCACAGAATATAATGGACTGTGAGCTGTCAGTCAAGCAGAGGAAGGAGGGGCTAAGGCGGTGCTTGGAGCATTTAAAGCTCATTTGCATATGACTTAAAACAGTGATTAATCAGACAAGGAACAACAAATCGATCAGTGAAAGTGTGGATGTGTTGGCTCCTGTCATATGTTTCAGTAAATAACTGCATCACCCATGATATATTTGTTGGCAGCATCTTCTCTCTTATGTGTTGTGCCGTTCCTCTATTATTCACACTAGAAATGTAGTTAAAAATTTGACAACTGGGTTGGCGCTACCAGTTGATGGTGTGTCCAGACACAGCCGGGTACTGTCCAATCAGTGCTGACAATTTCAGTCACGCCACTTTTGACACCCAGTTGTCAATTTATTCTGAAGTTTCTAGGAGGAAATAACAGAGGAACGACACAATACACGGTTCTGAGGAAAGCAGCCCTGGAATTGTTATTGTATGGGGAATACAAGTACGGATAGGGTGAAACATAACAGTCAGAAGAGCCGACAAAAATCAGGCCGGCAGCATTTGGGAGGGTAGGAAGATGAACGGTCTCGTACCAATTCAGTATCCGAACACCATTCCCACAGGAAAGACCCCTACCTCTCATAGGAACAGTGATGTGCCATCACATAAAGCGGGATTTCCCCCATAATTTTCTGATGCTATGTATGAGAAGGGACGGGAGAGCTGCCAGGTATCGCTTCTCAAAGAGATCCAATATGGCATCCTATGACTAAGGGAACAGCTCTCCATTCCGGTCTATGGGGAGTACAGCCTCTGTGGCCTCACATATTCTGCCTCTAAGCACTGATCATCGCTATATACAGTGGAGAAAATAAGTATTCTATAAATTACCGATTGTGCAAGACTTCCCACCTACAAAGAATGAAGATGTCTGTAATTTTTATCGTAGGTACACTTCAACTGTGAGATACAGAATCTTAAAAAAAAATCCAGAAAATCACATTGTATAATTTGTAAATAATTAATTTGCATTTTATTGTATTAAATATCTAAGTGTCAGGCTATGTGCACACGTCAGGTTTTTTTCCTGACAAAATCCGGAGAATTCTGGCAGAAAATCGCGTTTTTTTCCGCGCGGATTTTTCGCGTTTTTTTGCGCGGATTTTCTGCGGATTTTTTATTTTTTTTCCTGAAAGTCATTTTGGCTTAGAAATCCGCAAAAAATCCACAAAAAGAATGAGCATGTCCATTTTTTTTGCGGAATGCGTTTTTTTGCGGAAAAAAACGCATCCATCTGAACAAAAAATCCGGAATGCATTCTAAATGATAGGATGCATATTTTTAGTGTTTTTGATGCGGAATTATAGCGTTTTTATAGCGAAATTCCGCACAAGAACCGCTAAAAATCCGGACGTGTGCACATACCCTCAAGGTACCGTCACACTAAGCGACGCTGCAGCGATACCGACAACGATCCGGATCGCTGCAGCGTCGCTGTTTGGTCGCTGGAGAGCTGTCACACAGACCGCTCTCCAGCGACCAACGATGCTGGTAACCAGGGTAAACATCGGGTAACTAAGCGCAGGGCCGCGCTTAGTAACCCGATGTTTACCCTGGTTACCATCCTAAAAGTAAAAAAAAAACAAACACTACATACTTACCTACAGCCGTCTGTCCTCTGCACTCCTCCTGTACTGGCTGTGAGCACAGCGGCCGGAAAGCAGAGCGGTGACGTCACCGCTCTGCTTTCCGGCTGACCGACGCTCACAGCCAGTACAGGAGGAGTGCAGAGCACAGCGCTGGAGGACAGACAGCGGTAGGTAAGTATGTAGTGTTTGTTTTTTTTTACTTTTAGGATGGTAACCAGGGTAAACATCGGGTTACTAAGCGCGGCCCTGCGCTTAGTTACCCGATGTTTACCCTGGTTACCAGTGAAGACATCGCTGAATCGGTGTCACACACGCCGATTCAGCGATGTCTGCGGGGAGTCCAGCGACCAAATAAAGTTCTGGACTTTCTTCCCCGACCAGCGACAGCACAGCAGGGGCCTGATCGCTGCTGCCTGTCACACTGGACGATATCGCTAGCGAGGACGCTGCAACGTCACGGATCGCTAGCGATATCGTCTAGTGTGACGGTACCTTTACAATAGAAAAACAGAACTTAATATTTGGTACAGAAACCTTTGTTTGCAATTACAGAGGTCAGTCGTTTCCTGTAGTTCTTGACCAGGTTTGCACACACTGCAGCAGGGATTTTGGCCCCCTCCTCCATACAGATCTTCAGATCTTTCAGGTTTTGGGGCTGTCACTGGGCAACATTGAATTTCAGCTCCCTCCAAAAATTTTCTATTGGGTTTAGATCTGGAGACTGGGTAGGCAACTGCAAGACCTTGAAAAGTTTCTTAGGGAGCCGCTCCTTAGATGCCCTGGCTGTGTGCTTCGAGTCATTGTCATGCTGGAAGACCCAGCTACATCCCATCATCAATGCTCTTACTGAGGAAAGGAGGTCGTTAGCCAAAATCTCGTGATACATAACCCCATCCACCCTCCCTTCAATACAGTGCCGTTGTCCTGTCCCCTTTACAGAAAAGCATCCTCAAAGTATTCAGTTTCCCCCACCATGCTTCACGGTTGGGATGGTGTTCTTGGGGTTGTACTCATCTTCTTCTTCCTCCAAACACAGTGAGTGGAGCGGAGGCCAAAAAGTTCTATTCTGGTCTAATCTGACCACATGACCTTCTCCCACCTCCTCTGGAAAACCCAGATGGTCATTGGCGAATTTCAAACAGGCCTGTACATGTGCTGTAGACAATTATCAAACCTTTACAAGATACAATGTATCCAGCTTATAATTTATATTCACTTCTGTGTACAATCTTGTGCATTCTGAAAGCAACCTACATATCTGTTCATCATGACTACAATGCCAAGCCTACAGTAAAGACTGACACACAGGACAATGATAGAATAGGCAAACTACACAATAATGCAGCTTTAGGATAACACTTGTGATGATGCCCGTGTGATGTACCTCGCATATACATGTAACCAGCGGACATTCTTCTATTTATAGTGCCCATCACGTCAGCCCCGCAAAGTCAGCACCTTCCACAGAGAGAAGTAATGTGACCACTCACCAGGCTAGAAACAAAATACAGATTTAAAGGGACACTGAAATGCAGCTCTTTTACAATTGCTATGCAGATGAAGGCAATCTATTGTTCCCTGTTGTCAGCCAATACCAGGATGACTCTAGTGTTCTTTGGTAGGTCACCTGATGAGAAGTCTGGAAATCTCTCTGCCGCATGACCACTACTTTATGCCAGAGACATTTACATTAACATATAGCAGTATCGGTCTCTGTTCTTATAACGTTCCTGCACCATTATAACCTGAGACATTTGTATCCTTATGTAACGGATATCAGCATCTTATAACCTCGAGACTTTTGTAGCCTTAGGTGTCCGATATCGGTCTCTCTCCTCTTATAAAGCCCCAGCACTGTTATAAGTCGATGGTTTAGGTGTCTGTGGTGGTCTATATTGCCCAGTAGCAGTGATTCTAGCTGCTGATAACTCTTACTAACGGCGCCAAGTATCCGCACAGTCCAATCAGCTTACAGGCGGCTCTGATCTGCTCTTAGTTTAAAGGGATTTATGTCAATGATCTCGATGTGATATTCTCCTGTCTTCACGCTGCGCGGATATTAGAAATGGGATCATCTCCGCTGCTATTTTCACTGGGATGATTTAACTAACCATGCAGCTCTATGGCATGGAAAAAGATAACTGCAGATTTAGTAATACTACAACTCCCAGCATGTTGTAGACTAGGCACGCTAGACAAGACTTCTGTCAGCCTGGGAATAATTTTTTTCGCTCAACGAAACCATACGCCCACCTACTCGGCCATTTCCTTCCCCTGCATAGCCGGGATCACATAAGGGGGCTTTGTGGTTTATGAGTAATGTGGTGTCCTGATTGAGGGGAAATATGGCAGCGGACTCTCGTATTGAAGGAAGTATCTGGCAAGTGCAGGAGAGGCCAGAGGTGGGACCTGAACCTCCAGATGATACAAGTGACATTCACTTCTGCAGAATTGGAGACATTTTAAATTTTATGTCTCTTTCAAAAGAAAAAGCATAAAACTGCTTCTTAGGCTGTGTGCACACGATGCAGATTTGGTGCAGAATTTTCTGCATAAAATCTGCATCTCCTGGCAGAATCCGCAGGTGCGTTTTTTTGTGCAGATTTTACCAATGGATTTCTATTATGGAGGGGTGCAGAAACGCTGCAGAACTGCACAAAAGAAGTGACATGCACTTCTTTGAAATCTGCAGCGTTTCTGCGCGGATTTTTCTGCACAGCTTTTTTTTTTTCACATTGATTTACATTGTACTGTAAATGACAGTGCAGTTCTGCAGCGTTTCTGCTGCAGAAAAATCTGCTGCAGTTCTGCACTAAATCTGCATCGTGTGCACATACCCATAGACTCCCTCCCTTACTGAGGCCCTTTCTTCACAATCCTCCTCTAACAATTAAGCGATGGAAATCCTCTCTCCATGTACTGACTGCCTGCTGAGCTTTTGCTTATAACCCAGTGACCAAACTGTGGTAGCGCTGCAGTGTAAAGCAGGGGTGTCAAACTGCATTCCTCGAGGGCTGCAAACAGGTCATGTTTTCAGGATTTCCTTGTACTGCACAGGTGATAATTTAATCACCTACACAAATAATGAGTTGGTGATTAAATTATCACCTGTGCAGTACAAGGAAATCCTGAAAACATGACCTGTTTGCAGCCCTCGAGGAATGCAGTTTGACACCCCTGGTGTAAAGCATGGAGAAGAACAGAACAGCAGCCTGAGCTCCCAATTAGATAGGAGGTGAAAGTCAGACTACTATAGACACCAACAGACCGTGCAGGTGAACTGGAGCCACTAATCAGAGTGGTAATAGTGGCTAGCACTGAAGACGATAACGAGTGCAGCTCTGGAGTATAATACAGGAGGTAAATCAGGATCAATAATAATGTATGCACACAGCGACTGCACCAGCAGAATAGTGAGCGCAGCTCTGGAGTATAATACAGGATGTAACTCAGCATCAGTAATGTAATGTATGTACACAGTGACTGCACCAGCAGAATAGTGAGTGCAGCTCTGGAGTATAATACAGGGGGTAACTCAGGATCAGTAATGTAATGTATGTACACAGTGACTGCACCAGCAGAATAGTGAGTGCAGCTCTGGAGTATAATACAGGATGTAACTCAGGATCAGTAATGTATGTACAGAGTGACTACACCAGCAGAATAGTGAGTGCAGCTCTGAGTACAATATAAAGAGGATAGTGTTACAAGTTTGTTTTTCCTTAAAGGGGTTGTCCACTACTAGGACAACCCCTTCTTAAAGGGAACCTGTCACCCCCAAAATTGAAGGCGAGCTAAGCCCACCGGCATCAGGGGCTTATCTACAGCATTCTGTAATGCTGTAGATAAGCCCCCGATGTAACCTGAAAGATGAGAAAAACAGGTTATATTATACTCACCCAGGGGCGGTCCCGCTGCACTCCGGTCCGATGGGCGTCGCGGTCCGGGGCCTCCCATCTTCTTAACATGACATCCTCTTCTTGTCTTCACGCTGCGGCTCAGGCGCAAGCGTACTTTGTCTGCCCTGTTGAGGGCAGAGCAAAGCACTGCAGTGCGCAGGCACCCCGTAAGGTCAGAGAGGCCCGGCGTCTGCACACTGCAGTACTTTGCTCTGCCCTCAACAGGGCAGACAAAGTACACCTGCGCCGGAGCCGCAGCATGAAGACAAGAAGAGGACGTCATCTTAAGAAGATGGGAGGCCCCGGACCGCGACGCCCATCGGATCGGACCGCCCGCGTGAGTATAATCTAACCTCTTTTTCCCATCTTTCAGGATACATCGGGGGCTTATCTACAGCATTACAGAATGCTGTAGATAAGCCCCTGATGCCGGTGGGCTTAGCTCACCTTCGATTTTGGGGGTGACAGGTTCCCTTTATACTAAATGTTCAGCCCCAATAAAATAATAAAGCCTACACTCGCATCCCGTGCCGGCACCGTTCCCGCGGTATCGCCATTTGCTCTCCCCGGGGCTGTGATGCGGTGTTGACACGTAACGTTGGCACCCAATCAGCGCTGGTGTCACTGTTTCTGCCTTCGTAAGAACTGAACATGAAGAGGAAGCCAGGGATGCAGCTCATTCGTGACTTCTTCATGTTCAATTTGTCCGAAGGCGGAGACAGTGACACCAGCGCTGATTGGGTGCTCGGCATCTCGTGTCATTATACTGCATCACAGCTATGGAACCGCGAGCACCAACACCGCGGGAACAGCGTGGGCACAGGAGACGAGTATAGACTTTATTATTTTATTGGGGCTGAACATTTAGTTTAAGAAGGGGTTGTACTAGTGGTGGACAACCACTTTAAGGTTTTGTTCACATCAGGTAAAGACTACAAAAAAGTATAGAAAGAAAAACATCATTAAAAAAACAAAAACAAAACAGGGTAGAGCAAGACCAAGATTTCATATTTTGGACTGCATTTGCTCAAATGAAGTTATTTTGTAAAATCCAGAGCTGCTCACTTCTGCATCAAAGGTGAATGCTTCAGATGAAATTATGACCCCGCACACGATCTGCAGGTCTTCTGCTCGCATCCTGCGCCATCAAATAGGACACACACAGTAGCTGCGGCTCTCAGGACGGAACCAGACACTCGTTTTAATCGCTGTCTGAATTGCATTTTTTTCCATGGATTTGGGCGGAAGCCCCAGAAGTGATCATGAATGTGAACATCGGCTTATACTAAGCGTCACCCATGTGCGGACTACTCGCACTATACGTCAGCTCCACAGCTGTTACATGAAGTGACAGTCATATATAATTTCACCAGAGGACATGTTTCTGCAGCCTGGACAATCGTGTGTATGTGCCACTGACAGGAGGAGTACCTCTATACATACAGGCATCACAACAAAGGGCAGTGCATCCGATGAGGAGGCTGCCCCATAACCGAGACTCCCAAAATATCCATAAATCCAGAAAGACCTGAAAGCTGACGGCTCTGGGATCTCATCACTCCTCAAAATGGGAAGAACGCGAGATGAATAGCAGCAATAACACAAGACCCCAGGAGTCCAGACACTGAGAAGCCCCCCAGAAACGACACACACCTCCCCTCGCTCCCTCCTCCTGTCACACACCTCCCCTCGCTCCCTCCTCCTGTCACACACCTCCCCTCGCTCCCTCCTCCTGTCACACACCTCCCCTCGCTCCCTCCTCCTGTCACACACCTTCCCCTCGCTCCCTCCTCCTGTCACACACCTCCCCTCCTCCTGTCACACACCTTCCCCTCGCTCCCTCCTCCTGTCACACACGACCCCTCGCTCCCTCCTCCTGTCACCCAAGGCCCCTCGTTCCCGCCTCCTGTCACACACATCCCCTCCCTCCTCCTGTCACACACGGCCCCTCCCTCCTCCTGTCACACAGGGCCCCTCGCTCCCTCCTCCTGTCACACACATCCCCTCCCTCCTCCTGTCTCACAGGGCCCCTCGCTCCCTCCTCCTGTCACACACATCCCCTCCCTCCTCCTGTCTCACAGGGCCCCTCGCTCCCTCCTCCTGTCACACACATCCCCTCCCTCCTCCTGTCACACAGGGCCCCTCGCTCCCTCCTCCTGTCACACACATCCCCTCCCTCCTCCTGTCTCACAGGGCCCCTCGCTCCCTCCTCCTGTCACACACGACCCCTCGCTCCCTCCTCCTGTACAATAGGGCCCCTTGCTCCCTCCTCCTGTCACACACGACCCCTCGCTCCCTCCTCCTGTCACCCAAGGCCCCTCGTTCCCGCCTCCTGTCACACACATCCCCTCCCTCCTCCTGTCACACACGGCCCCTCCCTCCTCCTGTCACACAGGGCCCCTCGCTCCCTCCTCCTGTCACACACATCCCCTCCCTCCTCCTGTCTCACAGGGCCCCTCGTTCCCTCCTCCTGTCACACACATCCCCTCCCTCCTCCTGTCACACAGGGCCCCTCGCTCCCTCCTCCTGTCACACACGGCCCCTCCCTGCTCCTGTCACACACATCCCCTCCCTCCTCCTGTCACACAGGGCCCCTCGCTCCCTCCTCCTGTCACACACGGCCCCTCCCTCCTCCTGTCACACACGGCCCCTCCCTGCTCCTGTCTCACAGGGCCCCTCGCTCCCTCCTCCTGTCTCACAGGGCCCCTCGCTCCCTCCTCCTGTCACACACGTCCCCTCCCTGCTCCTGTCACACACATCCCCTCCCTCCTCCTGTCACACAGGGCCCCTCGCTCCCTCCTCCTGTCACACACGGCCCCTCCCTCCTCCTGTCACACACGTCCCCTCCCTGCTCCTGTCACACACATCCCCTCCCTCCTCCTGTCACACAGGGCCCCTCGCTCCCTCCTTCTGTCACACACGGCCCCTCCCTGCTCCTGTCACACACATCCCCTCCCTCCTCCTGTCACACAGGGCCCCTCGCTCCCTCCTCCTGTCACACACGGCCCCTCCCTCCTCCTGTCACACACGGCCCCTCCCTGCTCCTGTCTCACAGGGCCCCTCGCTCCCTCCTCCTGTCTCACAGGGCCCCTCGCTCCCTCCTCCTGTCACACACGTCCCCTCCCTGCTCCTGTCACACACATCCCCTCCCTCCTCCTGTCACACAGGGCCCCTCGCTCCCTCCTCCTGTCACACACGGCCCCTCCCTCCTCCTGTCACACACGTCCCCTCCCTGCTCCTGTCACACACATCCCCTCCCTCCTCCTGTCACACAGGGCCCCTCGCTCCCTCCTCCTGTCACACACATCCCCTCCCTGCTCCTGTCACACACATCCCCTCCCTCCTCCTGTCACACAGGGCCCCTCGCTCCCTCCTCCTGTCACACACGGCCCCTCCCTCCTCCTGTCACACACGGCCCCTCCCTCCTCCTGTCACACACGTCCCCTCCCTCCTCCTGTCACACAGGGCCCCTCGCTCCCTCCTCCTGTCACACACGGCCCCTCCCTCCTCCTGTCACACACGTCCCCTCCCTGCTCCTGTCACACACGTCCCCTCCCTGCTCCTGTCACACAGGGCCCCTCGCTCCCTCCTCCTGTCACACACATCCCCTCCCTCCTCCTGTCTCACAGGGCCCCTCGCTCCCTCCTCCTGTCACACACATCCCCTCCCTCCTCCTGTCACACACGACCCCTCGCTCCCTCCTCCTGTCACACACATCCCCTCCCTCCTCCTGTCTCACAGGGCCCCTCGTTCCCGCCTCCTGTCACACACGGCCCCTCCCTGCTCCTGTCACACATGGCGGAGGTCTGACAGCTCCTCTCACCTCTGGCTCCACCACCTCATGGTAGGCGGGGGGCGGGTCGAAGCCTGTGCTCCTGCTGCTGTCGCTCCGGGAGCCGCTGTCCATGGGCTCGTAGCCGTAGTCCAGGCCGGGCCGCTCGTTTGTCAGCAGAGCCACCGCCTCGTTAATGTCGTTCTTTGCCAGGCGCAGGGCCTTGCGGATGGCGCCAGGGTCCGAGAATCCCATGCACAGCAGCGTAGTCATGTGCTGCTCCTCCTCCGTCTCCATGCTGCAGCCTCCGGGGACAGCCCGCTGCACACACCGGGAATCACGCTCTGCGCCTCACGGGAGAGCTTCTGTGCGCCGCCATGTTGACTGGCAGCTCTCACTGTCCGCCCCGGGACACGCCCACACTCGGCTGGAAATGAGGGCGGAGCGAGCCGTGTCAACTGACTTCTCACGTGATGGCCAACCATATTGTGGTTGGAAGAATGCTCTGACAGGCGGGGCTAGCACGTGATGTAATCATGTGACCCTAATCCGGATGGTGGCGGAAGCCATCTTGTGAGTGGAAGAAGCTCGGCAACCATATTGTGGATGGCGGGATCACTTTTTGAGGCTTACAATATCAGGACGTTTTGGGGTTTAGTATCTGTAGAGTTTGATAAAACAAAAAAAAAATCATGAATTCGGGATTTTTTGTTTTGTGTTTTCTTTACTTTTTTTTTCCACTGGAGTTTCTAGTGGCTGTTTCTCCTGGTGTGAAGCTGATCATGGGAGAGCTCAGGACACGTGACCGCTGCAGCTGATTATTAGCTGCAGCGGTCAGTTGCCCGGCCAGCGTCAGAATGTTGCTGTTGTAGCGGGCAGTGGAGGGGAGAGGAGACTCAATCAGTCTTAATGTATTCTGAAAAATGTCTGTACTGTTATCCAAGAGCTTTTAAAAAAAAAAGACAAAAAAAAAAACCTTTAAAGCGTTAAATGTAGAATTTAACCCTGAGTTCCATATGGATGACGTCCTGTTTGCCAGGTGTCTGACCGCAGGCCCCGCAGATCCTGAGCATCAGGGTGAATGGAGCCTGCTCACACCAGAGGGGACATTCTCCACACATGGACACTCACTGACGAAATCTCAGGGTGGGCAGAGAATGTCCTTAATCTGCCGGTAAGAAGAACAGTCGCCTATTTACAGGACACCACGGACCAGAACAAGCCATCCATACTAGGTCCCTCCTGGAGGTCCCATCGTAGCCACCATGGATGTGGAATCCCCATACTCTAATATCACAGATGAAGATGGACGAGCCGACGGCCAATTGTTTCTTCAACTCCCTCTGAGACTTTCCAGATTTATCCTCTCACATAACTTCCTCTCTGTCAATGAAGAGCGATAGCTAAAACGTACAAGGGAACTGCTATGGGCGTCACGATGACCCCAGTATGCCAACCTATACATGGCTATACTGGAAGATGACTTTTTAGCATCCTGCTCCATCAATCCCTTGTTATACATCAATGTCTCATCTCAATAATCTGGATGGAATCAGAACAAGAACTTATAAAATGCCGTATTTGGACATGTCAGAAATGTATTTTGTACATGGAGTTGTTTGGTTGTTAAGATTAAAGTAAATAACTCCATTTTTTATTTAGTTGTATAATAATTCTGCACATAGAGAGATTCTAAGAAAGACGAAACCTCATTTTTAGTTTCTTAAATATTCAGGTTTATTAACCTTTTGGATTGATGACAGCTCTGGAGATGTTCATTGATAAAATGATTAAAAATACAAATTGCCTCATGATTCTGCACGCGGTATATGGTGCTCACGGTTGCCTATAACGGTCCTCCATGTCCCGGTGATGCCTTCTACTCCTGTATCCATGGAAGGTTTCCTGACCAGCTGCCGCCCACGGTAACACCCCCCCGGCCGCTGTGCCCAGGGTGTCCTGACTTATCGATCGGAGAAGACGCCTTCTCGCAAGTGATTATTTTTCCTCCGCCAGGGAGCATTTACTTTTCCAGAGCAATGATTGATGGAGGGTGATTTCCTGGCTCTTGTCATAATTCTGGCCAGAACTTTATGGAAAAAAAGGCTAAATATGTGCAAACATTATGTAAAGCTCATTTGCAGGCTCTTAAAGGGAGCAGACGCCTTAAAGGGACGCTCAGGTCTTGGCAATGAAGCCTTAATTGTAGTATAATAATAAGTTCTGGCGCTTTGGATTATACTTTGGGGCCGATTGATCATTCGGTGCGGGTTATTTTTTTTTTTATTACTGCCTAGTTTTATGGTTTTGCCTTCTGCGTCAGAATGTCTTACTGTTTTGTAAAATTTGGGGCATCTTAAAAATAATACAAATATGAAATATTGGTGAAAGGTAGTTTCACTGCGCAAATATGTTGCAACTTTTTCTAACTTTATCCATGATATTGATTTGTCCACCATGCACATATTAACGATGCAGAAGCAAAAACTCTCCAGAAATGAACGATCAATATGGTGAATCCAAAGACCACAAAGAAGAATGTGCAGATGAGGAATCTGCCCCTTTATTGCCATGAGAAGATCTCCGCTTCCTGTCACTGAAGGTAAACCTGACGGACCCCATAATGTGAACTCAGAATAAATGTGTCCTGACCGAATAGTTCTTCTCACGCCTGAAGGTTTGTTACAATTGCATCCAGTCTATTTCCTCTGTGAACACATCAACTCATAGTTTGTTACATTTTACCTGGAGTGATACATTGTATCAGTTATGTTTAATTTGTGCAAGTTTTTTGTACACACCAGGCGTCCATAGGTATTCTATCAATTAAAGGGCCATGTTAGTCGCATTAATTATACACAGAAGGTTATTACAGCAAATATCTAATTTTATCACTTACAGTTATGTGAAAAAGTTTGGGCACCCCTATTAATCTTAAGCTTAATGTTTTATAAAAATAGTTTTTTTGCAACAGCTATTTCAGTGTCATATCTAATAACTGTTGGACACAGTAATGTTTCTGCCTTGAAATGAGGTTTATTGTACTAACAGAAAATGTGCAATCTGCATTCAAACAAAATTTGACAGGTGCATAAGTATGGGCACCCTTATCATTTTCTTGTTTTAAATACTCCTACCTACTTTTTACTCACTTAACCAAAAAATTGCTTTAGTTTCTAACCTCATTGAGCTTTGAACTTCATAGCCAGGGGTATGCAATCATGAGAAAAGCTACTTAAAGTGGCCACTTGCAAGTTGTTCTCCTGCTTGAATCTCCTCTGAAGAGCGGCATCATGGGCTCCTCAAAACAACTGTCTAATGATCTGAAAACAAAGATTATTCAACATAGTTGTTCAGGGGAAGGATACAAAAAGCTGTCTCAGAGATTTAACCTGTCAATTTCCACTGTGAGGAACATAGTAAGGAAATGGAAGAACACAGGTACAGTTCTTGCTAAGGCCAGAAGTGGCAGGCCAAGAAAAACATCAGAAAGGCAGAGAAGAAGAATGGTGAGACCAGTCAAGGACAATCCTCAGACCACCTCCAGAGAGCTGCAGCATCAACTTGCTGCAGATGGTGTCACTGTGCATCGGTCAACTATACAATGCACTTTGCAAAAGGAGAAGCTGTATGGGAGAGTGATGCGAAAGAAGCCGTTTCTGAAAGCACGCCACAAACAGTCGGCTGAGGTATGCAAAAGCACATTTGGAGAAGCCAATTTCTTTTTGGAAGACGGTCCTGTGGGCTGATGAAACCAAGATTGAGTTGTTTGGTCATACAAAAAGGCATTATGCATGGCGGCCAAAAAACACAGCATTCCAAGAAAAACACTTGCTACCCACAGTAAAATTTGGTGGAGGTTCCATCATGCTTTGGGGCTGTGTGGCCAATGCCGGCACCGGGAATCTTGTTAAAGTTGAGGGACGCATGGATTCCTCTCAGGATCAGCAGATTCTTGACAATAATGTTCATGAATCAGTGACAAAGTTGAAGTTACGCAGGGGATGGATCTTTCAGCAAGACAATGATCCAAAACACCGCTCCAAATCTACTCAGGCATTCACGCAGAGGAACAAAAATACCTTCATCTTGGATCCAGGAACTCATTAAAAGCTACAGGAAGCGACTAGAGGCTGTTATTTTTGCAAAAGGAGGATCTACTAAATATTAATGTCACTTTTCTGGTCGGGTGCCCATACTTAGGCACCAGTCACATTTTGTTTGAATGCAGATTGCACATTTTCTGTTAGTACAATAAACCTCATTTCAAGGCAGAAATATTACTGTGTCCAACAGTTATTAGATATATGAAACTGAAATAGCTGTTGCAAAAAAACCTATTTTTATAAAACATTAAGCTTAAGATTAATAGGGGTGCCCAAACTTGTTCATATAACTGTAGTTATTCTTAGGTCCAACATTCTATACCATTACCACAGCTGAGCCCCATATTTTCTGATTCAGAGCACCACATCCTCTGTATAGACAAAAAAAACTAAAACATAACATGCTGTCTTCCTGCATTCGCCACTAGGGGGAGCTCACTGCATACTGTGGTATTTTTGAGTGCAATGTACATACAGTATGCAGTGAGCTCCCCCTAGTGGTAGCTGCAGGTAAACATTTTATAATTTATCTCTATTTCTATGTGGAGGGAATTATATAAATCTTTAAATATATCTTATTATTATGAGATTATAATTTAGTAATCTAAAATAAATGAAGAGAATTGTTTTCAGGAGTGGATATCCCCTTTGAGTTACTTGGGAAAGATATTTTATAAAATAGATTTATTTAGTTGCACCTCAGGGTGGGGTGGCGTTCTCCTGTTCTGCTTGTCAGCCCCTACTGATTCGTACATTTATTAGGTTGCAGCAGAGGAAATGAAGGAGAAGTGAAAAGCTGCGCAACGTGGAGTGTCTGCACAGTGAGGGTGCGGCACATACAGGGTTAATATAACATGCAATTCTGCAGAATGATTTCTGATGGATCCGTCCCACAGATGAGTAATACACTGGAGCGTCTCTGCAGTTGTGCGCCAAATGAATCACAGTGAAGCAAGTGTTCACCGCTGACATATTCCCCGACCTGATTTACATTCTTTCTCTGTGCAAATTCTAAAACATATGAAAAGCCAAAAACCCCAGAAGGAAAAATGGAAATCCAGGAGAATTAGTGAATAGTGAGCACAAAACAGTGATGGAAATGTGCAGCGGATAGATATGGGAAAGATAGGGGTGAGATGGTTACAAGGTAGATAATAGAGTTTTACAGAAGCAGATATATGGGGTTTTAATAAATCAAGAAAAGCAAAAAAAATGAAAACCCTAATGTATTGTTGATAACAATAAAATGTAACTTTTATTGAGAAAATCTTTCTAAAAAAAAAGACAGACAACAATCACTGTGCAGACAAAGTGCTCCCTATGTCCACTCTATGCCTAGGCTGAATGTCTAAGGCTATGTGCACACGTTGCGGATTCTCTGCAGAAACGCTGCAGATCCACAATTGATTTACAGTACAATGTGAATCAATGAGAAAAAAAAATGCTGTGCACACTTTGCGGAAAATCTGCTGTGGAAACGCTGCAGTTTAAAAGAAGTAGCATGTCACTTCTTTTTTGTGAATCTGCAGCGTTTTTGCACCCATTCCTTATAGAAAACCGCAGGGGTAAAAAAACGCAGCAAATCCGCAAAAAAACTGCAGCAAAAACGCACAAAAAACGCGACAAATCCGCAGGTGCGTTTTCTGCCAGGAGAGGCAGAATCCGCACCAGAAATTCCTAAGCCTAATCCGCAACGATAGATGGCGCCCCCGCTCCTCGGCGGCTCTCCCTAAAAAGCTCCTAGATGCCCCTATGTTGGTGCTTCATCCAATCAGCCTTTTATACCAACGAAGGGAACAGGAGTATAATTCGGATGGCAGCCGAGGGATAAGAAATTATTCTGTGTGTAACAAAAGAGAGAACAGACTAGCACTATTAAAGTGACATGTGCATAAAATACCTAACTATACTGTTCCCTGATCTTTGAA
This sequence comes from Ranitomeya imitator, assembly GCF_032444005.1. Classification (NCBI taxonomy): domain Eukaryota; kingdom Metazoa; phylum Chordata; class Amphibia; order Anura; family Dendrobatidae; genus Ranitomeya; species Ranitomeya imitator. The sequence continues at coordinate 183,367,844 of NC_091289.1, forward strand.
TCACCTGCCTACCAGCGGGGGTTGGCACCCTACTTGTCGGTGGAAATGGTGCCCCCACTCCAAGGCGGCTGACCCTATAGATCCCTTATCAGGAATAATTCTAGAGCCGCGTCAGATATTGACCAAAAATACAGATTTATCCTGATTACCATCAAGGCATAAAAAAGGCAAAATATATATATACACAACAAGATCTCAAATTATGGAATGTCCAGTATATCGGTAAGAATATTATTGACAACTGCATGTATCCATTATTTGTGAGCCTACTATTCATACATCTGCTACTGCTCAACCAAATGACCTCTTGTTAAAGACAATTACTGTATATCCATGATCATCACATGTCAAAAAGATAAAGATATAAGCAAGCACAGAGATCCCAGCATGATAACAGTATAGAAAAGGAATACTTATGTTTCAGATGTCATAAAGAACCTCTACGCGTTTCTCCATTCTGGATCTTCAGGAGGCTGGATAATATGATGCTCATTGGATGAAGCACCAACATAGGGGCATCTAGGAGCTTTTTAGGGAGAGCCGCCGAGGAGCGGGGGCGCCATCTATCGTTTTTTGTTTAGGGTGCCAACCTCCGCTGTTAGACAGACATTCAGCCTAGGGGTTGTAGCATAGAATGGACATAGGGAGCACTTTGTCTGCACGGTGATTGTTGTCTGTCTTTTTTTTAGAAAGATTTTCTCAATAATTGTTACATTTTATTGTTGTCAAAAATTCATTAGGGTTTTCATTTTTTTTTGCTTTTCATAATAGATAGATACAGTGGGGCAAAAAAGTATTTAGTCAGTCAGCAATAGCGCAAGTTCCACCACTTAAAAAGATGAGAGGCGTCTGTAATTTACATCATAGGTAGACCTCAACTATGGGAGACAAACTGAGAAATAAAAATCCAGAAAATCACATGGTCTGTTTTTTTTAACATTTTATTTGCATATTATGGTGGAAAATAAGTATTTGGTCAGAAACAAACAATCAAGATTTCTGGCTCTCACAGACCTGTAACTTCTTCTTTAAGAGTCTCCTCTTTCCTCCACTCATTACCTGTAGTAATGGCTCCTGTTTAGACTTGTTATCAGTATAAAAAGACACCTGTGCACACCCTCAAACAGGCTGACTCCAAACTCCACTATGGTGAAGACCAAAGAACTGTCAAAGGACACCAGAAACAAAATTGTAGCCCTGCACCAGGCTGGGAAGACTGAATCTGCAATAGCCAACCAGCTTGGAGTGAAGAAATCAACAGTGGGAGCAATAATTAGAAAATGGAAGACATACAAGACCACTGATAATCTCCCTCGATCTGGGGCTCCACGCAAAATCCCACCCCGTGGGGTCAGAATGATCACAAGAACGGTGAGCAAAAATCCCAGAACCACGCGGGGGGACCTAGTGAATGAACTGCAGAGAGCTGGGACCAATGTAACAAGGCCTACCATAAGTAACACACTACGCCACCATGGACTCAGATCCTGCAGTGCCAGACGTGTCCCACTGCTTAAGCCAGTACATGTCCGGGCCCGTCTGAAGTTTGCTAGAGAGCATTTGGATGATCCAGAGGAGTTTTGGGAGAATGTCCTATGGACTGATGAAACCAAACTGGAACTGTTTGGTAGAAACACAACTTGTCGTGTTTGGAGGAAAAAGAATACTGAGTTGCATTTATCAAACACCATACCTACTGTAAAGCATGGTGGTGGAAACATCATGCTTTGGGGCTGTTTCTCTGCAAAGGGGCCAGGACGACTGATCCAGGTACATGAAAGAATGAATGGGGCCATGTGTCGTGAGATTTTGAGTGCAAACCTCCTTCCATCAGCAAGGGCATTGAAGATGAAACGTGGCTGGGTCTTTCAACATGACAATGATCCAAAGCACACCGCCAGGGCAACGAAGGAGTGGCTTCGTAAGAAGCATTTCAAGGTCCTGGAGTGGCCTAGCCAGTGTCCAGATCTCAACCCTATAGAAAACCTTTGGAGGGAGTTGAAAGTCCGTGTTGCCAAGCGAAAAGCCAAAAACATCACTACTCTAGAGGAGATCTGCATGGAGGAATGGGCCAACATACCAACAACAGTGTGTGGCAACCTTGTGAAGACTTACAGAAAACGTTTGACCTCTGTCATTGCCAACAAAGGATATATTACAAAGTATTGAGATGAAATTTTGTTTCTGACCAAATACTTATTTTCCACCATAATATGCAAATAAAATGTTAAAAAAACAGACAATGTGATTTTCTGGATTTTTTTTTCTCAGTTTGTCTCCCATAGTTGAGGTCTACCTATGATGTAAATTACAGACGCCTCTCATCTTTTTAAGTGGTGGAACTTGCACTATTGCTGACTGACTAAATACTTTTTTGCCCCACTGTAGATAAATAAATACATAATAGATAGATAGATGATAGATCTATGATAATAGATAGATGATAATGTAAATCTGCAGTAGCATCGTACGCAGTGAAGAGGCAGTGACCCACAAATTCAAACACAAAAGTCTCTTTTAATGTGTTTCTTCACAGCATTAAAGTCCACTTCACATAAATGCATATAACTTCAGTGAATATTATCAGTGATCAGTTTACACCAGTTCAAAGCAATACATATCACATGGCTTTAGATTTGCGGTCCCTAAACAGGCAGACTTCCCTTGTCCAGTTTCCTTGGGCGACCGCACGCCATCTCACAGTCTCTATACGTCTCCATACACACAGCCTCATATGTTGCAGACACTACACACGCCAGCCCTCCTCTGACTAGTTCTCGTGGGTGTCCTGCATCGCTGTATCACAGTCTCTTTACAGACTCTTTACTCACACAGTCGTACACAGTTCAGGACATCCTCCGGATAGCAGCCGGACACCATATCCACCTGTTTGCTATCGTTACACATGCTAGTCCTCTTTCGGGTACAGGACATCCACCTCCGGGCACAGGACTGTCCACATCCGACTCCTTCGGGTACAGGACATCCACCTCCGGGCACAGGACTGTCCACATCCGAGACCAGTACCATGGACGACTTGCATCTCTGTGTACGCTGCAGGTGCCAGGCTATTCAGCTGCCCTGGGTGCTGGCTCTGCTGGCCTCCATGCACTCGGCAGACCAGCACACACCAGACTGACACTGACGCACACCTGGCCTCTCCTGGCCAGACACCTGACTCACCAATACCCCTTACTGCAGGGCTTTTAAACACACAAACCTGTGGCCTTCAGCCACATGGAAAACCCGGACCGGAGATCCGTGACTTTCATGCACACCTATGGACTTCATCCGTCTGCATGCACATTCTGGGGAGAACAAACAGCACCGCCTAGCTGTATCAGAGGCCACAGCCTCACATAATAGATAGATATTAAATAATAGATAATGGATAGATAGATAATGGATAGATACTGTACACAGATGATAGACAGATAATAGATGATGGATAGTAGATAATGGATAGATAATAGATGATTTATAGATAGATAATAGATAGATGATGGATAGATAGATAGATAGATATTAGATAGATGAAGGATGGATAGATACATAGATGATAGATAATAGATAGATAGATAATAGATCTATAGATAATAAATAGATACATAGATGATAGATAACAGATAATAGATAGATACTAGATAGATAATAGATAGATAAATAAAAGCTAAAAAAAAAATGGGGGAAGCTCTTCAAAGTTAGATGATGACAGAACAGGTTTTATTCAGCCCATGCAACATTTTGGCTCAAAATGGCAGAATCTTTCTAAAACACAACCCAGGCCATACTTTAAGAAGCCTGGGTTGTGTCTTATGGTGTTTATACACTGTTCAAAAAATTAAAGGAAACACTAAAATCCCACATCCTAGATATCTCTGAATGAAATATTCCAGTTGTAAATCTTTATTCATTGCATAGTGGAATGTGTTGAGAACAATAAAACCTAAAAATGATCAACATAAATCACAACTAATATCGCACGGAGGTCTGGAGTTGGAATGATTCTCAAAATCAAAGTGGAAAATGAAGTTACAGGCTGATCCAACTTCAGTGGAAATGCCTCAAGGCAAGGAAATGATGCTCAGTATTGTGTGTGGCGTCCACGTGCCTGTATGACCTCCCTGCTGTACAGCACCTGGCCATGGTCCTGATGAGGTGGCGGATGGTCTCCTGAGGGATCTCCTCCCAGACCTGGACTAAAGCATCCGCCAACCCCTGGACAGTCTGTGGTGCAACGTGACGTTGGTGGATGAAGCGACACACGATGTCCCAGATGTGTTCAATCAGATTCAGGTCTGGGGAACGGGCGGGCCAGTCCATAGCTTCAATGCCTTCATCTTGCAGGAACTGCTGACACACTCCAGCCACATGAGGTCTGGCATTGTCCTGCATTAGGAGGAACCCAGGGCCAACTGCACCAGCATATGGTTTCACACGGGGTCTGAGGATCTCATCTCGGTACCTAATGGCAGTCAGGCTACCTCTGGTGAGCACATGGAGGGCTGTGCGGCCCTCCATAGAAATGCCACCCCACACCATTACTGACCCCCTACCAAACCGGTCATGCTGAAGGATGTTGCAGGCAGCAGATCGCTCTCCACGGCGTCTCGAGACTCTGTCACATCAGTCACATGTGCTCAGTGTGAACCTGCTTTCATCTGTGAAGAGCACAGGGCGCCAGTGGCGAATGTACCAATCCTGGTGTTCTGTGGCAAATGCCAAGCATCCTGCATGGTATTGGGCTGTGAGCACAACCCCCATCTGTGGACGTCGGGCACTCAGACCATCCTCATGGAGTCCGTTTCTGACAGTTTGAGCAGATACATGCACATGTGTGGCCTGCTGGAGGTAATTTTGCAGGGCTCTGGCAGTGCTCCTCCTGTTCCTCCTTGCACAAAGGAGGAGGTAGTGATCCTGCTGCTGGGTTGTTGCCCTCCTATGGCCCCCTCCACGTCTCCTGGTATACTGGCCTGTCTCCTGGTACCTGCTCCATACTCTGGACTCTGCTGACATACACAGATACCCTTCTTGCCACAGCTCGCATTGATGTGCCATCCTGGATGAGCTACACTACCTGAGCAACTTCTGTGGGTTGCACTGTAGACAACGCTTCATGTTACTGTGCAGTACCTCTAGGGGTGAGAGCAATGACAAAATGCAAAAGTGACCAAAACAGCAAAAAAGGATGAGAGCAGCGATATGATCTGTGTCACCCCTGCAGAACCACTCCTTTATAGGAGTTGTCTTGCTTAATTGCCTATCATTTCTACCTGTTGTCTGTTCCACTTGTACAACAGCAGGGGAAATTGATTCACAATCAGTGTTGCTTCATAACTCGACGGGTTGATTTCACAGAAGTGTGATTGACTTGGAGTTACATTGTGATGTTTAAGTGTTCCCTTTATTTTTTTGAGCAGTGTACAATCATATGTTACATAGATTTTTTTAGCCACCACAAGCCCAGGCCCTATAGAACAGTACTAAGAGCACCTCTTAGACTGCACACCAGGGGGCAGTGTGTTTCTACAGAAATCTTCACTTTAGAAATACAAAGTCTGGGAGAACAATATCCCTGTGATTTCTGGAAAACACAAAAATCAGACTAGATCACTATCAGTAGCTCATCATCGCAGGTAATTACAGCTGATATTAATGATACTGATTATTAGTAATGGCCTCCATCTGCTGTAAAAGCCTTGGGGTCATCCAATGTCCCAAATGAGTGCAAAAGTTTATACAAAATAATGTGAAGTTACATTGTAACAAAGGTGAAGCAGATGATACAGAGGCATATGTCACACACAGGATACAATCATACAAACCTTTTGCACAGCCTGCATTTCTTCTTTCCTGTATCGTAAAAATACAGGGCTCTTCACAGTGAGAGAGATGGTGCAGCGCCCAAGGGCACACAAACATACAACACATTTCATACTCCAGTCCACCTATGCTATGCTCCTATTAGGGCACTCTTCACACTTAGGTAAAACTGGTGGCCTGGAGAGGAAGTTAGGCAGTTGCTGGCTGAGCGTTGCTCAGGTAGCTGGTCCCTGACAGGGGTGGGAGCCTGTAAGAGATCCAGACAGAAGGTCACGGAGCTGCGCCTGCCCTGAGTGCGGCAGTTCCTAAGAAAGGACACAAAAAGAGAACTGTATTGTAGAGAGGGTGAAGAAGTCATAGCAAAGGAGTGGACACCAGAAGGAGTTCTGCCCTGCACAGGTTGCCTTCTTCTGAGGCGCAGGATCCCGGTAGCCGGAACACCGAGGGAGCAACAGTCCTTTCTGCCTCGCTCCTGAGACCGGCAGGACAGCTAATTGCAAGTTACTGATCCGCCCTATACCCAGGAGGCAAGGTAGCACCCACGAGAGGCCGGGGCATGATAGAGTCCCTGTAAAAAGCCTCAAGCCACCGGTCATACGGATTTGTCCTATCCATCTGGGGGACAGAGAGAGAGAGATAACAACAAAAACATCTACGACATCTGTGAGGACCTTATGAGAGGTTTAGCAGTAAGTTACTACAACACTCGGCGCTAGAGGAAGGCTACTGATTTCAACCTGGATAAGGGGACTCTGGATTTGCCTACAAACCGGCCGGACTCTGCCTGCCCTGTGGTCTGGTGTTCTGGACTGTGGATGCTGAAGCCTTCAGTAAAAGGTAAAGAGACTGCAACCTTGTGTCCTCGTTCTTCACTGCACCTCACACCATCCACCATCTACACTCTGGGAAGCCCTGGGGACACACTTCACCTGTGGGAAGGTATACCATCTAGCTGCCATAACATCACCCCAGCGGACCCCTTAAAGCAGCGTCAGTCACCCTGACCGAATACCACAGGTGGCGTCATGAACATATCTCTTTAAAGACCTTTCCCTTTTAAATGGACGTCCCGAGGGCCACGGACCGGGTCAGCCACCGTGACATCCCCTCGAGAACCGAAGGACCCGGTACCGAGTACCCCATAGCCCTTGGGGGCGCTCCAACTTTGGCGTCACGAACAGGATCTACTTAAGCCTGAAAATCGGGTCATGTGTGCCTAGAGACTGTGCCAGAATTGTGCTTGAACTGTGATTTACTAAAGGACTGTGTATTGCAAAAGACCACCAAAAATTCCCGCCAAAACCACCGCCATTACCGCGCCACGAGGAGCGCTGGAGAAGAAGGGCGTGCCGTCGTGGGCATGACCGAACTGAGAAGCGCGAAAAATAATGGCTGCCCAGTGCCCAGTCTGAACATCTCTGTACCTTGAGGATGTGTCCGTCAGCAGCCGAGATCCGCCTCCTGATCCTCAATGGCGGGCGGAGACAAAGAAAAAGAAACCGCCCCCAGAGGAGAGCGCGGGAAAAGGAGGAGGAAGGAGCAGAGATGACGACCAACGAGTACCTGAGAGAGGACGACCCGACCCAGCGCAATCCCCAGTCACCAGAAGGGTGCCCAGACCTACCATCACTGGAGGATGTGGACTCCTTCCGTCAGTGGAAGAGTCGAACTGCCAGTTCCTGGGCAACGGGTAGCAACGGCGAAGACCTGGAGGTCAGCCCTCAGCAGGATCGCACTGGGGAGTCGCAGTCCGTGCCACCGCCGACTCCAGCATTATTAATCTGGCTTAATGTCACCTTACAATGGCAAGGTGACATTAACCCTTCATTACCCCATATCCCACCGCTACACGGGAATGGGAAGAGAGTGGCCGAGTGCCAGAATAGGCGCATCTTCCAGATGTGCCTTTTCTGGGGTGGCTGGGGGCAGATGTTTTTAGCCGGGGGGGGGGGGGCAATAACCATGGACCCTCTCTAGGCTATTAATATCTGCCCTCAGTCACTGGCTTTACCATTCTGGCGGAGAAAATTGCGCAGGAGCCCACGCCAATTTTTTCCGTGATTTAACCCTTTAATTTAATAGAGCACCTAAATTTTGCACATACACACTACTAACATTAGTAGTGTGGAATATGCAAAAAAAAAGGGATATGAGATGGTTTACTGTATGTAACCATGTCTCATATCATGTCGGGTTTGTGAAGGAGAAAGCAAAAGCCGGTAATTGAATTACCGGCTTTTCTCCTATCTAGCGCTGTATGAAATATTAATATATATACATATATGTGTCTCACTGACATATATATATATATACCTATACTATGTGTAGACATTTATTTTAGCTATTGTAAGCTGTCAGTGTGATTTTACTGTACACCGCACTGAATTACCGGCTTTTCTCTCTAACACCGCTGCGTATTTCTCGCAAGTCACACTGCTGGTCCGTGTGTAATCAGTATTTTTCTGGCCCCCATAGACTTTCATTGGCGTATTTTTTGCGCAATACGGTGACAAACGCAGCATGCTGCGTTTTTCTACGGCCGTAGAACACTGTATAATACGGATCAGTAAAATACGGCTGATAGGAGCTGGGGCATAGAGAAGCATTGTACCGTATGCAATCCGTATTTTCAGCACCCCTCTTACGTCCGTAAAACACGCTAGTGTGACGCTGGCCTAAAAGGGGCACTGGGATGTTGCTGTTATAAATATGGTGCATATGCTGGAGCGCAGCATGACTTTAATGATACTGGTAAGAGTTAAATAAATGGTGTCTCAGTCTTCTGCCTGGACAGGAGATATTGTCAGGCAACTTCAGTTTAATTAATGAGGACAAGACGTCCTGGCAAAGAGCCAGTCGTGTTCTCTTCCCGGCAGCTCTGGACCTGACACAGCAGGTCTCCTGGTTTGGGTCTCTGGCATCCAGGACTGGCGCAGAACAATGTTCTTATGTCTCCGGCTTATTACCGCAGATTATCAAACAAGTACAGCAGAGAATGAGGCTCCCAACGTGCCAGCGAGTGATTCCCGCACATTCCCGGAGCCGCCGCTCCATGTAAGGACAATGACTGAGTGTGGTTAAATAAATAGGGCAGCACACTGCAGCGCCAAAACATGCAAACTTGAAAAAACGAAATTTGAACTGCATTACTGCACTAGAAATATGAAAAATGAGAGCTTTTAGCGCACAAAAATGGCCAATTTTATGTGTACCTCGTAGCCACGTTAAGGCATCTCTCTTATACCAGGTCCTACGTTTGACCTACCTCACTGAGAATAAACGTCTCCATCTGAATGGGTACATGTAAAAACCTCTTCTTGGACTCAAATTCTCTCTCTATGTGGAGGGGTATTGGACCTACTATAATTAAAACACCTGAAGCTAGGAGGCGGGGAGTGCACGATCAGAAGGCTAGAGAATACATTTCAAAAACCTGACCTGCACATCCAAACATAGACTGAGTGTGAACAGGTGCTGAACCCAGAGTCGCCAACTCGTATATAGTTTTTTCAAGTTTGCATGTTTTGGCGCTGCAGTGTGCTGCCCTATTTATTTAACTATATACAAGTTGGCGACTCTGGGTTCAGCACCTGTTCACACTCAGTCTATGTTTGGATGTGCAGGTCAGGTTTTTGAAATGACTGAGTGTGAACAGAGTCAACCCCAAATAATATCCTGGAGACTCGCTACAGAGTGTGTAGAGATAACCTAGATTATACCAGCAGATGCCCAGATTGTACCAGCACAGGCCATACTTTTTTTAATATAAGATGTGTAACCTATACCAGCTGTACATATATAATTATATGCAGAAGATGCCCAGGTTATACCAGCTGTACATATATACTTATATACAGGAGATGCCCAGGTTATACCGGCTGTACATATATAATTATATACAGAAGATGCCCAGGTTATACCAGCTGTACATATATAATTATATACAGGAGATGCCCAGGTTATACCAGCTGTACATATATACTTATATACAGGAGATGCCCAGGTTATACCGGCTGTACATATATAATTATATACAGGAGATGCCCAGGTTATACCGGCTGTACATATATAATTATATACAGGAGATGCCCAGGTTATACCGGCTGTACATATATAATTATATACAGGAGATGCCCAGGTTATACCAACATATATTATTATTACAATTTAGTGTACATGTGGTTTACGATGATGTTTTCCTTTTCCTCCGCCTACACCATCACTTGTGTTGTTTTATCGCCTTTCATCCTCCTTCGCTTTCTCTGACATTATTACGCCATGCTCCCTGGGCAGCGTCGGGTCCTTCGCACTGTTGTGTCCGGCCGGTTCTGCTCAGCTGTTAGGAATGCTCCTTTCCGATAAACTTTATCTTAATTCCCTAAAAAAATAAAGTGTCATTCAGTCCCTGCTATAATCGCGTGGTCGGTCCTGGTCCTCAGCTGCTGTTATCAGGAGCCGGGCAGGATATCGTTGCTGCGCTCATGTCGTGCAGGATGTCCGTGTGCACACAATTCTGGCCCGCACATTAAAGGGATGACATTTACCAATTATACAAATCAAATATAGCGTTGTAAAAGCTCTGATGATTAAGGGCTTTATTTATTTGCTCCTTCCTAGAGATATTTTGCAGGCCTGGAGCAGAGATAAAAGACCCACGCCAATGGCGGTTATTGGTTTTGATGTCCATTTGGCCTTGGCAAACACTTCAGATCATATGTGACCAAAACCTTGTCACTTTTAGGGAGAGTGAAGGAATAAAGAAATGATACAGAGGCTTAGCTTCCCTACCAGGCAGTTCATGGTGAAAGAATCTCCCGTTTCCAAACCTCCCTGACATTCTATAGTATACAGTTCCTTCCATTGCATAAAATGTTAGGCTAAGGGTACGTTCACATTTGCGGTTTGCGCCGCAGCGTCGCCGCCGCAACAAAACGCATGCGTCGTGCGGCCCTATCTTTAACATTGGGGCCGCATGTGCATGCGTTGTGTTGCGTTTTGTTGCGTTTTACGCCGCATGCGGCGTTAGGGCGCACCTGCCTGGGCGCGTCAAACGCAACATGTTGCATTTTTCGGGCGGCGCCGACCTTTTCAAAAACGCATGCGTCGTGCGGCCCTATCTTTTAACATTGGCGCCGCATGGGCCGCATGTGCATGCGTTTTGCTGCGTTTTTGTTTGCGTTGTGCGTTGCGGCGACGACGCTGCGGCGCACAACGCAAATGTGAACTTAGGCTATGTTCACACTTTGCAGATTCCACTGCGGATTTTTCCGCAGCAGAATTCCAAAATCTGCAGTGAAAACCCGTCGTGGTTTTTACTGCGGATTTATCGCGGTTTTTACTGCGATTTCTTCTGCGGATTTTCATCTGCAGTTTCCTATTGGAGCAGGTGAAAATCCGCAGAAAAGAAGTGACATGCTGCGGAATGTAATCCGCAGCGTTTCCGCGCGTTTTTTTCCGCAGCATGTGCACTGCGTTTTTTGTTTCTCATAGGTTTACATTGTTCTGTAAACTCATGGGAAACTGCTGCAGATCCGCAGCGGTCAAATCCGCTGCGGATCCGCAGCAAAATCCGCAAAGTGTGAATATAGCCTTAGGTTTCCTCTTACCTTCAGCTACCACCAGGGGGAGCTCATAGTCTATACATTTATACAGCCACCACTAAAGAGAGCTCAACTAATTCAAGATTAGTGCAGCCACCACTAGGGGGAGATCACTACATATAGCTTTATACAGCCACCACGAAGGGGACCTCACTAAGTACAGATTTATACAGTTACCACGAAGGGGACCTCACTAAGTACAGAGTTATACAGCCACCACTAGAGGGAGCTCACTACATACAGATTAATACAGCCACCACTAGAGGGAGCTCACTACATACAGAGTTATACAGACACCACTAGAGGGAGCTCACTACATACAGATTTATACAGTCACCACTAGGGGAGCTCACTACATACAGAGTTATACAGGCACCACTAGAGGGAGCTCACTACATACAGATTTATACAGCCACCACTAGGGGGAGCTCACTACATACAGATTTATACAGACACCACTAGAGGGCGCACACTACATACAGATTTATCTTTCTCACTTTATCTCGAGTCTAGATTCTAGACAATCTGTTCCTCTATTGCTGAAAAATCAGTGTTTGAATGATATAATACAAATGAGGCTGAAGTGCTTTCAGCACATGGAAGCTCTTCTCTTGCGTCTGTCACTCCGGCTCTACTCCCTGCCCAGTGCTTACTCCACTTACTTGATTGCCAGTTTCTTTACTTGAAATCACACGGCAAACAAGGTTTCAGAGAAGCATACAGATACAGATTTATACAGTCACCATTAGAGAGAGCTCAGTACATACAGATTCATACAGCTACCTCTAAGGCAAGTTCACTGCATCCAGATTTATACAACCACCACTAGGGGGAGCTCACTACATACAGAGTTATACAGTCACCACTAGGAGGAGCTCACTACATACAGATTTACACAGCCACCACTAGGAGCTTGTAGTCTGTGGAGGAAGGTGCTGTTCTGTTTGCTCCAGGAGAGTAACCAGTTTTTCACTCAGGAATCCCCCCCCTCTCTGACCCAGGAAAGAGAGGAGTGTATTGGATGGACTGTGGGGCTGAGTCCCCGTCTCCCACCCCTCGGTCTAAGCCGGCGAGGGGTGGGAGCTCATCGCTACCGGCAAAGAGGGTCACCAGATCCGGCAAGGCCCAGTACATGGTGGAGCCCAGGAAGACCCAGGAGGGCTGCAAAGCCCCTAAGGCTGAGGCGAGGGCCACTGCGGTGTCTCCTCCCGGAGGTGAGTGGAGTACTCGCAGAGGTGCAGCGGCGCCGGTGCCGAAGGATTGGGGCGCTAGGGCCGCACGGGAGCCGGTTGACAGCTATGCCTCCCGCGTCCATGCGTACCTCAGCGAGCATGAGGAGGCTGGGAAGACCCTCAGGAGACTCCGGGAGGAGATGAAGGAGGTGAGGCAAGCTGCAAGCAGAGCCTCCCGCACAGAGAAGTCTGCCCTAACAGCCAGGATATCCAGCCTGGGGATATGCATTGAGGGCATGGAAGCCCGGAGAGCGGCGATATTAAACAACAGCGGGCCCTTCCGGGAAAAGCTGGAGAATGACGACCGATTCCACAACATGGCTGCTGCAAAGGAGCCAGAGGGGTCTCGGCGTCCGACCCAGGTGGAGGAGGTGGACCATAAGGAGATGGAGGAGGCACCGTACCCACCTGGGGGCTTGGTAAGTGATCTCCAGGCCACACACAGCGGGATAGATCCAGTGCAGGTCCCACTCCCATCAGACCATAGTATTTCAGAGGATGATGGGGGTGATGCGGATGATAGCAGCAGCGATAACAGCAGCAGTGGGGGTTGCCTCGTCTTGCAGCAGATCCGTCAGCTAGAGTCCCCAGTAAATTATGCCCACCTGAAGTTTGGGGATGAGGTCTGCGGGGATGAGGCAACCGGGAGGGGGAAAAAGAAAAGAAAAAAAAGGAAGAAAACATCGGAGGAGAGGTTGGTGTTTGTCCCCCTTCCTGGGACCCCCCGATCCCGCTGTGTGGAGCCCGCTACCCACCCCGGCCCGGGACCTGCAGTGGGTCCGGTGCGAGGGAGCGGGGAGAGTACAAGTCATATGGCGCAGGTCGCCGTCTCTGCTGGCGGTAGCAGAGGGGGCGAGAGTGGGCATGCAGCTGCAAAGCCGGACAGTGTGCATGGTCTGGAGTGTGGCCCTGTGGCGGGCAGTAATAAAACCTGTGGAGGTGTCCAGGCCCGATCCTCTGTGGAAACGGGGGACGGCCTGGCGCCTGCTGCACCCGCTGACGCTCGGGGGGTAGGGGCTGTGGGTACCTCGCCGGTGGTCACCGCTCCCCGCAGTGTTGGCGGTGCACTGTCAGCCGGGGCCGCATCATCGGCGGCGTGTGCTGTGGTGTCGGGGTCCCCCACATGCAGATCCGATGCTGGGTCAAAATCCGGGACCCCGGCACCGGTTATCATCTCGGGTGCAGCTGTAATGGCTGCGGTAATGCAGGTCCGGACGGCATCCTCGCCGAAGAAAGTCGCACCGCCGGGGTCCTCTGCATGTGTGTCACCTGTATCTGTGGGGGACCCGGCGGTGAAGTGCACACAGGAGCGTGGAGATGGTCTGCAGGAGAGGCTGGAGCAACAGTCTGCAGCTGCCAGCACATGCGCTGCTGAAAAGCAGGGTGTGGTAATCAAACCCTGCAGTATCGATCTTAAAGGGGCAGCTGCACTGCAAACAGCAACAACCCCAGCAGAAAGCAGAAAAAAAAATGCAAAAAAAAATGTAAATAAGAATGGAAGTGGTGCAAGTGGTGTGACTAGTGTGTGTGATAATGGTGAAGGGTCAGGTGTTGGAAGGGCAGTTTCTGCTGGAGGTATGGTTGGAGTGAATGGTGCCAGCGTGGGGACTTCTAGTGAAAATGGTGAGGCTGAGGTAAGTGAGGTGGAGATGGTTGACTGTGAGGTTGAGGGTTCAGGGAATATAGGGGCTGGTCCATCGTCCCCCTTACCTGCAGCCGCCATTAGTTATGCGGCTGCTGCCGCTGGGGTTCCACAGGGGTCTTCCTCATCTCCGGACCCAGGGAATGAAGCTTTTCGCCGCCGTTTCCTGGAGGCCCTCAAAAAAGGGGAGCAGACGATCAATGTAGAGGGAAGAGAGGTGGCGTTGTCCTACTGGCTAGATAAGTTTGGTCTAGCTGCCTTCCAAGAGAAAAGGGGGGGGGAGACCGTGTGGTCCCTCCCGACAGCCGGGCAGGGGGTCTCCAGGAGAAATGTGGTTCGTCTTCGCTGGAGGGGCGATGAAACGTGTCCATCCAGGACAAATGTGGTGAAGCTCCTCATGAAGATGGACTTCAGGGCTATTGACATCTTTGCTCTGATACATCCTTTTGGGACCTCCACCTTTGATATCAGCTTTGTTCGGCCGGAGGGCTTGGAGCTCTTTTGGTCGAATTATGAGCTGGTAAAAGAGGAGCCCGGCTGGCGAGGTTTCGCCGTGGAAGCAATTTCTCGCCAAAGTGGGCCGAAGAAAGTGACCGTTTTAACATGTAATGAGTCTCTTTCTGGCGTTGACATAATGACCTGGTTGAGTCGGTACGGCGAGGTTGTGGAGGTCCCGAAGAAGAACCGGGATGATTTTGGTATCTGGTCGGGGGCTGGACCTTCATGGTAAAGTTGAAGCGTTCAGGGGGCACTGTCACCCACATCCCTTCCTCGGCTTTTCTGGGAAGGGATCGGATTCTGGTCTTCTACCAGGGGCAGCCGAAGGTATGCCACAGGTGCGGTGATCCTCGCCACTTCAGCGCGGGCTGCAAGGTGCAGAAATGTGCCTTGTGTGGCGAGGTAGGTCACCTCGCCGCATCCTGTGGTGTCATTCGATGTCACCTGTGTGGTGATCTAGGTCACCCGTTCAGCCGCTGCCCTCGTTCCTTCTCTAATGCCATGGCCAGCCGGGCGGAGGGGAGCCGTGAGGAAGTTCCTGGCGGTGCAACTTCTGCAGAGGTTGGAGGTGGTAGCGGGGGAGGAGCTGAGGGGCCGATGAGGAATGGCAGGGCTAGGGGCCCCTCTTACCAGGGGAGGCAGGCAAGGCGTCAGGAGGGCAGGGGGCAGGAGGAGCCTCAGGAAACTGGGGTAATGGCTGCCCCCTCCTCCGAGGCGACAGCCCATGTCACTGAGGCCCCGGGGGAGGAAGCGGTGAATGAGGAGATCAGACGGGTAGAGAATGAGGAATCGGCTGATCTCTCAGATGCCTCTCAATATGAAAGTTTTGATGAGGATGGAGGGGAACAGCCAAAAGAAATGGGTGACAAGGGTACCAAAAGGAGTGCCAAGAGTGCCAAAAGTAAAAAAAAGAAGAAAAAAGGTGGAAAATCTTCTTCCCTGACCAAGGTGCCTAAGGAAGGTCCCACCAACTCCCCTCTGATCCCTCTCTCCAACCGGTTCCAAGCCCTTGACGATCCTGCTGAGACGGGAGTCGGGGGTGAGGTTCCGGAGGTAACATCGGGAGGGCCTTTGGGAGGCGGGGGAGTCCCTTCTCCGGGGGTGTGTCTTCCTCGCGAGGTGGGGACGACCCTGGGTCCGGAGATGAGAAAGAGGTGGGAGGGATGGATACCTCTGTCTCTCTGAAAAGAAGAGGGGGGGCTTCATCGTCCGGAGACGAGCGGGCTAAGAAAAAGGGTGGGGTGAAGAAAAAGGCCATCTAACTCGATCACTCATGATGGCGGCACCCACCCCGTTGACTCTAGCGACCATTAATGTCGCTAGTATAAAGTCTGATGCGGCTAGATTTGCGGCCTTTGATTTTCTCACCCGATTTGAGGCTGAAATTTTGTTTTTGCAGGAGACCAGGCTTACGGATATGGGGGCCATACGCAAGGCGAAGAGCGAGTGGAGGTGCGGGTCTTCGTACTGGTCTCTTGCGGCCGAGCCGTGTAGCGGGGTGGCAGTCCTTTTTAAGACTGCATCGGTTGAATGCCGGAGAGTTATCGAGGTAGAAATGGGGAGGTGCCTGGTCTTAGACGTCTTCATGAGGGGACAGGAGCTTCGGCTCATTAACATCTATGGTCCGCAGTCAAAGTGGGACCGTAAATGTCTCTTCCTGAAGATTAAGCCCTATCTTTTTACCAGTCGGCAGGTGGTCTTTGGAGGTGACTTTAACACTGTCACAAGGCTTCGTGATAGGGGAGGCTCCATTGACCGGCTGGCTTATGATAGTAATACTCTTAATAGCATAGCTAGTGACGCTCGCCTGGTGGATGTCCACATCCGGCACACCCCAGGTCACTGTGGTTTCACCTTTCATAGAGGTAATTGTAGGTCTAGGATAGACAGGTTTTTTTTAAAGGAGGAAGCCATCTCTTCAGCAGTGTCCGTTGTTGAGGTGGAGTTCTCCGATCACTGTCTGATTTCTTTTTCTCTGAATGTTTCAGAAACCCCTCGGATGGGAAGGGGACTATGGAAGCTGAATTCGTCCCTCTTGGAAGAAGCAGAGATAAGACAATCCTTTGAGGACTTTCTTCAGAGCCAGGTACCGCTTTTGGATCTCTGTAGCGATAAGTCAGAGTGGTGGGAGATGTTCAAAGATCGGGTTGCGAGTTTCTTCCGCCAGCTCTCGAGCCTCAGGAGCCTGTGCAGGTACCGCCTGTGTCAGGAACTGAGGAGGAAACTCGAACATCTCGTCTCGGCTGGAGGTGACCGTGAGGAGATCTCCAGAGTGAAGTCTTTACTCAAGAGGTGTCAGTACGATAGGCACACATCTTTGGTTTTTGAGAGGGATTTCGGGAGGTACCGCTCGCCTGACCCCTACAGAAACTGTAAGATGTCAGTGAGTTGTAAGGTGGTGACAGGTTTGGTCGACGATACGGGTTCCCTGAAAAGATCCAAATCAGGGATCCTGGAGGTGATCAGATCTTTCTACTCACACCTCTTGGGGAAGAGGGATCTGGATCGGAACGTGATGTCGGCTTTCCTGGCCGAGGCCGTCCCTGAGCCAGGGGATGACCCCTCGCTTCACGTTTTGACAGAACCAATCAGGGAAGAGGAAGTGCGACTGGCCATTGATGGGCTTCGGCCTAAGAAATCGCCAGGTCCGGATGGCTTAACATCCGAGTTTTATAAGACCTTTAGGGACTCCTTGGTCCCTCTCTTGACTGAGGTGTTTAACGAGTGTCTCTCCTCGGGCGCTCTTTCCCAGTCGATGAGGCAGTCTGCCCTGATTATCCTGTCAAAGGGTAAGGACCCGTCCCGTATTGAGAATTGGCGTCCCATAGCGCTTCTCAATACGGACCGGAAGGTTCTGGCAAAGGTGCTGTTCAAACGGCTGGTGAAGTTTGCACCCCGGCTCCTTTCGGGGGCCCAGCACTGCTCTGTTCCAGGCCGCAGTACGTTTAGTGCTGTGCTCGGTGTCCGAGAGGCAGTGGAGCAGGGCAGGGCAGGTCACTGGAAGGGGTACTTGCTGTCCTTAGACCAGGCGAAGGCTTTTGATCGGGTTAACCACGAGTACCTCTGGTCCGTCCTTCTGAGGTACGGTCTGCCTGGGGGGTTTGTAAATTGGCTAAAGATCTTGTACGCGGGGGCAGAGACTTTCCCGCTCGTGAATGGTTGGTATGGCCGCCCTTTTGAGGTTGGGTCTGGGGTCCGCCAGGGCTGTCCATTGAGCCTGCTGTTATACGTGTTCGCGATAGATCCCCTTTTAAGGAGGATTGAGCGTGGGCCGTTGGCGGGAGTCAGGATGGACCAGGTGGCCCCGGAAGCCACTCTGAGGGTGGTAGCGTATGCCGATGACGTCTCCCTTTTCGTGTCCTCGGGTGAGGAGGCGGAGTGGGTCATGTCTGAGGTTGATCGCTACTCGGAGGCTTCTGGGTCCAGAATTAATCAGGAAAAGTGTGAGAGTCTCTGGCTGGGAGGGGGAGACCCTAGTTTTGGTCTCCCGGACACTCTTCCAGAGCCCCAGGCGTCGGCAAAAATCCTAGGCATCGAATTTGGCCCTGGGGACTACCCCCAGCAAAATTGGGAGGGCAGACTTAAGATCGCCGCCCAGAAGGTGGACCAATGGAAGGGTTGGTCTTTGACCCTGAGGGAAAGGGTTAGCCTGGTCAAGGGTTTTTTGCTACCCTTGTTAATATACCTGGGCAGCGTCTGCATGTTGCCAGAGCCGCTCTGGACACGGGTCTACAGCCTGTTTTTCCAGATGTTATGGGGAAATAGGCTGAACCTAGTCAAGCGGGAGGTCACATATCGCACAAGGAGACTAGGAGGGTTGGGTATGGTCAACCCAGTGGTGTTTCTAATAAACACTTTTGTCAAGACTAACATCGCCAACCTCTGGTCAGAGAGGGCTCCTCCGTGGGTATTCTCCTGCAGGGGATGGCTTCGGCCCTTCTTCCAGGAATGGGAGACAGGAGGGCAGGTGAAGGACCTGCGCACACCGCACGGGCATCTCCCGGCTTACGCTACCCCGGTTCTGAAGGTGATCCGCCGGTGGGGTCTGGGAATGTGGGAGATCAGGACCATGTCGAGGAAATTCCTTGACAGGAGGGTTCTGTTGACCCATTTCCAGAAGCCTCTGGTGCTCAAAGATTGCCCAAGTCGGGATCTGGAGGGTGGGCTGAGGTTATTGAATTCTACACGGGTCCCCTTGAAGTTTTGGGACTTGGCTTGGCGCTGCTTCCATGGGAAACTGTACTTAAGGGACAACCTGAAGTGTAGGAACTCCGATGATCGGGGTTGTCCCCGTGAGGGGTGTTGCGACACGCTGGAAAGCATGGAGCACTTCCTCCTTCAGTGTCCTTTTAATACAGGGGTCTACAACAGGGTAGGTGCTTCCATAGGCTGGCCTCGGCTGGCACACCTTTCCTATGCGGAGTGGGCGTATGGGGCATTCGGATCCCTGGGTGGCCGAGATCGGGGCACTTTATTTCTAGTCAGTTTAGTCGTCAGGTTTTACACGTGGAACGCACGGTGCTTAGTGTCAATTCAGCAGAAAATCCTCCCCCGGGACGAGGTTGTTAGGAACATTCTGGGTGGCCTGGTGAAGGTTCGCTCTCTGGAGTATGACAGGCTAGGTGCAGCGAGGGCCTCTCTTCTCTGGAGAGGGTTCTCATTTAATGTACCTAGGGCTTAGATAAGCAGGTAAATGATAGGGACAGGTAGATAGCCTCAGTAGGGACAGGTAGATAGTTAGGGACAGGACAGGGACAGCCCAGGGACAGTTAGGTAGGCACGCGGTGAGTTAGGTAGGGTAGTAGGGTCAGGCAGGGAGAGGCAGGGAAAGGTAGGTAGATAAATAGGGGCAGATGTCTAGACAGGTAGGGTCGGCTGGTAGAGTAAGGATTGCTAGGGTAGAAGCCTGTCATCTCCGGTTTCCCGGTGGCGGGCTGGGGCTTTTCACGATCAGATTTTTGTTTTGCAGAAGTGAATTACTGATATAGGGCTTACAGGCACCAATCCTGGCTCTGGGTAAGTGCTGTATATAGAGAGTTATGTAGTATTGTAATGTAAGGTGATGATCCTGTGGCTTTCAGGGTTAAAGCACCTGTCTTGTAAGCAAGAGGTTATGAGTTCCTTGGTGAGGTTATTTTTGTATTGTGTGGGTGTTTTTTTGTGGTGGGAGGGAGGGGTTTGGTGGTAGGTTGTTTATGGTTGTATTTGCTGTGTAAAAAGGAAAAAAAGGGGAAAAAAAAAAAATTATAAAATTTAAAAAAAAAAAAAAAATTGTGTGTTTTAGATAGATGTGTTTAAGCCAGGTGGCTATAGTGTTTCTTTTTGGGCGATGGACCAGAGTTTTCTTTGTTAGGTTTGCTATGAAGTGTGTATGGGTATTAATAAAATGTTTCTTCTCTCCTTGGGTGATGTAACCTGGGGAGGAGGAGATCTGGAGAATCATAAAGTGAAAAGACAAGTAAAGGACAGAAAACAACAAGAAAGGAAGATGGAGGAAGCTTCTCTGAGAAAGAAGAAGGCAGTTTGTTTTCTTTTGCGGGGTTGCTTTGACTGGGGGCTGTTATGCTGGACTCGGACTTTGCTTTGGACTGGGGGGATAATGTTGGACTCGGACAGTTGCTTTTGCTGGGGTTTTGATTTTTGCTGTTTATTGTAAGTTTTGTATTTTTATAATAAAAGAGTTCACTACATACAGATTTATACAGCCACCACTAGGGGGAGCTCACTACATACAGATTTATACAGACACCACTAGAGGGCGCACACTACATACAGATTTATCTTTCTCACTTTATCTCGAGTCTAGATTCTAGACAATCTGTTCCTCTATTGCTGAAAAATCAGTGTTTGAATGATATAATACAAATGAGGCTGAAGTGCTTTCAGCACATGGAAGCTCTTCTCTTGCGTCTGTCACTCCGGCTCTACTCCCTGCCCAGTGCTTACTCCACTTACTTGATTGCCAGTTTCTTTACTTGAAATCACACGGCAAACAAGGTTTCAGAGAAGCATACAGATACAGATTTATACAGTCACCATTAGAGAGAGCTCAGTACATACAGATTCATACAGCTACCTCTAAGGCAAGTTCACTGCATCCAGATTTATACAACCACCACAAGAGGGAGCTCACTACATACAGAGTTATACAGTCACCACTAGGAGGAGCTCACTACATACAGATTTACACAGCCACCACTAGGAGCTTGTAGTCTGTGGAGGAAGGTGCTGTTCTGTTTGCTCCAGGAGAGTCACCAGTTTTTCACCCAGGAATCCCCCCCCCTCTCTGACCCAGGAAAGAGAGGAGTGTATTGGATGGACTGTGGGGCTGAGTCCCCGTCTCCCACCCCTCGGTCTAAGCCGGCGAGGGGTGGGAGCTCATCGCTACCGGCAAAGAGGGTCACCAGATCCGGCAAGGCCCAGAACATGGTGGAGCTCAGGAAGACCCAGGAGGGCTGCAAAGCCCCTAAGGCTGAGGCGAGGGCCACTGCGGTGTCTCCTCCCGGAGGTGAGCGGAGTACTCGCAGAGGTGCAGCGGCGCCGGTGCCGAAGGATTGGGGCACTAGGGCCGCACGGGAGCCGGTTGACAGCTATGGCTCCCACGTCCATGCGTACCTCAGCAAGCGTGAGGAGACTGGGAAGACCCTCAGGAGACTCCGGGAGGAGATGAAGGAGGTGAGGCAAGCTGCAAGCAGAGCCTCCCGCACAGAGAAGTCTGCCCTAACAGCCAGGATATCCAGCTTGGGGATCTGCATTGAGGGCATGGAAGCCCGGAGAGCGGCTATATTAAACAACAGCGGGCCCTTCCGGGAAAAGCTGGAGAATGACGACCGATTCCACAACATGGCTGCTGCAAAGGAGCCAGAGGGGTCTCGGCGTCTGACCCAGGTGGAGGAGGTGGACCATGAGGAGATGGAGGAGGCACCGTACCCACCTGGGGGCTTGGTAAGTGATCTCCAGGCCACACACAGCGGGATAGATCCAGTGCAGGTCCCACTCCCATCAGACCATAGTATTTCAGAGGATGATGGGGGTGATGCGGATGATAGCAGCAGCGATAACAGCAGCAGTGGGGGTTGCCTCGTCTTGCAGCAGATCCGTCAGCTAGAGTCCCCAGTAAATTATGCCCACCTGAAGTTTGGGGATGAGGTCTGCGGGGATGAGGCAACCGGGAGGGGGAAAAAGAAAAGCAAAAAAAGGAAGAAAACATCGGAGGAGAGGTTGGTGTTTGTCCCCCTTCCTGGGACCCCCCGATCCCGCTGTGTGGAGCCCGCTACCCACCCCGGCCCGGGACCTGCAGTGGGTCCGGTGCGAGGGAGCGGGGAGAGTACAAGTCGTATGGCGCAGGTCGCCGTCTCTGCTGGCGGTAGCAGAGGGGGCGAGAGTGGGCATGCGGCTGCAGAGCCGGACAGTGTGCATGGTCTGGAGTGTGGCCCTGTGGCGGGCAGTAATAAAACCTGTGGAGGTGTCCAGGCCCGATCCTCTGTGGAAACGGGGGACGGCCTGGCGCCTGCTGCACCCGCTGACGCTCGGGGGGTAGGGGCTGTGGGTACCTTGCCGGTGGTCACCGCTCCCCGCAGTGTTGGCGGTGCGCTGTCAGCCGGGGCCGCATCATCGGCGGCGTGTGCTGTGGTGTCGGGGTCCCCCACATGCAGATCCGATGCTGGGTCAAAATCTGGGACCCAGGCACCGGTTATCATCTCGGGTGCAGCTGTAATGGCTGCAGTAATGCAGGTCCGGACGGCATCCTCGCCAAAGAAAGTTGCACCGCCGGGGTCCTCTGCATGTGTGTCACCTGTATCTGTGGGGGACCCGGCGGTGAAGTGCACACAGGAGCGTGGAGATGGTCTGCAGGAGAGGCTGGAGCAACAGTCTGCAGCTGCCAGCACATGCTCTGCTGAAAAGCAGGGTGTGGTAATTAAACCCTGCAGTATCGATCTTAAAGGGGCAGCTGCACTGCAAACAGCAACAACCCCAGCAGAGAGCAGGAAAAAAAATGTAAATAATAATGGAAGTGGTGCAAGTGGTGTGAATAGTGTGTGTGATGGTGATAATGGTGAAGGGTCAGGGGCAGTTTCTGCTGGAGGTATGGTTGGTGTGAATGGTGCCAGTGCGGTGATTTCTACTAGTGGAAATGGTGAGGCTGAGGTAAGTGAGGTGGAGATGGTTGACTGTGAGGTTCAGGGTTCAGGGAATATAGGGGCTGGTCCATCGTCCCCCTCACCTGCAGCCGCCATTAGTTATGCGGCTGCTGCCGCTGGGGTTCCACAGGGGTCTTCCTCATCTCCGGACCCAGGGAATGAAGCTTTTCGCCGCCGTTTCCTGGAGGCCCTCAAAAAAAGGGGAGCAGACGATCAATGTAGAGGGAAGAGAGGTGGCGTTGTCCTACTGGCTAGATAAGTTTGGTCTAGCTGCCTTCCAAGAGAAAAGGGGGGGGGGAGACCGTGTGGTCCCTCCCGACAGCCGGGCAGGGGGTCTCCAGGAGAAATGTGGTTCGTCTTCGGTGGAGGGGCGATGAAGCGTGTCCATCCAGGACAAATGTGGTGAAGCTCCTCATGAAGATGGACTTCAGGGCTATTGACATCTTTGCTCTGATACATCCTTTTGGGACCTCCACCTTTGATATCAGCTTTGTTCGGCCGGAGGGCTTGGAGCTCTTTTGGTCGAATTATGAGCTAGTAAAAGAGGAGCCCGGCTGGCGAGGTTTCGCTGTGGAAGCAATTTCTCGCCAAAGTGGGCCAAAGAAAGTGACCGTTTTAACATGTAATGAGTCTCTTTCTGGCGTTGACATAATGACCTGGTTGAGTCGGTACGGCGAGGTTGTGGAGGTCCCGAAGAAGAACCGGGACGATTTTGGTATCTGGTCAGGGGGCTGGACCTTCATGGTAAAGTTGAAGCGTTCAGGGGGCACTGTCACCCACATCCCTTCCTCGGCTTTTCTGGGAAGGGATCGGATTCTGGTCTTCTACCAGGGGCAGCCGAAGGTATGCCACAGGTGCGGTGATCCTCGCCACTTCAGCGCGGGCTGCAAGGTGCAGAAATGTGCCTTGTGTGGCGAGGTAGGTCACCTCGCCGCATCCTGTGGTGTCATTCGATGTCACCTGTGTGGTGATCTAGGTCACCCGTTCAGCCGCTGCCCTCGTTCCTTCTCTAATGCCATGGCCAGCCGGGCGGAGGGGAGCCGTGAGGAAGTTCCTGGCGGTGCAACTTCTGCAGAGGTTGGAGGTGGTAGCGGGGGAGGAGCTGAGGGGCCGATGAGGAATGGCAGGGCTAGGGGCCCCTCTTACCAGCGGAGGCAGGCAAGGCGTCAGGAGGGCAGGGGGCAGGAGGAGCCTCGGGAAACTGGGGTAATGGCTGCCCCCTCCTCCGAGGCGACGGCCCATGTCACTGAGGCCCCGGGGGAGGAAGCGGTGAATGAGGAGATCAGACGGATGGACAATGAGGAAGTGGCTGATCTCTTAGATGCCTCTCAATATGAAAGTTTTGATGAGGATGGAGGGGAACAGCCAAAAGAAATGGGTGACAAGGGTACCAAAAGGAGTGCCAAGAGTGCCAAAAGTAAAAAAAGAAGAAAAAAGATGGAAAATCTTCTTCCCTGACCAAGGTGCCTAAGGAAGGTCCCACCAACTCCCCTCTGATCCCTCTCTCCAACCGGTTCCAAAGCCCTTGACGATCCTGCTGAGACGGGAGTCGGGGTGAGGTTCCGGAGGTAACATCGGGAGGGCCTTTGGGAGGCGGGGGAGTCCCTTCTCCGGGGGGTGTGTCTTCCTCGCGAGGTGGGGACGACCCTGGGTCCGGAGATGAGAAAGAGGTGGGAGGGATGGATACCTCTGTCTCTCTGAAAAGAAGAGGGGGGGCTTCATCGTCCGGAGACGAGCGGGCTAAGAAAAAGGGTGGGGTGAAGAAAAAGGCCATCTAACTCGATCACTCATGATGGCGGCACCCACCCCGTTGACTCTAGCGACCATTAATGTCGCTAGTATAAAGTCTGATGCGGCTAGATTTGCGGCCTTTGATTTTCTCACCCGATTTGAGGCTGAAATTTTGTTTTTGCAGGAGACCAGGCTTACGGATATGGGGGCCATACGCAAGGCGAAGAGCGAGTGGAGGTGCGGGTCTTCGTACTGGTCTCTTGCGGCCGAGCCGTGTAGCGGGGTGGCAGTCCTTTTTAAGACTGCATCGGTTGAATGCCGGAGAGTTATCGAGGTAGAAATGGGGAGGTGCCTGGTCTTAGACGTCTTCATGAGGGGACAGGAGCTTCAGCTCATTAACATCTATGGTCCGCAGTCAAAGTGGGACCGTAAATGTCTCTTCCTGAAGATTAAGCCCTATCTTTTTACCAGTCGGCAGGTGGTCTTTGGAGGTGACTTTAACACTGTCACAAGGCTTCGTGATAGGGGAGGCTCCATTGACCGGCTGGCTTATGATAGTAATACTCTTAATAGCATAGCTAGTGACGCTCGCCTGGTGGAAGTCCACATCCGGCACACCCCAGGTCACTGTGGTTTCACCTTTCATAGAGGTAATTGTAGGTCTAGGATAGACAGGTTTTTTTTAAAGGAGGAAGCCATCTCTTCAGCAGTGTCCGTTGTTGAGGTGGAGTTCTCCGATCACTGTCTGATTTCTTTTTCTCTGAATGTTTCAGAAACCCCTTGGATGGGAAGGGGACTATGGAAGCTGAAGAAGCAGAGATAAGACAATCCTTTGAGGACTTTCTTCAGAGCCAGGTACCGCTTTTGGATCTCTGTAGCAATAAGTCAGAGTGGTGGGAGATGTTCAAGGATCGGGTTGCGAGTTTCTTCCGCCAGCTCTCGAGCCTCAGGAGCCTGAGCAGGTACCGCCTGTATCAGGAACTGAGGAGGAAACTCGAACATCTCGTCTCGGCTGGAGGTGACCGTGAGGAGATCTCCAGAGTGAAGTCTTTACTCAAGAGGTGTCAGTACGATAGGCACACATCTTTGGTTTTTGAGAGGGATTTCGGGAGGTACCGCTCGCCTGACCCCTACAGAAACTGTAAGATGTCAGTGAGTTGTAAGGTGGTGACAGGTTTGGTCGACAATACGGGTTCCCTGAAAAGATCCAAATCAGGGATCCTGGAGGTGATCAGATCTTTCTACTCACACCTCTTGGGGAAGAGGGATCTGGATCGGAACGTGATGTCGGCTTTCCTGGTCGAGGCCATCCCTGAGCCAGGGGATAACCCCTCGCTTCACGTTTTGACAGAACCAATCAGGGAAGAGGAAGTGCGACTGGCCATTGATGGGCTTCGGCCTAAGAAATCGCCAGGTCCGGATGGCTTAACATCCGAGTTTTATAAGACCTTTAGGGACTCCTTGGTCCCTCTCTTGACTGAGGTGTTTAACGAGTGTCTCTCCTCGGGCGCTCTTTCCCAGTCGATGAGGCAGTCTGCCCTGATTATCCTGTCAAAGGGTAAGGACCCGTCCCGTATTGAGAATTGGCGTCCCATAGCGCTTCTCAATACGGACCGGAAGGTTCTGGCAAAGGTGCTGTTCAAATGGCTGGTGAAGTTTGCACCCCGGCTCCTTTCGGGGGCCCAGCACTGCTCTGTTCCAGGCCGCAGTACGTTTAGTGCTGTGCTCGGTGTCCGAGAGGCAGTGGAGTAGGGCAGGTCGCTGGAAGGGGTACTTGCTGTCCTTAGACCAGGCGAAGGCTTTTGATCGGGTTAACCATGAGTACCTCTGGTCCGTCCTTCTGAGGTACGGTCTGCCTGGGGGGTTTGTAAATTGGCTAAAGATCTTGTACGCGGGGGCAGAGACTTTCCCGCTCGTGAATGGTTGGTCTGGCCGCCCTTTTGAGGTTGGGTCTGGGGTCCGCCAGGGCTGTCCATTGAGCCCGCTGTTATACGTGTTCGCGATAGATCCCCTTTTAAGGAGGATTGAGCGTGGGCCGTTGGCGGGAGTCAGGATGGACCAGGTGGCTCCGGAAGCCACTCTGAGGGTGGTAGCGTATGCCGATGACGTCTCCCTTTTCGTGTCCTCGGGTGAGGAGGCGGAGTGGGTCATGTCTGAGGTTGATCGCTACTCGGAGGCTTCTGGGTCCAGAATTAATCAGGAAAAGTGTGAGAGTCTCTGGCTGGGAGGGGGAGACCCTAGTTTTGGTCTCCCGGACACTCTTCCAGAGCCCCAGGCATCGGCAAAAATCCTAGGCATCGAATTTGGCCCTGGGGACTACCCCCAGCAAAATTGGGAAGGCAGACTTAAGATCGCCGCCCAGAAGGTGGACCAATGGAAGGGTTGGTCTTTGACCCTGAGGGAAAGGGTTAGCCTGGTTAAGGGTTTTTTGCTACCCTTGTTAATATACCTGGGCAGCGTCTGCATGTTGCCAGAGCCGCTCTGGACATGGGTCTACAGCCTGTTTTTCCAGATGTTATGGGGAAATAGGCTGAACCTAGTCAAGCGGGAGGTCACATATCGCACAAGGAGACTAGGAGGGTTGGGTATGGTCAACCCAGTGGTGTTTCTAATAAACACTTTTGTCAAGACTAACATCGCCAACCTCTGGTCAGAGAGGGCTTCTCCGTGGGTATTCTCCTGCAGGGGATGGCTTCGGCCCTTCTTCCAGGAATGGGAGACAGGAGGGCAAGTGAAGGACCTGCGCACACCGCACGGGCATCTCCCGGCTTACGCTACCCCGGTTCTGAAGGTGATCCGCCGGTGGGGTCTGGGAATGTGGGAGATCAGGACCATGTCGAGGAAATTCCTTGACAGGAGGGTCCTGTTGACCCATTTCCAGAAGCCTCTGGTGCTCAAAGATTGCCCAAGTCGGGATCTGGAGGGTCGGCTGAGGTTATTGAATTCTACACGGGTCCCCTTGAAGTTTTGGGACTTGGCTTGGCGCTGCTTCCATGGGAAACTGTACGTAAGGGACAACCTGAAGTGTAGGAACTCCGATGATCGGGGTTGTCCCCGTGAGGGGTGTTGCGACACGCTGGAAAGCATGGAGCACGT
Source organism: Ranitomeya imitator (assembly GCF_032444005.1). Lineage (NCBI taxonomy): Eukaryota > Metazoa > Chordata > Amphibia > Anura > Dendrobatidae > Ranitomeya > Ranitomeya imitator. The sequence continues at coordinate 183,395,607 of NC_091289.1, forward strand.
CCTCCTTCAGTGTCCTTTTAATACAGGGGTCTACAACAGGGTGGGTGCTTCCATAGGCTGGCCTCGGCTGGCACACCTTTCCTATGCGGAGTGGGCGTATGGGGCATTCGGATCCCTGGGTGGCCGAGATCGGGGCACTTTATTTCTAGGCAGTTTAGTTGTCAGGTTTTACACGTGGAACGCACGGTGCTTAGTGTCAACTCAGCAGAAAATCCTCCCCCGGGACGAGGTTGTTAGGAACATTCTGGGTGGCCTGGTGAAGGTGCGCTCTCTGGAGTATGACAGGCTAGGTGCAGCGAGGGCCTCTCTTCTCTGGAGAGGGTCCTCATTTAATGTACCTAGGGCTTAGATAAGCAGGTAAATGGTAGGGACAGGTAGATAGCCTCAGTAGGGACAGGTAGATAGTTAGGGACAGGACAGGGACAGCCTAGGGACAGTTAGGTAGGCACGCGGTGAGTTAGGTAGGGTAGTAGGGTCAGGCAGGGAGAGACAGGGAAAGGTAGGTAGATAAATAGGGGCAGATGTCTAGACAGGTAGGGACGGCTGGTAGAGTAAGGATTGCTAGGGTAGAAGCCTGTCATCTCCGGTTTCCCGGTGGCGGGCTGGGGCTTTTCACGATCAGATTTTTGTTTTGCAGAAGTGAATTACTGATATAGGGCTTACAGGCACCAATCCTGGCTCTGGGTAAGTGTTGTAATATAGAGTTATGTAGCATTATATTATATTGTAAGGTGATGATCCTGTGGCTTTCAGGGTTAATGCACCTGTCCTGTAAGCAAGAGGTTATGAGTTCCTCGGTGAGGTTATTTCTGTATTGTGTGGGTGTTTTTTGTGGTGGGAGGGAGGGGTTTGGTGGTGGGTTGTTTATGGTTGTATTTGCTGTGTAAAAAGGAAAAAAAAGGGAAAAAAAGGGGGAAAAAAAAAAAAGGAAAAAAATAATACAAAAAAAAAAAAAAATTATAAAATTAAAAAAAAAAAAAAAATTGTGTGTTTTAGATAGATGTGTTTAAGCCAGATGGCTATAGTGTTTCTTTTTGGGCGATGGGCCAGAAGTTTTCTTTGTTAGGTTTGCTATGAAGTGTGTATGTGCGTGTATTAATAAAATGTTTCTTCTCTCCTTGGGTGATGTAACCTGGGGAGGAGGAGATCTGGAGAATTAAAGTGAAAAGACAAGTAAAGGACAGAAAACAACATAAGAAAGAAAGATGGAGGAAGCTTCTCTGAGAGAGAGAGAAGAAGGCAGTTTTTGTTTTCTTTTGCGGGGTTGCTTTGACTGGGGGCAGTTATGCTGGACTCGGACTTTGCTTTGGACTGGGGGGGTAATGTTGGACTCGGACAGTTGCTTTTGCTGGGGTTTTGATTTTTGCTATTTACGTATTGTAAGTTTTGTATTTTTATAATAAAAGAGTTCACTACATACAGATTTATACAGCCACCACTAGGAGGTGCACAGTGTATAATGATTTATACAGTCACCACTAGGGGGAGCTCACTACATACAGATTTATACAGTCAACATTAGGAGGTGCACAGTGTATAACGATTTATACAGCTCCTAATGATTGAGGAATAACTTGATTTCTCAGAAGCTCCACCTAGTTTTGGCAGCCAGCAAAAATAATGTCATCATGTAACTCTGACTTCCTGGGGAAAGTAGGGAATTTGCATCACTGTTTTAGTTAAACTAATTTAAGTTGCTTGTCAGAAAATAATGAATCAGCTAAAAATTTTGGCCATCGCAAGGTTATAGTGTCCATACTGTACATTATTTGTCTTGATTTTTCTTAATTTTATGTTTTGTTTTGTTTTTTTGTATTGTGTACTGTTAGAACCATATATGTGCTGTGAACACCTGCACCTCTTTCGGCCCATGTATGTGATGTCTCTTATGATCATATGCACATGGTGGGAGAGGCCAGAGCCAAATCTAGTGCATGATGAATGGCAGGTGATTGGGCATATCGCCAGAAGATGGGGCAGAGAATAACATGACAAGTGGAATGAACAATTCCTGCATCAGGCAACTTAGAGGGAACTACAACCACCAAGCTCTTATGTCCTATGTAGGTTTGTAACCATTAAGCCTGCGGTGACACTATGTAAAGAATGGAAAAGTGACATTCTATGATTTTTATACATTTTGATCTGTGACTGTTTCTTTAAAAGGGCAAAACCGGAACGCCCTCGTATAAGAGGCCCGACATTGGGCCACAGCATCTGGAGCAGCGCCCCCGGGCATTGACCAGCCGCAGCTCTTATAACACTGACATTAAGGAACAACAGATGCCACAAAGTGAGTGCAAGATCTTTTCCCTAAAATGAAATGTAGCACGTTGACTTTGAAGGACGCCTCCCTTCCCCCTCGCCCCTTCTTGAATGTATTATGTGATCAGTCGCTGGTTTATATTCGACAGATGGGTCCATTTCACATAAAATACAACAACTTTTCTGAAAAGGCCATGGAATAAAAACGTAAAAAAAAATATTTCCTGGCAAAACCAAACTTTTTCCACAGCTGTCGCTGTGAACTGCTGGTTCTGATCCCGATGACGACTCTTCTGTCAATTTCTGGTTTTGTCACAGGACTGGGCACAAGGACTGGCAGAGCCAGGCGCCTGGGACATATCACAGTACAACACTATGGACAATTTTTAGGTTTTTTTTTTACAATGACATTTGTATTTTCCAAGACTTCTTGTAAACTGATAAATGACCCCGACACCCTGTTCTCTGTCCGTAAATTCCACTTATTATCCAGCTGCAAACATTCGCCAGTTGGATAATGGAATTATAGCAAGTTTGGATCCAGTAGCAGTTTGGACTCTGCAGTTCTGCTCTTGGCCAATAGGGGGCAGGCAAATCTTACTTTGGTACCAAATCATTGAATTGAGATGTGATGAGCTCTAGTATAATGGAGAGTTGCAAAAAAAAAAAAACCTAGGTCCATCAAGTTCGACATTTCTCCTACAATTATTGTGTTCAATAATTTCTGAATTTGCTATTCAGGAAAACAAATGTAATGGTGTCAGGAGCGGCGCTGGGTGACAGACAGCCGCGGATTATTTAGGTGACTGCATTAGTGATGGAGCAATGGACATAGTAGCAATATCCAGGACTGTATAGGGGTTCTGGGCCAATTTTGTGCAATTGAATTGTTACTTTTTATTTGCAATTAGAACATTTTGTATCACTGTATTCTCCAGCAAAAAGTGTATCTGAGGGCAGCTGCAAATGACCAGTGAACCAAAATGCGTCTCTCCAATCGACCCTGGAATCTCAGGCATTTTAATAAGCCCCGTGTTCCAGGTCGGCGACTGGCGACACCTAAATTTATGAACATTCAAAATAAACTTCAATGGCGAAGTCGTCCATATTTCATTTTTACACTTGACAGGTCAGGAAGCCTGCAGGTGTCACATGTCACAGCCGCCCGCGTTCCAAGACTTGACAGCAACACCTCCAGCGAATTCCAGGAGCGTCATGATGGAGGCTCCGGTGACTTCCACTGAGGGCTCTGTGTTACGGGAAACCAAAGGATTGCAAAAAATCCTAGCGCAGTGTCCTTATCGGCAGCACTTCACAAGCTCCATAGTCCTGTTATCAGACATGATGGCCGCCTGAAGTGAGAGGACGTGAGGTGTGAGGACACGAGCTGACACAATGCTATCATCTTCAGGCCTCTAACATTACACTCATGTCAGCTCTTACAGTGAAGACTAGAAGGTGGTGTAACTCTAGGCTCAGAAGCTACAATCATACTGTGGCCCTAATGATAATGCTATACTGTATAATGGTGCCACATAAGCTCCTATACTGTAAAATGGCCTCCACATTAGCTCCTATACTGTATAATGGCCCCACATTAGCTCCTATACAGTATAATGGCCACACATTAGCTCCTATACTGTATAATGGCCAAACATTAGCTCCTATACTGTATAATGGCCTCCACATTAGCTCCTATACTGTATAATGGCCCCACATTAGCTCCTATACTGTAAAATGGCCCCACATTAGCGCCTATACTGTATAATGGTCCGACATTAGCGCCTATACTGTATAATGGCCCCACATTAGCTCCTATACTGTATAATGGCCCCACATTAGCTCCTATACTGTACAATGGCCCCACATTAGCTCATATACTGTATAATGGCCCCACATTAGCTCCTATACTGTATAATGGCCTCTAAATTAGCTCCTATACAGTATAATGGCCCCACATTAGCCCCTATACTGTATAATGGCCCCACATTAGCTCCTATACAGTATAATGGCCCCACATTAGCCCCTATACTGTATAATGGCCCCACATTAGCTCCTATACTGTATAAAGGCCCCACATTAGCTCCTATACTTTATAATGACCCCACATTAGCTCCTATACTGTATAATGGCCTCCACATTAGCTCCTATACTGTATAATGGGCCCCACATTAGCTCCTATACTTTATAATGGTCCCACATTAGCTCCTACACTGTATAATGGCCTCACATTAGCTGCTATACTGTATAATGGCCCCACATTAGCTCCTATACTGTATGATGACCTCCACATTAGCTTCTATACTGTATAATGGTTCCATATTAGCTCCTATACTGTATAATGGCCCCACATTAGCTCCTATACTGTGTAATGGCCCCACATTAACTCCTATACTGTAAAATGGCCCCACATTAGCACCTATACTGTATAATGGCCCGACATTAGCGCCTATACTGTATAATGGCCCCACATTAGCTCCTATACTGTATAATGGCCCCACATTAGCTCCTATACTGTATAATGGGCCCCACATTAGCTCCTATACTTTATTATGGTCCCACATTAGCTCCTATACAGTATAGTAGCCCCACTTTAGAACCTATACCATATAATGGCCCCACATTAGCTCCTATACTGTATAATGGCCCTCACATTAGCTTCTATACTGTATAATGGTTCCATATTAGCTCCTATACTGTGTAATGGCCCCACATTAGCGCCTATACTGTATAATGGCCCGACATTAGCGCCTATACTGTATAATGGCCCCACATTAGCTCCTATACTGTATAATGGCCCCACATTAGCTCCTATACTGTATAATGGCCCCACATTAGCTCATATACTGTACAATGGCCCCACATTAGCTCCTATACTGTACAATGGCCCCACATTAGCTCCTATACTGTATAATGGCCCCACATTAGCTCCTATACTGTATAATGGCCCCACATTAGCTCATATACTGTATAATGGCCCCACATTAGCTCCTATACTGTATAATGGCCCCACATTAGCTCCTATACTGTATAATGGCCCCACATTAACTCCTATACTGTAAAATGGCCCCACATTAGCACCTATACTGTATAATGGCCCGACATTAGCGCCTATACTGTATAATGGCCCCACATTAGCTCCTATACTGTATAATGGCCCCACATTAGCTCCTATACTGTATAATGGGCCCCACATTAGCTCCTATACTTTATTATGGTCCCACATTAGCTCCTATACAGTATAGTAGCCCCACTTTAGAACCTATACCATATAATGGCCCCACATTAGCTCCTATACTGTATAATGGCCCTCACATTAGCTTCTATACTGTATAATGGTTCCATATTAGCTCCTATACTGTGTAATGGCCCCACATTAGCGCCTATACTGTATAATGGCCCGACATTAGCGCCTATACTGTATAATGGCCCCACATTAGCTCCTATACTGTATAATGGCCCCACATTAGCTCCTATACTGTATAATGGCCCCACATTAGCTCATATACTGTACAATGGCCCCACATTAGCTCCTATACTGTACAATGGCCCCACATTAGCTCCTATACTGTATAATGGCCCCACATTAGCTCCTATACTGTATAATGGCCCCACATTAGCTCATATACTGTATAATGGCCCCACATTAGCTCATATACTGTATAATGACCCCACATTAGCTCCTATACTGTATAATGGCCCCACATTAGCTCCTATACTTTATAATGACCCCACATTAGCTCCTATACTGTATAATGGCCTCCACATTAGCTCCTATCTATATATATAATTGCCTAAGGGTTTTTCCGTCTGTCTGTCTGTCTGTCTGTCTGTCTGTCTGTCCTGGAAATCCCAGCTCTCTGATTGGTCGAGGCCGCCAGGCCTCGACCAATCAGAGACCGGCACAGCATCGCCAGGCCTCGACCAATCAGCAACGGGCACAGCGACGATGATGTCATAAAGGACGTAGACATCTCACGTTTCTGATTCAGCGACGGGCACAGTATCGACATAGATGTCATAATGGTTGCCATGGCGACGATGATGTCATAAAGGTTGCCTCGACCTATCAGCGACGGGCACAGTCTGCCGCGAATTCTGGAATCATCATTGTCCATATACTACGGGGACATGCATATTCTAGAATACCCGATGCGTTAGAATCGGGCCACAATCGACCAATCAGCAACGGGCACGGCGACGATGATGTCATAATGGTTGCCATGGCGACGGTGATGTCATAAAGGTTGCCTTGATCAATCAGCGACGGACACAGTCTGCCGTGAATTCTGGAATCATCATTGTCCATATACTACGGGGACATGCATATTCTAGAATACCCGACAATACCCGACAATCTGCAAGGACTTTGAAGAGTTGGGGAAGAAAGTAAAGGAACTGGATGCACAGGTAGTTTTTTCTTCTATCCTTCCAGTAGACGGGCATGGCACCAGAAGATGGAACAGGATCCTTGATGCAAACAACTGGCTAAGACGATGGTGCAGACAACAAGGATTTGGATTCCTGGACCACGGTGTGAATTACTGGTATGATGGACTCCTCGCCAGAGACGGACTACACCTCAACAAACCTGGGAAACACACATTCGCCAGAAGACTCGCTACACTCATCAGGAGGGCGTTAAACTAGAAGAAGAGGGGACGGGAAGAAAAACATTAGACTCGAACAAAGACGACCCAGGAAAACATACTCAGAAGGGAGGTAAGAACATTTCTAAAACAATCCACAGTGAGGAGATTGGAACAAAACAAAATCCTCTAAACTGCATGCTCGCAAACGCCAGAAGCCTGACAAACAAGATGGAAGAACTAGAAGCAGAAATATCTACAGGTAACTTTGACATAGTGGGAATAACCGAGACATGGTTAGAGGAAAGCTATGACTGGGCAGTTAACTTACAGGGTTACAGTCTGTTTAGAAAGGATCGTAAAAATCGGAGAGGAGGAGGGGTTTGTCTCTATGTAAAGTCTTGTCTAAAGTCCACTTTAAGGGAGGATATTAGCGAAGGGAATGAGGATGTCGAGTCCATATGGGTTGAAATTCATGGAGGGAAAAATGGTAACAAAATTCTCATTGGGGTCTGTTACAAACCCCCAAATATAACAGAAAGCATGGAAAGTCTACTTCTAAAGCAGATAGATGAAGCTGCAACCCATAATGAGGTCCTGGTTATGGGGGACTTTAACTACCCAGATATTAACTGGGAAACAGAAACCTGTGAAACCCATAAAGGCAACAGGTTTCTGCTAATAACCAAGAAAAATTATCTTTCACAATTGGTGCAGAATCCAACCAGAGGAGCAGCACTTTTAGACCTAATACTATCTAATAGACCTGACAGAATAACAAATCTGCAGGTGGTTGGGCATTTAGGAAATAGCGACCACAATATTGTGCAGTTTCACCTGTCTTTCACTAGGGGGACTTGTCAGGGAGTCACAAAAACATTGAACTTTAGGAAGGCAAAGTTTGACCAGCTTAGAGATGCCCTTAATCTGGTAGACTGGGACAATATCCTCAGAAATGAGAATACAGATAATAAATGGGAAATGTTTAAGAACATCCTAAATAGGCAGTGTAAGCGGTTTATACCTTGTGGGAATAAAAGGACTAGAAATAGGAAAAACCCAATGTGGCTAAACAAAGAAGTAAGACAGGCAATTAACAGTAAAAAGAAAGCATTTGCACTACTAAAGCAGGATGGCACCATTGAAGCTCTAAAAAACTATAGGGAGAAAAATACTTTATCTAAAAAACTAATTAAAGCTGCCAAAAAGGAAACAGAGAAGCACATTGCTAAGGAGAGTAAAACTAATCCCAAACTGTTCTTCAACTATATCAATAGTAAAAGAATAAAAACTGAAAATGTAGGCCCTTAAAAAATAGTGAGGAAAGAATGGTTGTAGATGACGAGGAAAAAGCTAACATATTAAACACCTTCTTCTCCACAGTATTCACGGTGGAAAATGAAATGCTAGGTGAAATCCCAAGAAACAATGAAAACCCTATATTAAGGGTCACCGATCTAACCCAAGAAGAGGTGCGAAACCGGCTAAATAAGATTAAAATAGATAAATCTCCGGGTCCGGATGGCATACACCCACGAGTACTAAGAGAACTAAGTAATGTAATAGATAAACCATTATTTCTTATTTTTAGGGACTCTATAGCGACAGGGTCTGTTCCGCAGGATTGGCGCATAGCAAATGTGGTGCCAATATTCAAAAAGGGCTCTAAAAGTGAACCTGGAAATTATAGGCCAGTAAGTCTAACCTCTATTGTTGGTAAAATATTTGAAGGGTTTCTGAGGGATGTTATTCTGGATTATCTCAATGAGAATAACTGTTTAACTCCATATCAGCATGGGTTTATGAGAAATCGCTCCTGTCAAACCAATCTAATCAGTTTTTATGAAGAGGTAAGCTATAGGCTGGACCACGGTGAGTCATTGGACGTGGTATATCTCGATTTTTCCAAAGCGTTTGATACCGTGCCGCACAAGAGGTTGGTACACAAAATGAGAATGCTTGGTCTGGGGGAAAATGTGTGTAAATGGGTTAGTAACTGGCTTAGTGATAGAAAGCAGAGGGTGGTTATAAATGGTAGTGTCTCTAACTGGGTCGCTGTGACCAGTGGGGTACCGCAGGGGTCAGTATTGGGACCTGTTCTCTTCAACATATTCATTAATGATCTGGTAGAAGGTTTACACAGTAAAATATCGATATTTGCAGATGATACAAAACTATGTAAAGCAGTTAATACAAGAGAAGATAGTATTCTGCTACAGATGGATCTGGATAAGTTGGAAACTTGGGCTGAAAGGTGGCAGATGAGGTTTAACAATGATAAATGTAAGGTTATACACATGGGAAGAGGGAATCAATATCACCATTACGCACTGAACGGGAAACCACTGGGTAAATCTGACAGGGAGAAGGACTTGGGGATCCTAGTTAATGATAAACTTACCTGGAGCAGCCAGTGCCAGGCAGCAGCTGCCAAGGCAAACAGGATCATGGGGTGCATTAAAAGAGGTCTGGATACACATGATGAGAGCATTATACTGCCTCTGTACAAATCCCTAGTTAGACCGCACATGGAGTACTGTGTCCAGTTTTGGGCACCGGTGCTCAGGAAGGATATAATGGAACTAGAGAGAGTACAAAGGAGGGCAACAAAATTAATAAAGGGGATGGGAGAACTACAATACCCAGATAGATTAGCGAAATTAGGATTATTTAGTCTAGAAAAAAGACGACTGAGGGGCGATCTAATAACCATGTATAAGTATATAAGGGGACAATACAAATATCTCGCTAAGGATCTGTTTATACCAAGGAAGGTGACGGGCACAAGGGGGCATTCTTTGCGTCTGGAGGAGAGAAGGTTTTTCCACCAACATAGAAGAGGATTCTTTACTGTTAGGGCAGTGAGAATCTGGAATTGCTTGCCTGAGGAGGTGGTGATGGCGAACTCAGTCGAGGGGTTCAAGAGAGGCCTGGATGTCTTCCTGGAGCAGAACAATATTGTATCATACAATTATTAGGTTCTGCAGAAGGACGTAGATCTGGGTATTTATTATGATGGAATATAGGCTGAACTGGATGGACAAATGTCTTTTTTCGGCCTTACTAACTATGTTACTATGTTACTATGTTAGAATCGGGCCACAATCTAGTACTGTATAATGGGCCCCACATTAGCTCCTATACTTTATAATGGTCCCACATTAGCTCCTACACTGTATAATGGCCTCACATTAGCTGCTATACTGTATAATGGCCCCACATTAGCTCTTATACTGTATGATGACCTCCACATTAGCTTCTATACTGTATAATGGTTCCATATTAGCTCCTATACTGTATAATGGCCCCACATTAGCTCCTATACTGTGTAATGGCCCCACATTAGCTCCTATACTGTGTAATGGCCCCACATTAACTCCTATACTGTATAATGGCCCGACATTAGCGCCTATACTGTATAATGGCCCCACATTAGCTCCTATACTGTATAATGGCCCCACATCAGCTCCTATACTGTATAATGGCCCCACATTAGCTCCTATACTGTATAATGGGCCCCACATTAGCTCCTATACAGTATAATAGCCCCACTTTAGAACCTATACCATATAATGGCCCCACATTAGCTCCTATACTGTATAATGGCCCTCACATTAGCTTCTATACTGTATAATGGTTCCATATTAGCTCCTATACTGTATAATGACCCACATTAGCTCCTATACTGTGTAATGGCCCCACATTAACTCCTATACTGTAAAATGGCCCCACATTAGCGCCTATACTGTATAATGGTCCGACATTAGCGCCTATACTGTATAATGGCCCCACATTAGCTCCTATACTGTATAATGGCCCCACATTAGCTCCTATACTGTATAATGGCCAAACATTAGCTCCTATACTGTATAATGGCCTCCACATTAGCTCCTATACTGTATTATGGCCCCACATTAGCTCCTATACTGTAAAATGGCCCCACATTAGCGCCTATACTGTATAATGGTCCGACATTAGCGCCTATACTGTATAATGGCCCCACATTAGCTCCTATACTGTATAATGGCCCCACATTAGCTCCTATACTGTACAATGGCCCCACATTAGCTCATATACTGTATAATGGCCCCACATTAGCTCCTATACTGTATAATGGCCTCTAAATTAGCTCCTATACAGTATAATGGCCCCACATTAGCCCCTATACTGTATAATGGCCCCACATTAGCTCCTATACAGTATAATGGCCCCACATTAGCCCCTATACTGTATAATGGCCCCACATTAGCTCCTATACTGTATAAAGGCCCCACATTAGCTCCTATACTTTATAATGACCCCACATTAGCTCCTATACTGTATAATGGCCTCCACATTAGCTCCTATACTGTATAATGGGCCCCACATTAGCTCCTATACTTTATAATGGTCCCACATTAGCTCCTACACTGTATAATGGCCTCACATTAGCTGCTATACTGTATAATGGCCCCACATTAGCTCCTATACTGTATGATGACCTCCACATTAGCTTCTATACTGTATAATGGTTCCATATTAGCTCCTATACTGTATAATGGCCCCACATTAGCTCCTATACTGTGTAATGGCCCCACATTAACTCCTATACTGTAAAATGGCCCCACATTAGCACCTATACTGTATAATGGCCCGACATTAGCGCCTATACTGTATAATGGCCCCACATTAGCTCCTATACTGTATAATGGCCCCACATTAGCTCCTATACTGTATAATGGGCCCCACATTAGCTCCTATACTTTATTATGGTCCCACATTAGCTCCTATACAGTATAGTAGCCCCACTTTAGAACCTATACCATATAATGGCCCCACATTAGCTCCTATACTGTATAATGGCCCTCACATTAGCTTCTATACTGTATAATGGTTCCATATTAGCTCCTATACTGTGTAATGGCCCCACATTAGCGCCTATACTGTATAATGGCCCGACATTAGCGCCTATACTGTATAATGGCCCCACATTAGCTCCTATACTGTATAATGGCCCCACATTAGCTCCTATACTGTATAATGGCCCCACATTAGCTCATATACTGTACAATGGCCCCACATTAGCTCATATACTGTATAATGACCCCACATTAGCTCCTATACTGTATAATGGCCCCACATTATCTCATATACTGTACAATGGCCCCACATTAGCTCCTATACTGTACAATGGCCCCACATTAGCTCCTATACTGTATAATGGCCCCACATTAGCTCCTATACTGTATAATGGCCCCACATTAGCTCATATACTGTATAATGGCCCCACATTAGCTCATATACTGTATAATGACCCCACATTAGCTCCTATACTGTATAATGGCCCCACATTAGCTCCTATACTTTATAATGACCCCACATTAGCTCCTATACTGTATAATGGCCTCCACATTAGCTCCTATCTATATATATAATTGCCTAAGGGTTTTTCCGTCTGTCTGTCTGTCTGTCTGTCTGTCTGTCCTGGAAATCCCAGCTCTCTGATTGGTCGAGGCCGCCAGGCCTCGACCAATCAGAGACCGGCACAGCATCGCCAGGCCTCGACCAATCAGCAACGGGCACAGCGACGATGATGTCATAAAGGACGTAGACATCTCACGTTTCTGATTCAGCGACGGGCACAGTATCGACATAGATGTCATAATGGTTGCCATGGCGACGATGATGTCATAAAGGTTGCCTCGACCTATCAGCGACGGGCACAGTCTGCCGCGAATTCTGGAATCATCATTGTCCATATACTACGGGGACATGCATATTCTAGAATACCCGATGCGTTAGAATCGGGCCACAATCGACCAATCAGCAACGGGCACGGCGACGATGATGTCATAATGGTTGCCATGGCGACGGTGATGTCATAAAGGTTGCCTTGATCAATCAGCGACGGACACAGTCTGCCGTGAATTCTGGAATCATCATTGTCCATATACTACGGGGACATGCATATTCTAGAATACCCGATGCGTTAGAATCGGGCCACAATCTAGTACTGTATAATGGGCCCCACATTAGCTCCTATACTTTATAATGGTCCCACATTAGCTCCTACACTGTATAATGGCCTCACATTAGCTGCTATACTGTATAATGGCCCCACATTAGCTCTTATACTGTATGATGACCTCCACATTAGCTTCTATACTGTATAATGGTTCCATATTAGCTCCTATACTGTATAATGGCCCCACATTAGCTCCTATACTGTGTAATGGCCCCACATTAGCTCCTATACTGTGTAATGGCCCCACATTAACTCCTATACTGTATAATGGCCCGACATTAGCGCCTATACTGTATAATGGCCCCACATTAGCTCCTATACTGTATAATGGCCCCACATCAGCTCCTATACTGTATAATGGCCCCACATTAGCTCCTATACTGTATAATGGGCCCCACATTAGCTCCTATACAGTATAATAGCCCCACTTTAGAACCTATACCATATAATGGCCCCACATTAGCTCCTATACTGTATAATGGCCCTCACATTAGCTTCTATACTGTATAATGGTTCCATATTAGCTCCTATACTGTATAATGACCCACATTAGCTCCTATACTGTGTAATGGCCCCACATTAACTCCTATACTGTAAAATGGCCCCACATTAGCGCCTATACTGTATAATGGTCCGACATTAGCGCCTATACTGTATAATGGCCCCACATTAGCTCCTATACTGTATAATGGCCCCACATTAGCTCCTATACTGTATAATGGCCCCACATTAGCTCATATACTGTACAATGGCCCCACATTAGCTCACATACTGTATAATGACCCCACATTAGCTCCCATACTGTATAATGGCCTCTAAATTAGCTCCTATACAGTATAATGACCCCACATTAGCCCCTATACTGTATAATGACCCCACATTAGCTCGTATACTGTATAATGGCCCCACATTAGCTCCTATACTATATAATGCCCCCACATTAGCTCCTATACTGTATAATGGTCCCACATTAGCTCTGTACTGCATAATGGCCCCACATTAGCTCCTATACAGTATAATCTCCCCACATTAGCCTCTGTGTTGGTGTGATATGCTATGTGGGTATCGTTTTTTTGTATATTTCTATTTTACTTATTTTCATGGTGTTCTCTTGTAGAAGGAGTTAGGCTACGTTCACATTAGCGTTTTGCGTGTTTGCGTCGGGCGACGCAGCAGCGACGCATGCGTCATGCGCCCCTATATTTAACATGGAGGACGCATGGACATGCGTTGTGCTGCATTGTGCGACGCATGCGTTTTTTTGCCGCAAGTGTCAGGCGCAGAAAACGCAACAAATTGCATTTTTCTTGCATCCAAATTTCGGCAAAAAACGACGCATGCGTCGCAAAACGCAGCATTTTTGCGTGCGTTTTGGTGCATTTTTATTTGCGTTGTGCGTTGCGTCGCCGACGCAGCGGCGCACAACGCAAATGTGAACGTAGCCTTATTTGATGATTGATGAATGGCTGTTTCTGCCATCTGATATCAGCCCCCACAGTACTGTATTGTATGCTAATGACATGTTGACCTAGCTGGTTGAAACAATGAGCCTCTGAGACCTTCCCCCTCCTGACCTGTGAATGAGGAGGGAGACTTAAAATATTATGAAGGTTATACACAGATCAGTCCTGTGTGGATTGATGATGTGTTCACAGCATCTGAGAGAGAAAGAAGAGTATATGGACAATGCTATCCTCTGTCTGCTGGATTGTTGGACTTTTATCCTGTTACTGAACTGCATTCGGCTTCTGGACTATTTTATCCTTTGTGTGGTGTATTATATATGGACCTTTTATATTTTTGCCTAAATAAAGGTCTTGGAATTTTTTACTATACTGTAGCTCTGTTGATTGTGTGATACCGGAGAAGGACCCCGTGACAACTGGTGGCAAGCAGTGGGATCAACAGAGCATAACCTAATGGAGAACCACCCACAGAGTGAGTACAGAAACTGGACTGTATCCAGTTCACAGGAGAGAGACAGAGACCTGGGCCTGAACTACCAGGGACTGACTAAAGAGGCCTTAATTGACCTACTGGTGGGTGCTAGCCAGACCACCTACTCCCATATATCTGAAGGATGAGCACTGGAGACGAGGACCCCCACCCCAAAAAGCCAGTGGGTGGTGTGGTATGAAGAAGAGATGGCGGTTCTGGGCCCAGGCATCTCTCAGGAGTACAAGGAGGAGGCTGCCCACCGGGTAAAGCAGAGACAAGAACCAATGGAGCTTGAAAGAGGGAGTAACGCAATGTGGAATGTAAACCCAACAATCCGGGAGCCTGTACGGATCAACCGGACAGAGTTTAAGCCATTTGATGAGGCTTCCGGAGATGTGGAGGGGTTCTTCAAGGACTTTGAGCAGGAGTGTGCTGTGATGGAGGTGCCCCACTCTGGCTGGATGCGTTTGTCAGTGGGACTCCTGAACGGTAGCCTGGCGGAGGCTTACCGAACCATTGACGCACAGCAGAATCAGGATTATAACATTGTAAAGCAGACTATCCTGAATTACCATGCTATCACCCCAGACTCATATAGGGCCAAGTTCCGAGACCTCCCATGCACTACGGGGGGATCATTTAGGATGTATGCACATAAGATGTCCCAGGCATGTCGGAGATGGCTGGAAGCAGAAAACGCCTTTACTGTGGAAGATGTTATACAGGCGTTCCTTATAGAACAATTTCTTGCCAAGTGCCCCGCAGAGGTACAGGAATGGGTCCGGGAGCGCACGCCGTGCACTGTGGATAGAGCTTCAGCCCTGGCCGATGAAGCCCTTACTATCTGACCGCAATGGAGGAGGCTCCTGGACAATGAACCACGGCCTTCTCCCGCCCCCCGCCCCCCCTCCGATTATATCTGCCCTTCCACCTAGTCGCAAGCCGATGACAATCACACCTCACAATCCTGGGCCCCAACAGTTCCGAACACGACCTGGGAGTATCACAGAGAGATGTTATGGGTGTGGGCAACCTGGACATTTGCAGTCTGGCTGTCCCTCAAGGATTTGGAGGGAGCCCCAAGCAGCCCTACCTCGTCCAGTACATCTTGTGCACTCCATCCCGCCTTAGGAAGAGCTACCACCACCCCCACCAGAGTGGACCACCGACCACAGCACCATAGATACCTGTTTTGAATTCTGTGGCAGAGCTCCCTCCTGTGGTCACGAGTGGTACTGCAGCTTCTGAGTTTCCTTCCTCAGGTGTGGTGGTGAAGTCGTTAGGTGCTGCTCTATTTAACTCCACCTAGTGCTTTGCTCCTGGCCTCCAGTCAATGTTCTAGTATTGGTCTTGCTTCCTCCTGGATCGTTCCTGTGGCCGTCTGCTCTGCATAAGCTAAGTTTTGCTTGTGTTATTTTTGTTTTGCTATTTTTTCTGTCCAGCTTGCTTAATTGGTTTTTCTTGCTTGCTGGAAGCTCTGGGACGCAGAGGGAGCACCTCCGTACCGTTAGTCGGTGCGGAGGGTCTTTTTGCCCCTCTACGTGGTTGTTTGTAGGGTTTTGTGTTGACTGCAAAGTTATCTTTCCTATCTTCGGTCTGTTCAGTAAGTTGGGCCTCACTTTGCTAAATCTATTTCATCTCTGCGTTTGTATTTTCATCTCTACTCACAGTCATTATATGTGGGGGGCTGCCTTTTCCTTTGGGGTATTTCTCTGAGGCAAGGTAGGCTTGTTTTTCTATCTTAGGCCTAGCTAGTTTCTCAGGCTGTGCCGAGTTGCATATGGAGCGTTAGGCGCAATCCACGGCTGCCTCTAGTGTGGTTGGATAGGATTAGGGATTGCGGTCAGCAGAGTTCCCACGTCTCAGAGCTCGTCCTATGTCTTTTGGTTATTGTCAGGTCACTTTGTGTGCTCTGAACTTCAAGGTCCATTGTGGTTCTGAATTACCTAATCATAACAGATACCCCTCCTGGAGTGTACGGACTCCGGCCTTTGTCCATTAGAAATACAGAGCAATGGCATTGCCACCTGCAGGATGTCTTAATTGATGGATACAAAGTGTCGGGATTTAGACACACAGGGGCATTCCCGACTATCGCTGACCCACGTGTGGTTCGACCTGAGGCAATTCACCAGTGCCCGGGAATTCCTATTGTCCTGGCGGGGGGTGTCCGCAAATATATACAGCAAGCTTTGGTACATTTGGATTATGGAAATGGAGAAAAACTGTGTTGGATTGGAGTTATTAGAAGACTTCCTGCAAGATATCCTCCTTAAAAATGACATTGGGGAGTTACAAAGTCATTTTGTGGGAGCAGAAGGTCTGTGGGCCTCTCACTCTTCTGAAAGAACAATTGGAGGGAGATATCGCAGATACCGGAATGCCCATCATTCCTGACATTCTAGAGTTCAGAGACTGTCTCGCCCAGCTAGCTACCTTGGCTAATGAACATCAGCGAACAGTCCAGTCAAAAAGCCTGGTATGACCATAAAGCTAGGACCCGAGAATTTATGGACAGGTGCTCATGATTATTGCAACCCCTGCCACTGTACAAGGAACTATAAACTATTGAGTAATGTGGACTAAAGTGAGCAGGCCAGAGGTCTGTGTAGACCTCATGGCGTGCTCATTTATTATGAGGGGGGAGAGATTGTGTTGGTGTGATATGCTATGTGGGTATCATTTTTGTGTATATTTCTATTTTACTTATTTTCATGGGGTTCTCTTGTAGAAGGATTTATTTGCTAATTGATGAATGGCTGTTGCTGCCATCTGATATTAGCCCCCCACAGCACTGTATTGTATGCTAATGACATGTTGACCTAGCTTGTTGAAACAATGAGCCCCTGAGACCTTCCCCCTCCTGACCTGTGAATGAGGAGGGAGACTTAAGGTACCTTCACACATAACGATATTGTTAACGATATCGTTGCTATTTGTGACGTAGCAACGATATCGTTAATGAAATCGTTATGTGTGACAGCGACTAACGATCAGGCCCCTGCTGGGAGATCGTTGGTCGCTGAAGAAAGTCCAGAACTTTATTTCGTCGCTGGACTCCCTGGAGACATCGCTGGATCGGCGTGTGTGACACCGATCCAGCGATGTCTTCACTGGTAACCAGGGTAAACATCGGGTAACTAAGCGCAGGGCCGCGCTTAGTAACCCGATGTTTACCCTGGTTACCATGCTAAAAGTAAAAAAAAACAAACACTAGATACTTACCTACAGCCGTCCGTCCTCCAGCGCTGTGCTCTGCTCTCCTCCTGTACTGTCTGTGAGCCGGAAAGCAGAGCGGTGACGTCACCGCTCTGCTTTCCGGCTCCCAGACAGTACAGGAGGAGAGCAGAGAAGCAGAGCGCAGCGCTGGAGGACAGACGGCTGTAGGTAAGTATCTAGTGTTTGTTTTTTTTTACTTTTAGGATGGTAACCAGGGTAAACATCGGGTTACTAAGCGCGGCCCTGCGCTTAGTTACCCGATGTTTACCCTGGTTACCGGCATCGTTGGTCGCTGGAGAGCGGTCTGTGTGACAGCTCTCCAGCGACCAAACAGCGACGCTGCAGCGATTCGGATCGTTGTCGGTATCGCTGCAGCGTCGCTAAATGTGAAGGGGCCTTTAAAATATTATGAAGGTTATACACAGATCAGTCCTGTGTGGAATGATGATGTGTTCACAGCATCTCAGAGAGAAAGAAGAGTATATGGACTATGCTATCCTCTGTCTGCTGGATTGTTGGACTTTTATCCTGTTACTGAACTGCATTCGGCTTCTGGACTATTTTATCCTTTGTGCGGTGAATTATATATGGACCTTTCGTATTTTTGCCTAAATAAAGGTCTTGGAATTATTTACTATATTCTAGCTCTGTTGATTGTGTGATACCGGAGAAGGACCCAGTGACAGCCTCTATACTGTATAATGGCTCCACATTAGTTCCTATACTGTATAATGGCCCCACATTAGCACCTATACTGTATAATGGACCCACATTAGCTCCTATACTGTATAATGTCCGCACATTAGCTTCTATACTGTATAATGGCCTAACATTAGCTCCTATACTGTATTATGGACCCACATTAGCTCCTCTACAGTATAATGGTCCCACATTAGGTCCTATACAGTACAATGTCCTCACATTACCTCCTATACAGTATAATGTCCCCACATTAGCTCCTATACAGCATAATGACCCCATATTAGCTCCTATACTGAATAATGGCCCCACACTAGCTCCTATACTGTATAATGGCCCTCACATTAGCTTCTATACTGTATAATGGCCCCACATTAGCTCCTATACTGTATAGTGGCCCCACATTAGCTCCTATACAGTATAATGGCCCCATATTAGCTCCTATACTGTATTGTGGCCCCACATTAGCTCCTATACTGTATAATGGCCCCACATTAGCTCCAATACTGTATAATGGGCCCCACATTAGCTTCTATACTGTATAATGGCCCCACATTAGCTACTATACTGTATGATGGCTCCACGTTAGCTCCTATACTGTATAATGGGTTCCACTTTAGCTTCTATACTGTATAATGGCCCCACATTAGCTCCTATACAGTATAATGGCCCCACTTTAGAACCTATACTGTATAATGGCCTCACATTAGCTCCTATACTGTATAATGGCCCCATATGAGCTCCTATACTGTATAATGGCCACACATTACCTCCTATACTGTATAATGGCCCCACATCAGCTCCTATACTGTATAATGTCACCATATTAGCTTCTATACAGTATAATGGACCCACATTAGCTCCTATACAGTATAATGTCCTCACATTAGCTCCTATACTGTATAATGGCCCCATATTAGCTCCTATACTGTATCGTGGCCCCACATTAGCTCCTATACTGTATAATGGCCCCAAATTAGCTCCTATACAGTATAATGGGCCCCACATTAGCTACTATACTGTATAATGGCTCCACATTAGCTCCTATACTGTATAATGGGTTCCACATTAGCTTCTATACTGTATAATGGCCCCACATTAGCTCCTATACAGTATAATGGCCCCACTTTAGAACCTATACCATATAATGGCCCCACATTAGCTCCTATACTGTATAATGGCCCTCACATTAGCTTCTATACTGTATAATGGTTCCATATTAGCTTCTATACTGTATATTGGCCCCACATGAGCTCCTATACTGTATAATGGCCCCACATTAGCTCCTATACTGTATAATGGCCCCACATCAGCTCCTATACTGTATAATGTCCCCATATTAGCTTCTATACAGTATAATGGCCTCATATTAGCTTCTATACAGTATAATGACCCCATATTAGCTCCTATACTGTTTAATGACCCCCCATTAGCTCCAATACTGTATAATGGCCCATATTAGCTTCTATACTGTATAATGGCCCCACATGAGCTCCTATACAGTATAATGGACCCCCCATTAGCTCCTATATTGTATAATGTGCCCCACATTAGCTCCTATGCAGTATAATGGCCCCACATTAGCTCCTATACAGTATAATGGCCCCACATTAGCTCCTATACTGTATAATGGCCCCATATTAGCTCCTATACTGTTTAATGACCCCACATTAGCTCCAATACTGTATAATGGCCCACATTAGCTCCTATACTGTATAATGGCCCCTCATTAGCAATATGACCGCTACACATTACACTGATTTCTACAGGAATGAAGTTGTACTTTATTTACTCTGATGGGGGCCCTGTAGGGTCATTTAACTCTCACTTTTAGTTTTTTTTTCCCAGATTATAACTAAACACTGCACGACTCAACAAAAGCTTCACAATCTTCAGATGAGGTTTTACAAAAAAGTTTTATTATTCCGTGATTGAGCTTTATGTACATGAATCTGGAAAACCCATCAGGGACCAGTAATTTCCAGGAAGCGGCGTATTATATTATATTATCCCATATTTTATTCTATTACATGAGGTTTCATTACATGATATTATTTCCATCTCATCTAGTTATAATATAAATAGCTGATAACCCCCTCCCCGTACACCGTGCGCCCACCCGTCCGCCCTTCCCCCGGCCGGACCTCCAATGAAGCCTCCTCTATATTACTTCCTCTGGCTCCATACTGCGCCATTCCAGACGGCTTCCTGGAAATAAGAGTCCAAATCAAAGCTGGAACTCGGGGGCCTCTCATTTCTATTAATGGGCAATTAGCAAATAAAATCTCTGGCCGCCTCGTCTGCCACGGAGGAAATTTCCCTTATAAAACATTTCTGCTCCTTGCAGCTTCTGCCAACTTCTTGACATGAATGTCTGGCAGTGAGAGCGCGGTGCACGCAGCTTCACACGACGCTACTTCTACGGACTCCAAAAATGGGGAAAAAAAAGCCAATTATTTTGCAACTTATAAACAGAGATTTGGCAATGGTGGGCTACATGACGTGAGCCGGGGGCAACCAGGGGGATCTCGTGTGTAAGGTGGCGTGGGGGGTGTTCTTACCTGCAAATAACGCATTGTTACATTTATATGGGAAGACAATGGGCTCAGTGTTCAGGTGAGGCGGGACCATTAACCCTTCACCTTCTTTACAGACTTGCCTCACTTTGTAGAACATGACAATCTCTCTCTTTAGCCTGGCATGCCTGATAACAGAGAGCAATAGCGCGTATGGATGGGTCCTACAGTCAGCCTCTCCCTGCTTACATAGTTGACAACACAGAGCAATAGATTGCTTTACGGACCCTTTGAGCTTTGCTCTGACTCCTTTTTTTTCCCCAAACCCTAATATGTCAGACATGTTGCCCTTGTGCTGCTGCATTTATTGCCGAACTCCAGCGATGACCTTGAACTATGACCTTGTCACTACTTCCCCTAACCTTGACCCTTTCCCGTGACCTTGACCCCTATCTTCCCACCCTGAAGGCTGCAGTCAGTCCACGTTCTTTCTGCCTCCGCAGGTAGGGGCCGGCACACAATTTGTAGTGCAGCAAAGTGCGTTTTCCTATATAATAGCGCAGTTACCCCCGGAGTGTGAAAGGGGGGGCGAGAAGAAGAGCTGTCAGTCAATCAAGCCTTCATCCGGAACTATCTCAGATGCCTTTAGGACAGCCCCTCGAAATCAGACCAGAGGGGTCAGAAGAGCTGCCACAGGCCATGGCCACTTCCATCATAAAAAATGTCCCCCAGAAGCTCTTTAGACTTTCCGCGAATTATCGGAATATCGCAGAGAGTTTATAATCAGATCCTGGATTATAAGAGCCGGAGACCAAGAGGAAATGAAGATTATTTCTTAATATGGCAGCAAATCTGAGAAAATCCCCTCGTTGTCCATATATAGACCCCAAATGTTACACGGCCAGTGAGAAGAATCCTGAGCCAGGCTTCCTGGATCCTCAGTCTGTTCTGAGCAAATACTAATATGAGGACAGGTATGAACAAGGGCAATGGGGGCCGCCTGGAAGACCTCCAGAAATAGGTCACAAAGGGGTTAAAAGCTTCAGCAGTAGAGGAGGAAAAGTTCTGCAACTTCCCAATAAAAGCTAAGTTCTGAACTCTCAAGATCTCTGCTGGCAGTGACTAGGAACATTCTTGTTTGCGTCCAGAGGCAGAATATCTCTGCAGACCCCATACTTCTCGCAGCTGAGGGTTTGTTACAATTGTATCCAGTCTACACAAACCTTGGGAGCCCAATGGACAGGGTGCGACCCATTTGTCAGCACTGATACATGGTAGTAAACCGTGAGCATAGGCGACTGATGATGGGAGGTCACCGAGTATTGTTTAGGGCAGGCGCAAATGTAACAAAGTGTCTGCTGTGGAAAAGGAAACACTTGTTGGACTCTGGCGTCTATTCGCTGACAGCAAGCAGAGATCTTGAAATAGTTGGGAGTCGAGGCCTAAAGTACATGAGAAAGTTCCAGAACTGTTCAGGAGACAATGTCTGATTTTTATCTCGGGACGCGCAGAGAGAAGACGCCGGCGCTTTCATTTACGGTGAGTTCTCGGTGCGGCCGCCACATTATTATTTATTAATATTAATTAATATTAATTATTAATTAATATTAATTAATATATTGGCCATATAACAACGTCAGGGCCATATTACATTATATCCTGGTGCTGCGGCCACGAGGCGTCTCCGGTGACCGGACTGGGCTCCATGACAGCCAGTGAATGGCGTAACACTAGTGCGCTGCCTCCGGGGCCACATTAAAGGTGATGTTTATGGCCGCAGCTTGCTTTCCAGTAACACACGGTGTGCGGCTCCTCGGGTGATACATTGTTCTCTGTTCTGTTTCCAATTACCGCTATCTGATGGAACTCGCCACAAAACAAGAAATCATCACTCTGAAAACTCGGATACCATCCGCAACGTACCCCCTGATGGCACCGCAGACCAGACATGGGCAACCCGTGGCGTGCGGGTCAGTGCAGATTGTCCCCCCGGCATCCATGTTCCCTTCTTCCATGTTATCCGTGTATGAAACTGTCTCACTGGTTGTTAGTAGTGATGAACGACCGTGCTGGGATAAGGTGTTATCTGAGCATGCTCCGGTGCTAGCCGAGTGTCTTCGGCGTGCTCGAATAATATGTCCGCGTCCCTGCGGCTGCATGTCTCATAGCGGACTCGGACATTGACATCCACAACACATGAAGGGATTGTCTGTTTGTTAGGTAATCGCCACATGTGTTGCAGCTGTCAAACAGCCATGAAACACACAGGTGCAGGGACTCGGACATATTTTTCGAGCACACCGAAGACACTCGGTTCGCACCGGAGCATGCTCAGATAACACCTTATCCTAGCACGTTCACTCCTCACTAGTTGTCAGACTTCCAATTAAAGGGCAGCGCCTCTTGATTTTGGCAGCCATTGGATAACATGTAGCATTTTTACTATCTTGGTAACTATAAATATTTTGGCTTTTTGCACTTTATTCCGGAGGTGTTAATAAAAACCCTGCTGCTGTATGGAGACGGTCAACAAGCAGTTGCTGCTGACGGATCCCATTATGTTTTTTTTCTCCATATCTAGTACTTGGCTTGTTAGACAGGGAATCAGTTTCAGATTAGAGGGGTTCAGCTGATTTTTGGGGGAGTTGAACCCTCCGATCACATATTTCAATCCAAGTCCAGAGCAAGTCTTATTTTTTTTTTAAAAAAAAGGTTTTGATAAATCTGCACCTTCGAAATATAAAATGAGGAATGAAATGAATAACTAGAGAAAGAGATGCGGACACGGCGCAGAATTCGATGGGTCGATGTATCATGATGATGGAAACCACAATGTAGAAGTGATCAGAACCTGAGATTGATCTCTCGCTATTTGTCTGGAATATTCCTCTTGTACTTTTTCTATTATTCTTCATTTCTGCATTTTTGGATTCTCCCGGAGCGTCTGTGTAGAGGATTGTAACGCTAAAGGATTTTTCTGGGAAACAGCAAGATGCCAGAAAAAAAATTCTCACCAGTCTCATTGACCTACTCTGGGACAATCTGTATCTATTTCAGTGTTTGCAGATTTCAAACACAAGGACGAAGGAACTTAGCCTTTCATTTGGGAAAGTGGACAGCGTGCAGTCCTAATTGGCAGGATACAGATACTGAGAATTCCTTCAGTGCATAAATATAATATGTAATTCTATGACATTCTATGCACTAACCTGCAGCCGCCACCAGGGGGAGCTCACTGCATTCAGATTTATACATCTCCCATTGAGTTCTATTCTAAGTATATAAATCAATATAAGTGAGCTCCCCCTAGTGGTGGCAGCAGGCAGCCACAACATTTATTATCAGACTGAAAAATATCACATGATGCTCCTCTTCTGAACTGATCACCTTTGAGTCTTAAGAGACTGATGTCCCATATCAATATTATAAGTAGCACCTAGTAGGGGCATGGGGGTCTGCTACAGATGTTGCATTGGGTCACAAGTTACTCTTTGCCCCATCATTGTTGCTCATGTGCAGTTATAATCTTGAGGACTCCTAGGTCTACACCCTTGGACAACTCCCTTCTAGACGCCATTGACGTCACCCACGTAGCTTCAGGATTTCCGCGCTTTGCTACATGTCGGCTTCTGTTTCCACCAGCTCCATTTATAAAACCCTTCAATAATAATTGTAATAAAATGTTTAAGAACTTTCTACGTTTCGCCCAAATTACTTAATGAGAAAATATTACAGTCCCTTTTATTGAACGTTTCCTGCAGATCTGTGAACGGTTTTATGAGTTTTCTCTGGAACAGTTTGTCTTATATCAGGGGAAATATTACTGCAAACCACATGGCACCATATAGAGTTCTGCATGTGTCAAAGTATTGGGGAAAAAAAAAGAAGAAAATGAAAAACCCTGAAGTGATAAATGAGTAGGTTAATGGCGCACAGTCTCTGCTGCGCCGCGGCCTCCCCTCCCCCGGCCTCACCTGCTGCCTCTCCGCATGCAGATAAACCAGGGAACATTACCTCATTAGGAAATATGGACTTAATTAAAACCAAAAAACAAGCCCCTACTTCTGGGCGCAGCGAGGCCCCACGCTGCCTTTTACGGTGCAGCTAGGGAAAATAAGAGTTTTAAACTTTTAGAAGTTGGAAGAAAAAGTTTTTCATGTTCTCCCTCTGGTTATTGAGAGCTGAGTGATAAAAGGTGGAGGAGGGGGACATCAAAAAACAAAAATAAATCACCCCTCCGGCCATTGTGCTGAAATCATCAAATGATAGAGACATTATGAACCTGACCACATCCCAAGGGGGCTGTAATAGTAGCTGCAAGAGGACCCCTAAAATTAAACTAATGACTACTATCACACCCATTCTTCATTCTGAGTAGTGTGGAATAGTAATATTCAATAACCCACATGAAGGATCGCTGTAACATTATTGATGCGACTGATATTGTCTTATACTGGACACTTCCTATTTATTATAATGCAGGAAGTTTGGTGCCAACAGTGACCACTAGGGGGAGCTCCTAAAATGCATCCATACTGTCTTATTTATTTTGTAAAATGTTAAATGAATAATACAATGTAAACAAGAAATATCAAATTTAGTATGTTCGGCGTCCACTAGGGGGAGCCAAATGAGGGACCACATTCATATTAATCATTTCCACTAGGGCAAGCCATAGGTGAGAACTCATGAAAAAATAATAACCTCCAGTAGAGGGAGCAATAGGAAAAACCTCATCAATAATAATCATCTCCGCTAGGAGACGCAATAGTTGAAACCTGATTAATAATAATTATGTCCACTAGAAGGGGCTATAGCTAAAATATGATCAATAAAACAATTACCTCTGCTGAAGGAGGCCATAGGTAAAACATGCTAAATAATAATTATGTCCGCTAAAGGAGAGCATAGTTGAAACTTGATTAATAATAATAATTGCGTCCACTAGAGGGGGCCATAGCTAAAATACGATCAATAATAATTTTGTCCACTAGAGGGAACCATAGCTAAAATACGATCAATAATAATTATATCCACTAGAGGGAGCCATAGCTAAATTATGATCAATAATAAATATGTCCACTAGAGGGGGTCATAGGTAAAACCTGATCAATGATAATTACTTCCACTAGAGGAGGGCATAGTTGAAACCTGATCAATAACATATGTCTACAAAAAAAATGTTTTAACGGTGCCAAGGTTTTTTGAATGGATTTAAGGTATTTTGAGGATGCCGAATTAAAAAATCCCAATACTTTTGCTGAATTGGTTCTAGTTTTTTAGATAATTCATCCATGAAAATAATGCATTCCCTCATTGCAACATGTGTGTGAAAACAAAAAGCACCAGCTTTTGATCTTTTGACTTTTTATCAGTGTCTTAGGTAATGAAATATCCCATATAAATATTTTGTATTTTAGTTTGAAGGCTTACAATGCTAGAAAAGCCATGTTTTGAAGTCAGAATTCTTCTGCAATTAATTAACTAATACATTTCTCAGAAACTAGAGTAAATCTGGCAAAACCGAAATCATATTCTTAATCAGCGCCATAAACAATATAAAACCATTCAGACATCGTTGGCACCAAATCGCTGTATACCAGTATAATGATTCCGTCCACTAGAGGGGGCCATAGCTAAAATATGATCAATAATAAATACGTCCACTAGAGTGGGCCATAGCTAAAACATGATCAATAATAATAATGTCCACTAGAGGGGGCCATAGCTAAAACATGATCAATAATAATAATGTCCACTAGAGGGGGCCATAGCTAAAACATGATCAATAATAATAATGTCCACTAGAGGGGGCCATAACTAAAATATGATCAATAATAAATACGTCCACTAGAGGGGGCCATAGCTAAAATATGATCAATAATAAATACGTCCACTAGAGTGGGCCATAGCTAAAACATGATCAATAATAATAATGTCCACTAGAGGGGGCCATAGCTAAAATATGATCAATAATAAATACGTCCACTAGAGTGGGCCATAGCTAAAACATGATCAATAATAATAATGTCCACTAGAGGGGGCCATAGCTAAAATATGATCAATAATAAATACGTCCACTAGAGGGGGCCATAGCTAAAACATGATCAATAATAATAATGTCCACTAGAGGGGGCCATAGCTAAAACATGATCAATAATAAATACGTCCACTAGAGTGGGCCATAGCTAAAACATGATCAATAATAATAATGTCCACTAGAGGGGGCCATAGCTAAAACATGATCAATAATAAATACGTCCACTAGAGTGGGCCATAGCTAAAACATGATCAATAATAATAATGTCCACTAGAGGGGGCCATAGCTAAAACATGATCAATAATAAATACGTCCACTAGAGGGGGCCATAGCTAAAACATGATCAATAATAATAATGTCCACTAGAGGGGGCCATAGCTAAACCATGATGAATAATTTCTTCCACTAGAGGAGGACATTGCTGTAACCTGATCAATAATACACCTTATAACAATAATTTCCTCCACTAGGGGGACCTGCAGTTAAGTCGAACAATCAATAATAATGGTGATCATCTCCATTGGAGGGTCAACAGCGTAAAACTAAATCCACATTAATCACCTCCTTTCCATCTAATAGTCGGACTTTTTGGAGCTCCGTTTTGGCCCGGTGGTTACACCAATGCTGAAATTCTGAATGAGAAAAAAACACATATTTCATCTCTGATTCTGTCATTGAATGGAAACATTTCTTGTTTGCAATCAGTGGTTAATCTCTTAAGTGATTGTGACACTACAACTCCCAGCATGCCCTGACAGATGCCACACAGCCTACTGCTTTAGGCGATGATGGGAGCTGCAGTTTCGAAAAGCTGGATATTCACAGGTTCATGATCTCCTATCCTGGCTTCCAGGCTGATTGCTGTTACCTGCACTGATACACTGTAACAGAATGTCAGCTGACCTTGTTTTCATCCCCTTATTGTAATATTTTAATTCACTGACAGCAAGAAGATGAAAAAAACACTGAGGAATGAGAATATAAAAAAACAGCTTGGATGTAAAAATCCTAGCGAGGGGTGCAGGTAGGTGGCAGCGAGGATCGGGGAGGGGGCGGCCGCCTGGTGACGTCACATGAATGCAACATAATCTGCTACATATTAGGCCACATGTGGCACGAAGCAAAACAACACTGCAGTAAACCCAATGTGGTCCTCATAAATGCATGACTGCAATCCATAGTGATGGCTCTGCCTCCAAGGGGGCTCTCCCTGAGGGTCTCGCTGAGATCCCTAATGGCATCCAGAAGGCAGCCAGCGATATTACATCCCCTGCCCGCACCGGCTCTGATCTTACAGATCAATAAGTCATTCCATGTTTCTGCTTCTTCTTACAGAACACAACACTCATTCCAACCATCTGGACCACGGAGCGTCCCGGCCCCGGCCCTCTGTGCGCAGGGCCCCACTGCTTATAAATCTCTGCAGCGTAAACGCCGGCCGATAACACAACGTGATGGGTGTCAGTCTACAGCAAGCAGCCCCCACAGATCTAAGCTACGGCATATCCAAAAAATGAGCTGCCGAGGATGGGGGAGACCACGATGAATGAAAACAGACCCCTCTCATATATTCTGTCCGCTGTACGGATTATTATAGGCCATCACATGATATCGACAGAGGACACTGCCATCATAGCTCAGTCAGATAAAATAAAAATAATTACTATAATAGTATATAACTGCCCTACATAGAAGGAGATAACTACTCTAATACTGCCCCTATGTACAAGAATATAACTACTCTAATACTGCCTCTATGTACAAGAATATAACTGCTATAATACTGCCCCTATGTACAAGAATATAACTACTATAATACTGCCCCTATGTACAAGAATATAACTACTATAATACTGCTCCTATGTACAAGAATATAACAACTATAATGCTGCCCCTATGTACAAGAATATAACTACTATAATACTGCTCCTATATACAAGAATATGACTACTATAATACTGCCCCTATGTACAAGAGTATAACTACTATAATACTGCTCCTATGTACAAGAATATAACTACTATAATACTGCTCCTATATACAAGAATATAACTACTATAATACTGCCCCTATGTACAAGAATATAACTACTATAATACTGTCCCTATGTACAAGAATATAACTACTATAATACTGCCCCTATGTACAAGGATATAACTACTATAATACTGCCCCTATGTACAAGAATATAACAACTATAATACTGCTCCTATGTACAAGAATATAACAACTATAATGCTGCCCCTATGTACAAGAATATAACTGCTATAATACTGCTCCTATGTACAAGAATATAACAACTATAATGCTGCCCCTATGTACAAGAATATAACTACTATAATACTGCTCCTATATACAAGAATATGACTACTATAATACTGCCCCTATGTACAAGAGTATAACTACTATAATACTGCTCCTATGTACAAGAATATAACTACTATAATACTGCTCCTATATACAAGAATATAACTACTATAATACTGCCCCTATGTACAAGAATATAACTACTATAATACTGCTCCTATGTACAAGAATATAACTGCTATAATACTGCCCCTATGTACAAGGATATAACTACTATAATACTGCCCCTATGTACAAGAATATAACAACTATAATACTGCTCCTATGTACAAGAATATAACAACTATAATGCTGCCCCTATGTACAAGAATATAACTGCTATAATACTGCCCCTATGTACAAGAATATAACTACTATAATACTGCTCCTATGTACAAGAATATAACTACTATAATACTGCCCCTATGTACAAGAATATAAACTACTATAATACTGCCCCTATGTACAGGAATATTACTACTATAATACTGCCCCTATGTACAAGAATATAACTACTATAATACTGCCCCTATATACAATAATATAACTACTATAATACTGCTCCTATGTACAAGAATATAACTACTATAATACTGCTCCTATGTACAAGAATATAACTACTATAATACTGCCCCTATGTACAAGAATTTAACTACTATAATACTGCTCCTATGTACAGGAATATTACTACTATAATACTGCTCCTATGTACAAGAATATTACTACTATAATACTGACCCCTATGTACAAGAATATAACTACTATAATACTGCTCCTATGTACAAGAATATAACTACTATAATACTGCTCCTATGTACAAGAATATTACTACTATAATACTGCCCCTATGTACAAGAATATAACTACTATAATACTGCTCCTATGTACAAGAATATTACTACTATAATACTGCCCCTATATACAAGAATATAACTACTATAATACTGCTCCTATGTACAAGAATATAACTACTATAATACTGCCACTATGTACAAGAATATAACTACTATAATGCTGCCGGTTTTGACTAAACCCATATAGCAGATACATCTGAAGTAGATTTTAGCAGTGTTAGTCTTCGATTGTTTTATTTAGTTTCCACTTGCATTATTCTTCTGTGCGCTGTAATTAGGTTATTCTTTAATTAGAACAATGCCTGGAAAATACTGATATTCTTGTTCTGGGAACGGGGACATAGATTGCAAGCTCTTGTGTAGAGAATAATCATTATAGGGGATTATGTTCTCTCGGTTGTTGGGTAGATGTTAATTGTAAAAGTCAGACGATGCTGCCTGAAGACATTTGTAGCGAGCATCATGGCAGATGTTGGTGATTATGGAAAGTAGTGATGGGTCTTCAGGCATTGTGACATAATTACTGGTTAATTGCATTCTGAAGGCTCTGAGTATATTGGAATCTGAGGTTCTGTCATCGTCCCAGACCAGAATCAATCTGAATGGTGCAGTCCTGTCCCCTATGTACTGATCTGACAGGCTCCATGGGAAGCTGCAAGTGCTCGTTCACAAAACGGATGGGTGGAGGAGCTGCCTGCATCTACATTTAATTGTGTGTAAAATGGATCTAGTGCATATTGCAATTTTTTTCAAAAGACCATCGGACAGTGTGAAAAATTGCTGGTGTGCACAGATGCACGGTTATTATGTGTCAGTAGTCAGTATTATAACAATCAACAAGTTTTCCTTTATCCTATGGATAGGGAATACATTCCTTTTTGGTATAACCTTTTAAACAGAGCAAAAATATTCCTCATTCTCAGTGATGTCACTGCTCTCTAGTGATGGATAGGATCCATTCTCAGTGATGTCCCTGCTCTCTAGTGATGGATAGGCTGCATTCTCAGTGACATAACCGCTCTCTAGTGATGGATAGGCTGCATTCTCAGTGATGTCACCGCTCTCTAGTGATGGATAGTATCCATTCTCAGTGATGTCCCTGCTCTCTAGTGATGGATAGGCTGCATTCTCAGTGACATAACCGCTCTCTAGTGATGGATAGGCTGCATTCTCAGTGACATAACCGCTCTCTAGTGAATGGATAGGCTGCATTCTCAGTGATGTCACCGCTCTCTAGTGATGGATAGGATCCATTCTCAGTGATGTCCCTGCTCTCTAGTGATGGATAGGCTGCATTCTCAGTGACATAACCGCTCTCTAGTGATGGATAGGCTGCATTCTCAGTGATGTCACAGCTCTCTAGTGATGGATAGGCTGCATTCTCAGTGATGTCACTGCTCTCTAGTGATGGATAGGATCCATTCTCAGTGATGTCCCTGCTCTCTAGTGATGGATAGGCTGCATTCTCAGTGACATAACCGCTCTCTAGTGATGGATAGGCTGCATTCTCAGTGACATAACCGCTCTCTAGTGATGGATAGGCTGCATTCTCAGTGATGTCACTGCTCTCTAGTGATGGATAAGCTGTATTCTCAGTGATGTCACTGCTCTCTAGTGAATGGATAGACTGCATTCTCAGTGATGTCACTGCTCTCTAGTGAATGGATAGGCTGCATTCTCAGTGATGTCACTGCTCTCTAGTGATGGATAGGCTGCATTCTCAGTGATGTCACTGCTCTCTAGTGATGGATAGGCTGCATTCTCAGTGATGTCACAGCTCTCTAGTGATGGATAGGCTGCATTCTCAGTGATGTCACTGCTCTCTAGTGATGGATAGGCTCCATTCTCAGTGATGTCACTGCTCTCTAGTGATGGATAGGCTGCATTCTCAGTGATGCACTGCTCTCTAGTGATGGATAGGCTGCATTCTCAGTGATGTCCCTGCACTCTAGTGATGGATAGGCTGCATTCTCAGTGATGTCACTGCTCTCTAGTGATGGATAGGCTGCATTCTCAGTGATGTCACTGCTCTCTAGTGATGGATAGGTTGCATTCTCAGTGATGTCACCGCTCTCTAGTGATGGATAGGCTGCATTCTCAGTGATGTCACTGCTCTCTAGTGATGGATAGGCTGCATTCTCAGTGATGTCCCTGCACTCTAGTGATGGATAGGCTGCATTCTCAGTGATGTCACTGCTCTCTAGTGATGGATAGGCTGCATTCTCAGTGATGTCACCGCTCTCTAGTGATGGATAGGCTGCATTCTCAGTGATGTCACTGCTCTCTAGTGATGGATAGGCTGCATTCTCAGTGATGTCACTGCTCTCTAGTGATGGATAGGTTGCATTCTCAGTGATGTCACCGCTCTCTAGTGATGGATAGGCTGCATTCTCAGTGATGTCACTGCTCTCTAGTGATGGATAGGCTGCATTCTCAGTGATGTCCCTGCACTCTAGTGATGGATAGGTTGCATTCTCAGTGATGTCACCGCTCTCTAGTGATGGATAGGCTGCATTCTCAGTGATGTCACTGCTCTCTAGTGATGGATAGGCTGCATTCTCAGTGATGTCCCTGCACTCTAGTGATGGATAGGCTGCATTCTCAGTGATGTCACTGCTCTCTAGTGATGGATAGGTTGCATTCTCAGTGATGTCACCGCTCTCTAGTGATGGATAGGCTGCATTCTCAGTGATGTCACTGCTCTCTAGTGATGGATAGGCTGCATTCTCAGTGATGTCACTGCTCTCTAGTGATGGATAGGTTGCATTCTCAGTGATGTCACCGCTCTCTAGTGATGGATAGGCTCCATTCTCAGTGATGTCACTGCTCTCTAGTGATGGATACGTTGCATTCTCAGTGATGTCACCGCTCTCTAGTGATGGATAGGCTGCATTCTCAGTGATGTCACCACTCTCTAGTGCTGGATAGGCTGCATTCTCAGTGATGTCACTGCTCTCTAGTGATGGATAAGCTGCATTCTCAGTGATGTCACCGCTCTCTAGTGATGGATAGGCTCCATTCTCAGTGATGTCACTGCTCTCTAGTGATGGATACGTTGCATTCTCAGTGATGTCACCGCTCTCTAGTGATGGATAGGCTGCATTCTCAGTGATGTCACCGCTCTCTAGTGCTGGATAGGCTGCATTCTCAGTGATGTCACTGCTCTCTAGTGATGGATAAGCTGCATTCTCAGTGACATAACCGCTCTCTAGTGATGGATAGGCTGCATTCTCAGTGATGTCACCGCTCTCTAGTGATGGATAGGCTGCATTCTCAGTGATGTCACCGCTCTCTAGTGATGGATAGGCCGCATTCTCAGTGACATAACCGCTCTCTAGTGATGGATAGGCTGCATTCTCAGTGATGTCACCGCTCTCTAGTGATGGATAGGATCCATTCTCAGTGATGTCACTGCTCTCTAGTGATGGATAAGCTGCATTCTCAGTGATGTCATCGCTCTCTAGTGATGGATAGGCTGCATTCTCAGTGATGTCACTGCTCTCTAGTGATGGATAGGATCCATTCTCAGTGATGTCACTGCTCTCTAGTGATGGATAGGCTGCAGTCTCAGTGATGTCACCGCTCTCTAGTGAATGGATAGGCTGCATTTTCAGTGATGTCACTGCTCTCTAGTGATGGATAGGCTGCATTCTCAGTGATGTCACCGCTATCTAGTGCTGGATAGGCTGCATTCTCAGTGATGTCTCTGTTCTCTAGTGATGGATAAGCTGCATTCTCAGTGATGTCATCGCTCTCTAGTGATGGATAGGCTGCATTCTCAGTGATGTCACCGCTCTCTAGTGCTGGATAGGCTGCATTCTCAGGACTGGCGCATAGCAAATGTGGTGCCAATATTCAAAAAGGGCTCTAAAAGTGAACCTGGAAATTATAGGCCAGTAAGTCTAACCTCTATTGTTGGTAAAATATTTGAAGGGTTTCTGAGGGATGTTATTCTGGATTATCTCAATGAGAATAACTGTTTAACTCCATATCAGCATGGGTTTATGAGAAATCGCTCCTGTCAAACCAATCTAATCAGTTTTTATGAAGAGGTAAGCTATAGGCTGGACCACGGTGAGTCATTGGACGTGGTATATCTCGATTTTTCCAAAGCGTTTGATACCGTGCCGCACAAGAGGTTGGTACACAAAATGAGAATGCTTGGTCTGGGGGAAATTGTGTGTAAATGGGTTAGTAACTGGCTTAGTGATAGAAAGCAGAGGATGGTTATAAATGGTATAGTCTCTAACTGGGTCGCTGTGACCAGTGGGGTACCGCAGGGGTCGGTATTGGGACCTGTTCTCTTCAACATATTCATTAATGATCTGGTAGAAGGTTTACACAGTAAAATATCGATATTTGCAGATGATACAAAACTATGTAAAGCCGTTAATACAAGAGAAGATAGTATTCTGCTACAGATGGATCTGGATAAGTTGGAAACTTGGGCTGAAAGGTGGCAGATGAGGTTTAACAATGATAAATGTAAGGTTATACACATGGGAAGAAGGAACCAATATCACCATTACACACTGAACGGGAAACCACTGGGTAAATCTGACAGGGAGAAGGACTTGGGGATCCTAGTTAATGATAAACTTACCTGGAGCAGCCAGTGCCAGGCAGCAGCTGCCAAGGCAAACAGGATCATGGGGTGCATTAAAAGAGGTCTGGATGCACATGATGAGAGCATTATACTGCCTCTGTACAAATCCCTAGTTAGACCGCACATGGAGTACTGTGTCCAGTTTTGGGCACCGGTGCTCAGGAAGGATATAATGGAACTAGAGAGAGTACAAAGGAGGGCAACAAAATTAATAAAGGGGATGGGAGAACTACAATACCCAGATAGATTAGCGAAATTAGGATTATTTAGTCTAGAAAAAAGACGACTGAGGGGCGATCTAATAACCATGTATAAGTATATAAGGAGACAATACAAATATCTCTCTGAGGATCTGTTTATACCAAGGAAGGTGACGGGCACAAGGGGGCATTCTTTGCGTCTGGAGTAGAGATGGTTTTTCCAACAACATAGAAGAGGATTCTTTACTGTTAGGGCAGTGAGAATCTGGAATTGCTTGCCTGAGGAGGTGGTGATGGCGAACTCAGTCGAGGGGTTCAAGAGAGGCCTGGATGTCTTCCTGGAGCAGAACAATATTGTATCATACAATTATTAGGTTCTGTAGAAGGACGTAGATCTGGGGATTTATTATGATGGAATATAGGCTGAACTGGATGGACAAATGTCTTTTTTCGGCCTCACTATGTTACTATGTTACTATGTTACTATGTCCCCGCTCTCTAGTGATGGATAGGCTGCATTCTCAGTGATGTCACCCCTCTGTAGTGATGGATAGGCTGCATTCTCAGTGATGTCACTGCTCTCTAGTGAATGGATAGGCTGCATTCTCAGTGATGTCACCACTCTCTAGTGAATGGATAGGCTGCATTCTGTGATGTCCCTGCTCTCTAGTGATGGATAGGCTGCATTCTCAGTGATGTCACCGCTCTGTAGTGATGGATAGGCTGCATTCTCAGTGATGTCCCTTCTCTCTAGTGATGGATAGGCTGCATTCTCAGTGATGTCACTGCTCTCTAGTGATGGATAGGCTGCATTCTCAGTGATGTCCCTGTTCTCTAGTGATGGATAGGCTGCATTCTCAGTGATGTCCCTTCTCTCTAGTGATGGATAGGCTGCATTCTCAGTGATGTCACTGCTCTCTAGTGATGGATAGGCTGCATTCTCAGTGATGTCACTGCTCTCTAGTGATGGATAGGTTGCATTCTCAGTGATGTCACCGCTCTCTAGTGATGGATAGGCTCCATTCTCAGTGATGTCACTGCTCTCTAGTGATGGATACGTTGCATTCTCAGTGATGTCACCGCTCTCTAGTGATGGATAGGCTGCATTCTCAGTGATGTCACCACTCTCTAGTGCTGGATAGGCTGCATTCTCAGTGATGTCACTGCTCTCTAGTGATGGATAAGCTGCATTCTCAGTGATGTCACCGCTCTCTAGTGATGGATAGGCTCCATTCTCAGTGATGTCACTGCTCTCTAGTGATGGATACGTTGCATTCTCAGTGATGTCACCGCTCTCTAGTGATGGATAGGCTGCATTCTCAGTGATGTCACCACTCTCTAGTGCTGGATAGGCTGCATTCTCAGTGATGTCACTGCTCTCTAGTGATGGATAAGCTGCATTCTCAGTGACATAACCGCTCTCTAGTGATGGATAGGCTGCATTCTCAGTGATGTCACCGCTCTCTAGTGATGGATAGGCTGCATTCTCAGTGATGTCACCGCTCTCTAGTGATGGATAGGCCGCATTCTCAGTGACATAACCGCTCTCTAGTGATGGATAGGCTGCATTCTCAGTGATGTCACCGCTCTCTAGTGATGGATAGGATCCATTCTCAGTGATGTCACTGCTCTCTAGTGATGGATAAGCTGCATTCTCAGTGATGTCATCGCTCTCTAGTGATGGATAGGATCCATTCTCAGTGATGTCACTGCTCTCTAGTGATGGATAGGCTGCATTCTCAGTGATGTCACTGCTCTCTAGTGATGGATAGGATCCATTCTCAGTGATGTCACTGCTCTCTAGTGATGGATAGGCTGCATTCTCAGTGATGTCACTGCTCTTTAGTGAATGGATAGGCTGCATTTTCAGTGATGTCACTGCTCTCTAGTGATGGATAGGCTGCATTCTCAGTGATGTCACCGCTATCTAGTGCTGGATAGGCTGCATTCTCAGTGATGTCTCTGCTCTCTAGTGATGGATAAGCTGCATTCTCAGTGATGTCATCGCTCTCTAGTGATGGATAAGCTGCATTCTCAGTGATGTCTCTGCTCTCTAGTGATGGATAGGCTGCATTCTCAGTGATGTCATCGCTCTCTAGTGATGGATAGGCTCCATTCTCAGTGATGTCACCGCTCTCTAGTGCTGGATAGGCTGCATTCTCAGTGATGTCACGGCTCTCTAGTGATGGATAGGCTGCATTCTCAGGACTGGCGCATAGCAAATGTGGTGCCAATATTCAAAAAGGGCTCTAAAAGTGAACCTGGAAATTATAGGCCAGTAAGTCTAACCACTATTGTTGGTAAAATATTTGAAGGGTTTCTGAGGGATGTTATTCTGGATTATCTCAATGAGAATAACTGTTTAACTCCATATCAGCATGGGTTTATGAGAAATCGCTCCTGTCAAACCAATCTAATCAGTTTTTATGAAGTGGTAAGCTATAGGCTGGACCACGGTGAGTCATTGGACGTGGTATATCTCGATTTTTCCAAAGCGTTTGATACCGTGCTGCACAAGAGGTTGGTACACAAAATGAGAATGCTTGGCCTGGGGGAAAATGTGTGTAAATGGGTTAGTAACTGGCTTAGTGATAGAAAGCAGAGGGTGGTTATAAATGGTATAGTCTCTAAGGCTACGTTCACATTGGCGTTCCGCCAATGTGCGTCGCTGTTGCGCCGGCGACGCAGCGGCGACGCAGCGGCGACGCGCCCCTATGTTTAACATAGGGGACGCGTGCGTCGTTTTGGTGGCGTTTTTCGCCACGTGCGTCGTTTCCGACGCTAGCGTCGGACGCAAGAAAACGCTACATGTAGCATTTTCTGTGCGTCCGATTTTCGTCGGAAAACGACGCACGCGTCGCAAAACGCGCGCGTTTTTGCGCGCGTTTGCGCGCGTTTTAGCGTGCGTCGCGCGTTGCGTCGCCGACGCACGGCGGCGCAACGCTAATGTGAACGTAGCCTTACTGGGTCGCTGTGACCAGTGGGGTACCGCAGGGGTCGGTATTGGGACCTGTTCTCTTCAACATATTCATTAATGATCTGGTAGAATGTTTACACAGTAAAATATCGATATTTGCAGATGATACAAAACTATGTAAAGCAGTTAATACAAGAGAAGATAGTATTCTGCTACAGATGGATCTGGATAAATTGGAAACTTGGGCTGAAAGGTGGCAGATGAGGTTTAACAATGATAAATGTAAGGTTATACACATGGGAAGAAGGAACCAATATCACCATTACACACTGAACGGGAAACCACTGGGTAAATCTGACAGGGAGAAGGACTTGGGGATCCTAGTTAATGATAAACTTACCTGGAGCAGCCAGTGCCAGGCAGCAGCTGCCAAGGCAAACAGGATCATGGGGTGCATTAAAAGAGGTCTGGATGCACATGATGAGAGCATTATACTGCCTCTGTACAAATCCCTAGTTAGACCGCACATGGAGTACTGTGTCCAGTTTTGGGCACCGGTGCTCAGGAAGGATATAATGGAACTAGAGAGAGTACAAAGGAGGGCAACAAAATTAATAAAGGGGATGGGAGAACTACAATACCCAGATAGATTAGCGAAATTAGGATTATTTAGTCTAGAAAAAAGACGACTGAGGGGCGATCTAATAACCATGTATAAGTATATAAGGAGACAATACAAATATCTCTCTGAGGATCTGTTTATACCAAGGAAGGTGACGGGCACAAGGGGGCATTCTTTGCGTCTGGAGTAGAGATGGTTTTTCCAACAACATAGAAGAGGATTCTTTACTGTTAGGGCAGTGAGAATCTGGAATTGCTTGCCTGAGGAGGTAGTGATGGCGAACTCAGTCGAGGGGTTCAAGAGAGGCCTGGATGTCTTCCTGGAGCAGAACAATATTGTATCATACAATTATTAGGTTCTGTAGAAGGACGTAGATCTGGGGATTTATTATGATGGAATATAGGCTGAACTGGATGGACAAATGTCTTTTTTCGGCCTCACTATGTTACTATGTTACTATGTCCCCGCTCTCTAGTGATGGATAGGCTGCATTCTCAGTGATGTCACCGCTCTGTAGTGATGGATAGGCTGCATTCTCAGTGATGTCCTTGCTCTCTAGTGATGGATAGGCTGCATTCTCAGTGATGTCACTGCTCTCTAGTGAATGGATAGGCTGCATTCTCAGTGATGTCACCACTCTCTAGTGAATGGATAGGCTGCATTCTGTGATGTCCCTGCTCTCTAGTGATGGATAGGCTGCATTCTCAGTGATGTCACCGCTCTGTAGTGATGGATAGGCTGCATTCTCAGTGATGTCCCTTCTCTCTAGTGATGGATAGGCTGCATTCTGAGTGATGTCACTGCTCTCTAGTGATGGATAGGCTGCATTCTCAGTGATGTCCCTGTTCTCTAGTGATGGATAGGCTGCATTCTCAGTGATGTCCCTTCTCTCTAGTGATGGATAGGCAGCATTCTCAGTGATGTCACTGCTCTCTAGAGAGCGGATAGGCTGCATTCTCAGTGATGTCCCTTCTCTCTAGTGATGGATAGGCAGCATTCTCAGTGATGTCACTGCTCTCTAGAGAGCGGATAGGCTGCATTCTCAGTGATGTCCCTTCTCTCTAGTGATGGATAGGCAGCATTCTCAGTGATGTCACTGCTCTCTAGAGAGCGGATAGGCTGCATTCTCAGTGATGTCACTGCTCTCTAGAGAGCGGATAAGCTGCATTCTCAGTGACGTCACTGCTCTCTAGTGATGGATAGGCTGCATTCTCAGTGATGTCCTCACTGGTCCACCAAGGTCATATGTAATCTACAATAATCACTGCTCTCTAGAGAGCGGATAGGCTGCATTCTCAGTGATGTCACTGCTCTCTAGAGAGCGGATAAGCTCCATTCTCAGTGATGTCACTGCTCTCTAGTGATGGATACGTTGCATTCTCAGTGATGTCACCGCTCTCTAGTGATGGATAGGCTGCATTCTCAGTGATGTCACCACTCTCTAGTGATGGATAGGCTGCATTCTCAGTGATGTCCCTGTTCTCTAGTGATGGATAGGCTGCATTCTCAGTGATGTCCCTTCTCTCTAGTGATGGATAGGCAGCATTCTCAGTGATGTCACTGCTCTCTAGAGAGCGGATAGGCTGCATTCTCAGTGATGTCCCTTCTCTCTAGTGATGGATAGGCAGCATTCTCAGTGATGTCACTGCTCTCTAGAGAGCGGATAGGCTGCATTCTCAGTGATGTCCCTTCTCTCTAGTGATGGATAGGCTGCATTCTCAGTGATGTCACTGCTCTCTAGAGAGCGGATAGGCTGCATTCTCAGTGATGTCACTGCTCTCTAGAGAGCGGATAAGCTGCATTCTCAGTGTTGTCACTGCTCTCTAGTGATGGATAGGCTGCATTCTCAGTGATGTCCTCACTGGTCCACCAAGGTCATATGTAATCTACAATAATTAAAATTTTTGGAGACATAGAAATTGTTATATGCTGGGAAAAGTTTTAACTTTTTATTTCAAAATCCATATAACAGCGCAATGTTCTGCAGACCTGTCACTAAAGTAATAACATGCAGGGTATTAGTAGAAGTTAACTTGACTTTCTGGTATATTAATGGTGTCTTCTTCCGCTTCACTTTTAATTTGCTGGTACCTGTTAAGAGGATGTTCACAATGCAGGGATGGTACAAGTTTGGACGCATTTTATATGGCTCTAAACCCTCATCCTCTGCACAATAAACTTCAGACTTTTGCAACCAGCAATCAATAAATGAATGAAAGCTCCAGTCATTTCCTCCAGCTGTTTGACGGGTCATTTACACAGCCAGATAGCAGTTATCTAAACACACTGAGGCAATTGGAAAAATATGTCCAGATAAATCATCTTACATGAAAGAGACTCTGGATTTCTGGTCGTCACCTTCTCCTAAAGCGGCAGCTCCTCTTCCGGCATTAAACACATCTCGTTATATTCTTGTTGCAATTATGGATAATGTTAAATGATTTGGACTTTGTTGCTTCATGAGATTTACCCTCGATGACTTCTGGAAAAACTTCTGAAAAAAGTCTTAAACTAACAAATAATAGTAAAACATGTGATCTACAAAGTTTTCCTCCATACTTTACTCTTTTAAACCTTTTCTCTAGTGTTGAGCATTCCGATACTGCAATATCGGGTATCGGCCGATATTCGCGGTATCGGAGTTCCGATACTGAGTTCCGATACTTTTAGAATATCAAATACCGGAATCGGAAGTTCCCATAATGCAATGAGCCAATTTGATTTTATTCAGCCAATGAGGAATCCTAAGAAGTGTGGGCACATCCTGTTAGGCATGTTAACTAATGGCATGGCTGTGATTGGCTGCTGAAATGATGTCATGATGCATTATAATGGAGTGTGGGCGGAGACTGTGTGTCTCTGTGTGCGGGCGGGGTCTGTGCGGGCTGTCAGGGGTCTGTGCGGGCCTCTCGGGAGTCTGTGCAGGCCTCTCGGGAGTCTGTGCAGGCCTCTCGGGGGTCTGTGCAAGCCTCTCGGGGGTCTGTGCGGGCCTCTCAGGGGTCTTTATGTCTGTGTGTAGGCATCGTCCGATGGGACTACAAGTCCCATCGGGCTATGCCTGCTACAATGACAGTGATTGACACATTAGCCAATGATGGGACAGTAGTAGTCCCATCATCCAGCTAATGTGTTGAATGTAAAAAAACAAAACACAAACATACATACTACATACAACATACTACATACATACAACATACTACATACAACATACATACATACTACATACAACATACATACATACTACATACATACTACATACGTACATACATACTACATACATACATACAGCAAACTACATACATACAACATACATACAA
Organism: Ranitomeya imitator; assembly: GCF_032444005.1. Lineage (NCBI taxonomy): Eukaryota > Metazoa > Chordata > Amphibia > Anura > Dendrobatidae > Ranitomeya > Ranitomeya imitator. Next base: position 183,437,739 of record NC_091289.1, read on the forward strand.
CATACATACATACTACATACAACATACATACTACATACATACTACATACATACAACATACACACTACATACAACATACTACATACACACTTCATACATACTACATACATACAACATACATACTACATACAATACATTCATACATTACACACAATACATACATATAGACATACAGTACATATAACATAGAGTACATACTCACCATCACTTGTCACTTTGATCCCCAAAGCCAGTGTCACCTGTAAAAAATATGTCCCACGATGATCTCCCGTGGAGAGGCACGGATAGATATATCCATAGATAGGCAGATGTTGATTAATGAACATAAAGAAAAAAACGGGGAAAAAAATGGCGTGGGCTCCAGCGCAATTTTCTGTGCCAGAGGGGGAAAGCTGACGGCCGGGGGCCAATATTTGTAGCCTGGTAAGGGGTTAATACCCATGGCCCCTCCCAGGCTATGAATATCAGCCCGCAGCTGTCTGCGTAGCCTTTACTGGCTAATAAGGGGTTAATGTTATCTTGCTAGTGTAAGGTGACATTATGCTAGGTTAATAATGGAGAGGCGTCAATAAGACGCCTATCCATTATTAATCCTAGAGTAGTGAAAGGGTTAAAAACAAAATAAAGACACAGCCAGAATTATTCTTAATTTAACCATACTTCAGCACTTGCAAAAAATGTAAAATAATGAACCGTATACTCCCTGTCCGACGCAGTCCAATTAATAACTAGTGTCCCATGACGATCTCCCGTATAGAACAGTGACATCTAGTGATGTCACTGCTCTATAGGACCTCCAATGACACACTGACAGGAGACAATGGCTCCTGCAGTGCATCACTGAGAGGTTACCTTACTTCACTGGTCTCACTTTATGGCAAAAGCTGTATGGGAACTTTCTCACACAGCAGTGCCAAAAGTGAGACTAGGGACTATTTTTTACAGTGGCGGAGGAATATAGTGCGGAAGGATACCTTCCTCCCGTCATTGCATTCCTGGAGCCCCTAGAAAGCGGTCGCATCAGCTGATGCTGCTGCTCTCCACGGGAGATCGTCGTGGGACACTCGTGGATTTCTGCGGATCAGGGAGTATATTGGTTGTTTGTTATTTTAATATTTTTTACAGGTGACACTGGCTTTGGGGAACAAAGTGACAAGTGATGTACGTTGTATGTACGGTCATATGTTGTATGTTGTATGTACTGTCATATGTATGTACAGTCATATGTTGTATGTACTGTCATATGTTGTATGTACTGTCATATGTTGTATGTTCTGTTGTATGTTCTGTTGTATGTTCGTGGGTTTTTTTTGTTTTGTTTTTTTACATTCAACACATTAGCTGGATGATGGGTCTACTACTGTCCCATCATTGGCTAATGTGTCAATTACTGTCACTGTATCAGGCATAGCCCGATAGGACTTGTAGTCCCATCGGACGATGACTGCATGCTCACACACCCCCAAGGACCCCACCGACAGCCCGGCACAGACGTCCCACAGTCCGGCACAGACCCCCCACAGCCTGCCGCAGACACCCAGCAGCCCCGCAATCCCCGCAGATCCTCACGATCGCCGCACACAGACACGCACATCTTCACCGCACACACAGTCTCCACCCACGCACCGCCCACACTCCGCTCACGCACTCTTCCCCCCCTCCCGATCTGCAGCGTTTCTCACAGCAAAACCTCAGATCTTTTTTAACCTACAAGGAAAGAAAGGGTTTATTTTCATTCTGATATTTGTGTCCCATCGACTTGCATTGGTTTCCAGTATCGGAATCGGCGATATCCGATATTTTTTGGGTAACGGTCCGATCCGATATTTCCCGATATTGGAAGGTATCGATCAACACTACTCTTCTCTCTATTTAATATCGTACTCCTGTTTTATGATCTGCAAATTATATTCTCTCCTTAATAAAGTTCTCTGGTGGAAAAAAGTAAAATATTCTTCCACAACGTCATCAAAGACCCATTTTATACCCATCAATTATTTGAAAGAGGTAAAACATCTCTTTTTCACCGGAGGACTCTGGATTACATGAAAATCACATTTGTTTCAATCTACACCATGTAATGCTCTGTGTCGCCTGTGGTGGAACTGCAGGAAAATGTCACCGTTGTTTTTTTTAATTTCCCCTGCAGATTACAGCTGATTAGTGGAGGTTCCTGACGTTTTGCAACTTGTACAGTAGTCATCCTATTGTTTTTGGGCCTCTCAAATTAAAATGGAATTATTTGAAGCTGCTAATACCTTCAATGAGACTAGAAAAGACCTTGGAGCTCATACTCATCTGCGAGGATAAAAAAATCGGATTGCGCTCTGACCAATGTTGATCTATAAGTCCCTGCTCATCTGCGATTTTTTTTCTCAGCTGAAATCCGTGACCAAAAAAAAAAAAATCGCAGAATGCTGCGATTGTCCTCGAGACTCGCCAATGCAAATCAGCGGGTGGAAGAAAAAATTGCATGGCACTTGGACCATGCGAGTGCTGTCTGATTTTTACACACCATTGTCCATTGATACTCCAGCAATTCAGCAACCATGTACAATAAAATTACAACGGGACCCGACAGAATAGAATAGATGGGATAGATTTATACACATAGAATAGATAAATATATAGATGTCAGTGACATATACAATTAGTACAGTTTGTGTGCAGCTTACTGTACATGTATTTTTTACATAATAAATTATTTTCTGGAAATAATGGCGTGGGGTCCCTCGATATTTTATTAACCAGCAGATGGAAAGCAGAGAGCTGAGGGCTAATGTTTATAGCCTGGGAAGGGGATAATACCCATGGAGCTTCCCAGGCTGTTAATATCAGGTCACAGCTGTATACTTAGCCTTTATTGGTTATTAAAATAGGGGACACCCCCCAAAAAATAATGTAGGGTCCCCCTTTAATTAATAACTAGCAAAGGCTAAGCAGACAGCTGTGGGCTGATATTAATAGCCTAGGAAGGGGCCATAGATATTGGCCCCTCCCAGACTACAAACATCAGTTCTCAGCTGCCCTAGAAATTGCGCATCCATAAGATGCGCCAACTCTGGCACTTAGCCTCGCTCTTCCCACTTGCCCTGGTGCATTGGCAAATTGGTTGATAATAATAATAATAATAATAATTTTTATTTATATAGCGCCAACATATTCCGCAGCGCTTTACAAATTATAGAGGGGACTTGTACAGACAATAGACATTACAGCATAACAGAAATACAGTTCAAAACAGATACCAGGAGGAGTGAGGGCCCTGCTCGCAAGCTTACAAACTATGGGGAAAAGGGGAGACACGAGAGGTGGATGGTAACAATTGCTTTAGTTATTCGGACCAGCTATAGTGTAAGGCTCAGGTGTTCATGTAAAGCTGCATGAACCAGTATGTAGCAGTACAGACACAGAGGGCTAATACTGCATAAAGTGTATGAGAACATGATGCGAGGAACCTTTTTTTTTTTTTTTTTTATTATAAATAGGCCACACAGGGATCGTTAGGTTAATGCATTGAGGCGGTAGGCCAGTCTGAACAAATGAGTTTTTAGGGCACGCTTAAAACTGTGGGGATTGGGGATTAATCGTATTAACCTAGGTAATGCATTCCAAAGAATCGGCGCAGCACGTGTAAAGTCTTGGAGACGGGAGTGGGAGGTTCTGATTATTGAGGATGCTAACCTGAGGTCATTAGCGGAGCGGAGGGCATGGGTAGGGTGGTAGACTGATACCAGGGAGGAGATGTAGGGTGGTGCTGAGCCATGGAGTGCTTTGTGGATGAGGGTAGTAGTTTTGTACTGGATTCTGGAGTGGATGGGTAGCCAGTGTAATGACTGGTACAGGGTAGAGGCATCGGTGTAACGGTTGGTGAGGAATATGATCCTGGCTGCAGCATTCAGGACAGATTGGAGTGGTGAGAGTTTGGTAAGAGGGAGGCCGATTAGTAGAGAGTTACAATAGTCCAGACGAGAATGAATAAGTGAAACAGTAAGAGTTTTTGCAGAGTCGAAAGTAAGAAAAGGGCGAATTCTAGAAATGTTTTTGAGATGCAGGTAAGAAGAGCGAGCCAGTGATCGGATGTAGGGGGTGAATGAAAGGTCAGAATCAAGGATGACCCCAAGGCAGCGGGCATGTTGCTTTGGAGTAATGGTGGAACCGCACACGGAGATGGCAATGTCAGGCAAAGGTAGGTTAGTAGAGGGAGAGAACACGAGGAGTTCAGTTTTTGACAGGTTTAGTTTCAGATAGAGGGAGGACATGATGTTAGAGACAGCGGTAAGACAATCACTGGTATTTTCTAAAAAGGTCAGTGTGATATCGGGAGCAGAAGTGTATAATTGGGTGTCGTCAGCATAGAGATGGTACTGGAAACCAAATCTACTGATTGTTTGTCCAATAGGGGCAGTATACAACGAGAAGAGTAGGGGGCCTAGGACTGATCCTTGAGGAACCCCAACAGTAAGGGGAAGGTGAGAGGAGGAGGCACTTAGCCTCGCTCTTCCCACTTGCCCTGGTGCATTGGCAAATTGGTTGATAGTAATAGGGTTGATTTCACCTTTGTATTGTCAGGTGACATCAAGCCCAGAGGTTAGTAATGGAGAGGCATCTATAAGACGCCCCCATTACTAACCCCATGGTCAAATTGTATGAAAATACAGACACCCAGAATAAAGTCCTTTAATTGAACGAATGACACAGACTCTTTTAATGAATATAAATTAAACCATACTTACAGCATCGCCCAGTCCACTGAAGCCAATGTCCCCTGTAACAGAATTAAAATAATAAACAAGCTTATTCCTCACCTGTCCGTTGAGAAGATAATAATTCATTTGTCCCATGACACGTCTATCTCTACGACATCTAGATGGCAGACTGCATTGTTGCATGATGCGACTATGCAGCCTAACATCCAGCAGAGACACTGATCTGTGCATGCTCAGCTCAGAACCTCGTGGTGAACTCCTTTCACCTCACTGACGTCACCGCGAGCGTGAGAAAGTTCTTGCACTCACTGTGCCATTGGAAAGGTCCTGTGAGTTCACAGCCAATGAATTCAGTTCAACTCAGTGATGTCAGCGCAAGCGTCATGGGAAAAGCTATAACAGCGCTCGCACTGACGTATTCTCTTATCGATTAATTGGATCGTGTAATAGAAAATGTATCTCTTTCCTGGGAGGGCTTTATACTGATTTCAGTGCTCATAATATAATGCCTGCGGGGGTGCTGCAGGGAAATGTAACACTTAAAATTCAGTTCTCCTGCCGATTACAGCAGGATGCTGGAGGTCGTAGTTGTGGTGCATATATATTTTTTTGTTTTTGGAGGCAGTGGTGCATATTTACAATAGGGGATTATCTACAGTAGAGCGTCTCTTAGGGTACCGTCACACAGTGGCACTTTGATCGCTAGGACGGCACGATCCGTGACGTTCCAGCAATATCCTTACGATCTCGCTGTGTCTGACACGCTACTGCGATCAGGGACCCCGCTGAGAATCGTACGTCGTAGCAGATCGTTTGAAACTTTATTTCGTCGCTGGATCTCCCGCTGACATCGCTGAATCGGCGTGTGTGACGCCGATTCAGCGATGTCTTCTCTGGTAACCAGGGTAAACATCAGGTTACTAAGCGCAGGGCCGCGCTTAGTAACCCGATATTTACCCTGGTTACCAGTGTAAATGTAAAAAAAAACACTACATACTTACCTTCCCGGTGTCTGGTCATGTCCCTCGCCTTCAGCTTCCCGCACTGACTGGTGAGCACCGGCCAGCCGTAAAGTACAGCGGTGACGTCACCGCTCTGCTTTCTGGCTGTCCGGCGCTCACTGTCAGTGCAGAGAAGCACAGCGCCGAGGGACGCGACAGGAATGTAAGTATGTAGTGTTTGTTTTTTTTTACATTTACGCTGGTAACCAGGGTAAACATCGGGTTACTAAGCGCGGCCCTGCGGGATCGTTGGTCGCTGGAGAGCTGTCTGTGTGACAGCTCTCCAGCGACCACACAGCGACGCTGCAGCGATCGGCATCGTTGTCGTATCGCTGCAGCGTCTTTTAGTGTGACGGTACCTTTAAATATACTCCATCACCACTGATTTAATACCACAGGATATGACATACAATGAGATTGAGGGTGTCTGATAAAGTATGAGAATGGGGCCATGTTGCAGAGTAATGGCGACCCCTTCACTGCCAGAATCACAAGGGTCCCAGAGCTGAAGCCCCCAATAATTAAGTGATTGCATATTCTAGTAATGTGATTTCATTATCAGATGGAAATACCCCTTTAAATCTCTTTGTATTGCATTGGTAATAGTCCCGAAGGGCATTTGTTATACCCGTCTATATTTAAAGGCGCAGTGCAGACGAGGCAGAAAGTGAGAACAGATGAGGTGAGCCGACGTGAGTCTTGTTCCAGGAAGCCTTCATCTAGGGAACATTTCTGTAAATGAAACGTTTTCTGAGAAGCAGATTTCAGAGGAACGTTCTGGTTCACACTTGTGAGGTCAATGATCCATTCACAGTATTTCAACACCGATCCTCCAGGCACCGAAAACTAATAAGAAAATGCAGAAATAGAAGGTCACTCAAGGTTACACCCAGATGAGTTGTTATTTGTCCACTTTTCAGAGCGTCACTGATCGTGGACGGATCAGCCGCAAATCTGTCCTGAAATCTGCAACAAAATTAAAGAGGATCTCCAGGAGAGGTGGTAACTTACCGATGGGTGGGGGTCCCACAGCCACTTTACCCATCTCCTTATGCAATGATCATACATATACTATTCTTCTGCAGGGCGGAGAATCTCGCGCTCACGTCTTACTGATCGATACAGAATCTGTAGCAGGACTCGCACTCACTAAATGTTTTTCATAATACTGTCACCTCATGTAGTAGTGGGCGTCTCAATATGACACATTTGTACCTAGGAGAGCCCGTAAGGGTCCCCCGGATAATATTATTTATCAGAGATAAAGAGATAAATAGTGTTCAGACCGGACAGACACCGCATAAATTATATGCTGTACTATGTCATCATACAGTGCACAAATAATATTGCCAATTAGTATTCAATTAATTCCACCATCAAATAAAACTTCCATGCATTGATCAGTTAAAATGCCCATATTATGCACAAGTAATACTGCCATACAGTGGTCAAGTAATACCACCATGTAATGTTCAAATAATACTGCCATACAGTGATTAAATTACATGACATATAGTATACAAATAATACTGCCATATAGTATACACATAATACTGCTATAAAGTGATCGAATAATACTGCCATTTAGTGTTCAAATAATATCACCATACAGTGTACAAACAATACTGCTATTTAGTGTTAAAATAATACAGTGATAATAATAATCTTTATTTTTATATAGCCACCGATCGACCAAACCACTGCACGACCAGCTCTATCCTCGCCTACTGTATCCTCACCCATCCCTTGTAGACTGTGAGCCCTCGCGGGCAGGGTCCTCACTCCTCCTGTACCAGTTGCGACTTGTATTGTTCAAGATTATTGTACTTGTTTTTATTATGTACACCCCTCCTCACATGTAAAGCGCCATGGAATAAATGGTGCTATAATAATAATGATGATGATAATAATAATATAGCGCTAACATATTCCGCAGCGCTTTACAGTTCACACACAATATCATCGCTGTCACAATCTAGAATCCCTATCAGTATGTCTTTTGAATGTGGGAGGAAACCCATGCAAACATGGGGAGAACATACAAACTCCTTGCAGATGTTGTCCTTGGTGGGATTTGAACCCAGGACCCCAACGCTGCAAGGCTGCAGTGCTAACCACTGAGCCACTGTGCTGCCCTAAGTGATCAAATAATACCACCATACAGTGTACAAATAATACTGCCATACTTTGTACAAATAATACCACCATACAGTGTTCAAATAATACCACCGCACAAATAATACCCTCATACATTGTACAAATAATACCACCATACAGTGTACAAATAATACCACCATACAGTGTACAAATACTACCACCATACAGTGTACAAATACTACCACCATACAGTGTAAAAATAATACCATCATACACTGTACAAATAATACCACCATACAATGTACAAATAATACAACCATACAGTGTACAAATAATACCACCATACAGTGTACAAATACTGCCATACTTTGTACAAATAATACCACCATACAGTGTTCAAATAATACCACCGCACAAATAATACCCTCATACATTGTACAAATAATACCCTCATACAATGTACAAATAATACCACCATACAGTGTACAAATACCACTATACAGTGTACAAATAATACCACCATACAGTGTAAAAATAATACCATCATACACTGTACAAAAAATACCACCATACAGTGTACAAATACTACCACCATATAGTGTACACATACTACCACCATACACTGTACAAATAATACCACCATACAGTGTACAAATAATACCACCACACGGTGTAGAAATATTATTGCCAAACAGCGACCAGTGATATCATCAAAAAGCGAGTAAATAATACTCCAATAAAGTGCTGAAGTAATACTACACACAGTGATCAAATATTATACCCTATGTTGTACTCAAATTATGAAGCCATGCAGTGACCAAATAATACCCCCATAGAGTAAGATAATAAGGCAATACTGTGATGAAATTACCCCATAGATTCAGCTGTGATCTAATCTCTAATATAACGGACTGGGTCCTGGTGACACTTTCCCTTTAATCCATTCTTCCCATTTGCTTCACCTTTATCTCTCTGTACTTGTATTTTTACATGTTCTTTCAGTAAATTCTCGCTCTACATTTAACGGGAATAGGGAGATTGTTTCTACCACTGATCCCGAGAGCGTGAGAACATTTTCATCGTTTTTAATATCATTTAAATTCTATAACATTCTAATAGCGAGGACGCCCTGGGTCATGCGATTTACGGAACATACGAGCGTTACACACAGGGTTATTTATCATTAACCGCGTGCAGCCGCCGGAGTCAGCCAGATGCCTGCACTGACCACCCAAAAACATTATTTCTGGCACGGGAGCCTTAATTCCACATATATATCCCCTCTATGTTTTATTATATTGGTTGGAAGCTCTCAAACATGTAGCTGGGGGAGGAAATGTCATCAAAGTGGAAAAATACATTATTGGCAGAGGAACGTCCCTCACACCCTCACAAATTAACACACGGACTGAGCACGAGATCCTCGGCTTCTGTACATTTGCAGGTCGGGCCTCACCTCGGTGGGAACCATTCCCATATTTGTATGAAGTTTCTGGTTCCCACCGCTCTGGGGGACGGCTGCAGAACAATGCAGGATGCCATCTTGGTTGTGACAATGTTTGGTGCAGGGTTCCTCCAGCACTAGGCTGTAGAGGGGACTCCATCACCATAAAGAAGGGAAGTTATCCCCGAGTGTGGGTTTCCTGGGGGTTGTAGTCCCACATCAGCAGCTGCCCAAATTCCTCTTGACTATTATATATACATGCTTCGTCGACCTGACCAAAACATCTCTAGAAGTGGCTAATTTCAAGCAGAGATAAATGATTGGGCATGATGAAATCAAACATGCATGATCCTTATTCCAACTGATATCTCCCACTATTTTAGAGTTGGGTTCCCTTATATAGACTAAAACAATGGCTAATCTCCACCTGTTGGAAACTAACATGGGTCATACATACTTTAAAGGTCCTTCTGGGTTCAAACACTACTGTTAACCATTTAACTGCTGCTGTCTATCTCTCACAGTGGCGTTTAAATGGCTAATCTCCCCCTGTTGGAACCTAACATGGGTTATACATACTATAAAGGTCCTTCTGTGTCCAATCGCTGCTGTTAACCATTTAACTGCTGCTGTCTATCTCTCACAGCGGCGTTTAAATGGCTAATCTCCACCTGTTGGAAACTAACATGGGTCATACATACTATAAAGGTCCTTCTGTGTCCAATTGCTGCTGTTAACCATTTAACTGCTGCTGTCTATCTCTCACAGTGTCGTTTAAATGGCTAGTCTCCACCTGTTGGAAACTGACATGGGTCATACATACTATAAAGGCCCTTCTGGGTTCAAACACTACTGTTAACCATTTAACTGCTGCTCTCTATCTCTCACAGCGGCGTTTAAATGGCGCTGTTGTCGGGGTTTGCATGTACAGGCTCCCATAGACTTAGACCCCCAAAATGCAATCACAGAGCACCAATGGATTACCGATACAATCCAACTATTCCTGCCATCTTGGTACTCCTGTGAAGCTCAACAGAACAGAAGTTATGACTCTTGGAAGAGGGGGGACTAGGAGTGAAACAAAAGTGCAAATGTCAAAATTTGTTTCGGAGACAAGGGGTTAATATGACAATGTAATTTTGAAACTTTTAGAACTTCCATACCCTGAGTTTGTATTTGCTTATGTTTGTCTCTTCTCTATACAATGCCTTTATTGCACCATCACCCTAATTAGTCGCTGACTAAAATCCTGGTCAAAGGTTTTGAGTCGGACACAAATTTTTTTTTTTACAGTTTGCTGCTTCAGTTTTTATAGTGGAAATTTGCATTATCTCTATATTGTTACGGTATGTAGAGTGATCAGATAAATTACAAAAAAATTGTACTCATTTCTTACAATGAAAATGAACTTAATCATAAAACTTTCCACTAATTTTCTCTCCTGCCAAGACATGACGTGGTTACGTCATTTCAGTGATCTTCTCATTATCTCGAGAGAAAGTGCTAACAAGGACAAGGCAGCTGACATCCCTCTGTCCTGATGGCTGAATTATAAGAGCAGATTGGTTGTGTTAAAAAAAAAAAGAGGCTGGTGCTTGAAATCATTGTCTTCTTCTGTCAACGATGGTTACCTCCAAGCAAAAACATGCAATCATCATTGCTTTGCAAAACAGCTTTAAAAGAAAGGACATTGCCGATTGAAAGTTTAACCCCTAAATAGACCATTTAGAAAATGAGGCAATTCATGTGTGGGGGCTTTTCATACATGGAGGGGGCTCACTCACTCATTCTGCAGCAATTTGGGGATGTTCCATGTTTTTTTTCTAGCATGATGGAGATCATGTCGTAGGGCAAAAGTGATAACTAAGTGGCTTGGTGATCAAAACATTGAAGATTGGATGCATGGCCAAGAAAGTCCCCAGATCTCAATCCCATTAAGAACATGTGGTCAATCCTCAAATCCTCAAATAGTGGATGGACAAATGAGAACACAGAAATTTTGATAATCTCCAAGAACCGATTAGAGAAGAATGGGTCAGTCAGTCAGGGATTGTCCCAGAAGCTGATATCCAGCTTCCAGGGTCTGGAGAAATAAGGGTCAGCACTGCAAATATGAAATATTTGCATAAACTTGACGTATATGCCAATAAAAGTTTAAAACTTATGACATGTTTATAATTGTACTTCAATAACTATAGAAACATCCGACTAAAACATCTAAAGAAGCTGTAAACTTAATGTAAACCAAACGGTTTATCGGTCTCAAAACTTTTGGCCACGGCTGTACTGTACAGACACACGTGGCCCTTCTCTGCTTTCTGTCACTTAGGTGCTGGAGATAGATGGAACCGGAAAATGGAGATAATGTCAAAGAGATTGAAGAGCTGCCAGACGCAGCGCACAGGAAGAGAGACAGATGGATGTTAGTGAGGCGGATGCCGGACAGTACTGGCAGTGAGCAGCCTCTGCCGAGTTATAGTGTATGTAGTCATGTAAAACTAGACAGGAAAATACATGTAGAGGTGTATCAGAAAGTGGGACCAAATTATTACACTGAAACTCTGCAAATTTCTACGAGACATGTCCATAACTTATGGGATGTAATAAAAAGAAGGTGAATATTTGACCCAAGTCACACTCTTACCAGTTGGCTGTTATTATGTTGGTCAGGATTTTGCATTCTTCCTTTGCACTGATTATTTCTACCTGTGAAATTCCAGCTATTTAGATGCTTGCTACTCTTCATTTTGTGTCAGTTACAAAGGACCTATGTCATTTACAGAGGAACTTTGTCAGTTGCAGAGGACCTGAGTCAGTTGCAGAGGACCTGAGTCAGTTGCAGAGGACCTGAATCAGTAGCAGAGAGCCTTTGTCAGTTGCACAGGACCTGTGCAGAGGGTCTGTGTCAGTTGCAGAGAACCTGTGTCAGTTGCAGAGGAGCTGTGTCGGTTGCAGAGGGCCTGTGTCGGTTGCAGAGGGCCTGTGTCAGTTGCAGAGGGCCTGTGTCAGTTGCAGAGGGCCTGAGTCAGTTGCAGAGGAACTGAGTCAGTTGCACAGGACCTGTGTCAGTTGCAGAGGTCCTGTGTCAGGTACAGAGGACCTGTGTCAGTTGCAGAGGTCCTGTGTGAGTTGCAGAGGACTTGTGTCAGATACAGTGGACCTGTGTTGGTTGCATATGTCCTGTGTCAGGTACAGTGGACCGATGACAGTTACAGAGGACCTGTGTCAGATACAGTGGACCTGTGTCAGTTGCAGAGGTCCTGTGTGAGTTGCAGAGGTCCTGTGTCAGGTACAGTGGACCGGTGTCAGTTACAGAGGGCCTGTGTCAGTAGCAGAGGGCCTGTGTCAGTTGCAGAGTTCCTGTGTGAGTTGCAGAGGACCTGTGTCAGATACAGTGGACCTGTGTTGGTTGCATATGTCCTGTGTCAGGTACAGTGGACCGGTGTCAGTTACAGAGGGCCTTTGTCAGTAGCAGAGGACCTTTGTCAGTTGCAGAGGACCTTTGTCAGTTGCAGAGGACCTGTGTCAGATACAGTGGACCTGTGTTGGTTGGATAGGTCCTGTGTCAGGTACAGTGGACCGGTGTCAGTTACAGAGGGCCTGTGGCAGTTGCAGAGAACCTGTGAAATAAGAAGGAACCATAATACTACGAAGTGGCTCACAGAGGAGTGGTGGAAACATTTTGAACTGTGTGCTTCACTAGGATACAGCGGAGATTGCCTCTGTTACTTTTCCAGATGTATGAGATAGCGACCTGTAAAAGAAAGTAGAAAAAAATACCCCGATAAATAGTGTCCGCCTGAAAAGATCTGATGTAGGAGGGAGAATGCAAGCTGCTTGAAGTAGCTGTAGTATCCAAAGTCTGGGTGAGTAAAGCTGTGAGAGAAAGTGCAAATGGCAAATGTTTCACTGGAAGTAGGTACAGTACTATAGGCAAAACTAGACAGGCGTACTTGAAGCAGCCAGCGGACACCGACTAGTGGAAAAGCCAAGTGATTAGTGATGGGCGAGTGTGCTCGTTACTCTAGTTTTCCGAGCATGCTCGGGTGTTCTCTGAGTATCTTGGGCGTCCTCGTAGATTATGTATGAGCATGAATACATGTGGGGATTCCCTAACAAACAGGCAATCCCCACATGTATTCAGGCTGTCTAGCAGCCACAAATCATGCAGCTGAGGGGACACAAACATAATCTATGAGCACGCCCAAAATACTGGGAGAACGCCCGAGCATGCTCGGTAAACCTGAGTATACTCGCTCATCACTACAAGTGATCCATCGTCCAGTTGTGCAAAAGGCGCTGAGGACAAGGGCTTGGATCACCCAACAAACCTCCGAAACATACATGGACCCCTAAACCCTCTAAACAATTAAAGATCACACAACAGACCCCTATATAAAAACACTAGTATTGCCAGTCAGAGCCTCTATGAATAATGGTAGCCATAATACCAGCTCCAATACATGGTATCAATTGCCATCAATATTGCAAGAGTGGTGACATGAATTGTGCAAGCCATCGCACCTGGTCAGTAGGGTGAGCCGGAGTTCCCCCATGAATAATATTGCACGGCTCCCATCCTGAGTGGCCCTATGAACGGTCCGCCACTGTCTGCACCTGAGGTTTCTGCCAGGAGCCACCATAGCGATCAGGACATTGGCGTGGTGGCTCTCGGAGCGGAGGGCATGTGTGGCACCCAGCAGATCTGTCAGTTCTTTCAGAAGTTGGGGGGTCCACGTCTGTTTGCAGGAACATTGCAGACATCGAAGCATTGCCTCGGCTGGGGGGTGGTCACAGTGCGGCCCCCACCTACCATGTATAATCCTGGTGGGGCCCCTTTTGCACCAGCTCCAGGGTGTGATGTTATAAATGTTTCCATTCACTGACAGAATCCAGTGTCTGTTCATTGTCCAATGAGCTCAGCTGCCAGTGAATGGCTATGACCTCAGTGGCGCCCCCTAGAGGATTTTGCTGGAATATGCTCCGGTCAGTAGGTAATACTCAGGTCTGTGTTTTGGGGGATTTGGCATATGAAAAGTCAATCAGGATTGCGGTTGTTTTTCCCTTTGTGTTATTGCCCAGGACAACAGAGCGCGTTGCGGCCCCCGGTTCCTCGCCGTCACGGCCAAGTGCACAATGTGGAAACGGTAAAACGATCTTCTTGGCCTAAATTTTCAATGCGAATCCCCCTTTGTGCGCGCCCCGGTGTCACATGCTGTTTTCATAAACCTGTTGTTGTTTTAGTTTTTCCGCTTCGTCTTTCCAGCGCTCGTCGCTCTCCGCTCCGCGGGATCCGTATGATTCAGACTAATTTAGTCTGCGTCTTTTCATCTGTCCACAATGCGTCGGTCCGGAGTTCAGTGGCCCCCGCCGAGAGGACGAATTTCCACTTTAAACACAACCTGGTAACATTTCAACCTGATCGCAGGCAAACAACCGCTGCTTCTCTTGGCAGGACCCTCCAAGATCACTCCAAGATCCCCGGACAAAAGCCGACAACCAGATCTGCTTTTTGGCCCAGACACTTACATGAAAGACACCACTACACAGCGAAGACCGATACTGTTATTATTTGTAACATGACTGGCCTGTAATGAACACAGCAGCACAGAGTATTTCAGGAGAACATCCTGCTGTATTGTGGAAAGTTGCTGGAGTAGAGGAGCAGTGCCTCAGCAGCACAGAGTATTTCAGGAGATGAGGTGCTGTAACTTGGCCCCCTAGATATCCAGACACATACAGACTAGTATATTAAGAAATAATAATTCCTATTCTTTATGTTAAGTTTGGATGCTCTAGATACGGGGAGGGGGCAGCACACAGTCCTCGGTGCTGGTAATGATGGCTCAGGTGCGCTCCGCCATGTCTGCAGCCTCTCGCTGAGCAACACTGGAAACATTGATTTTTATTTGGGCAGCTGCATCACAACAGCAGATTTTCCTCTAAACACCAGCAGGCGACCATTAACTTTTCTGTAAACCCAATTTTCCAAGAATCTTCAATATCATAGGTTGGCTGAGCGCTCCGGGTACGTTCTTTCCATTCTCTCCTCTGTATCTGCAGCTGAAAGGTCCTGAGATTAAAGCTTCCCCTATAAATATGCAGCGATTATAAATGAGAAGGATTCAGTTCATGGAATAAACGACGGGAGGGAGAGCAGAAAGTGTAATGAGCTTTACTCCACCAACATGAACAGTGAGCGCAGCTCTGGAGTATAATACAGGAGGTAACTCAGGATCAGTACTGTAATGTATGTACACAGTGACTGCACCAGCAGAATAGTGAGTGCAGCTCTGGAGTATAATACAGGATGTAACGCAGGATCAGTAATGTAATGTATGTACACAGTGACTGCACCAGCAGAATAGTGAGTGCAGCTCTGGAGTATAATACAGGAGGTAACTCAGGATCAGTACTGTAATGTATGTACACAGTGACTGCACCAGCAGAATAGTGAGTGCAGCTCTGGGGTATAATACAGGATGTAACTCAGGATCAGTAATATAATGTATGTACACAGTGACTGCACCAGCAGAATAGTGAGTGCAGCTATGCAGTATAATACAGGATGTAACTCAGGATCAGTAATGTAATATATGTACACAGTGACTGCACCAGCAGAATAGTGAGTGCAGCTCTGGGGTATAATACAGGATGTAACTCAGGATCAGTAATGTAATGTATGTACACAGTGACTGCACCAGCAGAATAGTGAGTGCAGCTCTGGGGTATAACACAGGATGTAACTCAAGATCAGTACTGTAATGTATGTACACAGTGACTGCACCAGCAGAATAGTGAGTGCAGCTCTGGAGTATAATACAGGATGTAACTCAGGATCAGTAATGTAATGTATGTACACAGTGACTGCACCAGCAGAATAGTGAGGGCAGCTCTGGAGTATAATACAGGATGTAACTCAGGATCAGTAATGTATGTACACAGTGACTGCACCAGCAGAATAATGAGTGCAGCTCTGGGGTATAATACAGGATGTAACTCATGATCCGTACAGGATCAGTAATCTAATGTATATAGAGAGTGACTGCACCAGCAGAATAATGAGTGCAGCTCTGGGGTATAATACAGGATGTAACATAGTAACATAGTAACATAGTTAGTAAGGCCGAAAAAAGACATTTGTCCATCCAGTTCAGCCTATATTCCATCATAATAAATCCCCAGATCTACGTCCTTCTACAGAACCTAATAATTGTATGATACAATATTGTTCTGCTCCAGGAAGACATCCAGGCCTCTCTTGAACCCCTCGACTGAGTTCGCCATCACCACCTCCTCAGGCAAGCAATTCCAGATTCTCACTGCCCTAACAGTAAAGAATCCTCTTCTATGTTGGTGGAAAAACCTTCTCTCCTCCAGACGCAAAGAATGCCCCCTTGTGCCCGTCACCTTCCTTGGTATAAACAGATCCTCAGCGAGATATTTGTATTGTCCCCTTATATACTTATACATGGTTATTAGATCGCCCCTCAGTCGTCTTTTTTCTAGACTAAATAATCCTAATTTCGCTAATCTATCTGGGTATTGTAGTTCTCCCATCCCCTTTATTAATTTTGTTGCCCTCCTTTGTACTCTCTCTAGTTCCATTATATAACACTTATAACACAGGATCAGTAATGTAATGTATGTACACAGTGACTGCAGCAGCAGAATAGTGAGTGCAGCTCTGGAGTATAATACAGGATGTAACTCAGGATCAGTAATGTAATGTATGTACACAGTGACTGCACCAGCAGAATAGTGAGTGCAGCTCTGGGGTATAATACAGGATGTAACTCAGGATCAGTAATGTAATGTATGTACACAGTGACTGCACCAGCAGAATAGTGAGTGCAGCTCTGGAGTATAATACAGGATGTAACTCAGGATCAGTACAGGATTAGTAATGTAATGTATGTACACAGTGACTGCTCCAACAGAATAGTGATTGCAGCTCTGGAGTATAATACAGGATGCATCAGCACAGCATTAAACTTATGATATGAGTACATTAGATCTGCAGACCTTTGCTAGGACTCTTGGTTCTGATCCAGTCACACATTCCGATCTTTCTCATATTCTATTAGTCTCTTTGCTATTGTTTCATTCTTTTACAATGTGCTTTCTCATCATTTTTGGAAATCCTCATTCTGTTCCTCTTCTGTTCTACAAGCCGCTCACTGATAAACACAGGATTCCAGTGAACACTTCATTAATGTATAGGAGCAGCTGCCTGGCACACGCGTGTGATTAGTACATGTTCACCGAGTAGAAGTGGAGTTCTGAGATCCGCAAACACTCAGCTATGGAGCATTCCAGGTCAGTACGGGGAATGTATAGCCTGAGCCTGATAAATGATCACATATTCACTGGGAACAATGGGAACTGGTAAGATAGAGGGTACCTGAGGGCAAATAAAGGAATGATTGCCATGTAACAACCATGGTACTGTTCTTCACAGACCCCGAGTATAAGGGAAGCATTGAAACCACTGCCATTGGGTATGGAGACATACTATCCTACCTTCTTCCTTCACTTTTCTTTCTTGGCTTTGTTTTTACCTTAAGGCCTTCTTCACACATTCTTTTTTATGTCAGTATGCGCTTCTTTGAAGAACCCGCAGATATTTCAGGTTTTTTTGTGCAGAATGCATGCTGCATACGTGCACACATATGGCACATGGATGACATCTGTGTCATCAACGTGACACGTACTGGTGCCTTGGGAAGAAGAAAATTCTCACGGTGCTCGCGGTGATCTCCTTGAGGTCACCGCAGTTCATCGGGCCACTCACAGTGAAGTGTTGGAACGCACCTTCAATGACCTGTGGTGAACTCTATGACGTCACCACTAGTCACGGATGTGATGCTCACAGAATCTCATTGTCCAATGGTTTGCAGGCTGAACTGTGGCATCATGCCACCGTCCAGGTTGTAAACCACATATCGCAGACATGGATTAAGGCGTGGGACAGTATTGCTAATCATATGTTCTTTTTTACAGGAGACAAGGGCTTCAATGGAATGGGCATTAGGTGAGTATTATTATTGTTTATTATTTTCATTTTTCTTACAGGGGACATTGGCTTCAATGAAATTGGCGTAATGTGAGTATAACTTTATTTTTAAATAACTTTGTAAAACAGGATGTGGATTTTTATTTCAAATGATGGACTTTATTCTTGTTATGTCTTTTTTACAATATAACTATGGGGTTAGTAATGGAGGCGTCTTACGGCGCTTCTCCATTACTAACTGTTGGGTTGATGTCACCTGACAATACAAAGATGACATCAACCCCACAAATAGTACCCCACTTGCCACTGCCACAGGGCAAGTGGGAAGAGCGAGGCTAAGTGCCATCTTATTTATGTGCCACTTCTGGAGCAGCTGAGGGCTGATGTTGGTAGGCTGGGGGGAAGGGCAATATCTCTGACCCCTTCCCAGGCTATTAATATCAACCCACAGCTGTCTGTTTAGCCTTTGCTGGTTTAAATTTATAGGTGGATCCTATGTAATTTTTTGTTTGGAGTCCCCGTAAATTTACCAGGAAAGGCTAAGCAATCAGCTGTGAGCTGTTATTAATAGCCTGGGAATCTTATGTGGTATTGTATCTTGTCCCAGATTATTACCATCAGCCCCCAGCCGCGGGCTTTCCCTCTGCTGGTTATGAAAATTGTGCGGGAACCCAAGCTGCTTTTTTAATTTAATACTTTATTTAACACAGGAGGGACACAGCTGCTGCTGTATACAACTCCCATCACTGTCTCCTGGTCACGCTGATCTAAGCTCGACCAGGTGACAGTGATGAGAGCTGTCCACAGCAGCCAGCCGGTGCTTGGGCTCAGTGTGAACTGTACCGCTTTTCCCAAGTGCCGGTATGTATCACATGGAAATATGGACGCCACATGGATGTAAAATACGGACACACAGACCAAGGACAGCACACAGACACACGGATGTCACATGCGTACATACAGAGTGCACACGGACACAGATATCACCAGTACTGATTTTTCCTTTGCAGGAATCGCCAGGATGTGTGTAGGTGGCCTAAAGCTGGGGTTTGGAAGCCAGGCAGGCAGACAGTTTTTGTTTCTACAGAAATAAAATTAAGTCCCCTAATAAATTGATTTGCAAATTTTCTTAACTTTTCATTTTGGACTAAAATATAAAAAAATATGAAAGTTTGTTTATTCTTTAAAGCTTTGGGATTTCTGCTGTTGGATTCCCATTTTTCTTTTTGACTGATTGAAACCTAAAATAAGTCTGTAGAATACGGAGAGGCAGTCCATGTGGAGGATTTAAAAGAAATAAAGATTGGAATACTCAAGAAAGGAACGGGAATACAATAAGAACAAGCAGTGTTCACTTTTTTGACTTGAAGGCAGGTTAACTTTAAATGGTGGTCAGTGGTCACCAATAGATGAAGCCCAGAAGGTTCTGACAATGTATCAAGTCCAGATTCCAAATACTGATTTGATACTTCTGTAACAGTATTTTTTTTGTTTTAGACATTCCGTGTTTGGATCTTTCCTTTTGGAAGTTCTTTTTCTGTTCTGTTTTTCTATTCATGGATCTCATCCACAGTTTAGAAAACTTTAACGTTCTCCCAGATCTCCAGTTAACAGAGGAGAGAGCCACAATCTTCCATCTTAAAGGGGTTGTCCACTACTTTAACAGTGATGGCCTAGTCTTAGGATACTTCATCACTGTCTGATCGGTGGGGGTGTGATACGTGACACTCCTGTTGATCAGACACTGCTCAGTTGTGGAGCTGCACAGAACAGCTTCGTTAGCTGCATGGCGGTCGCTGTCAGTTACTGCACATCTGACCTCCTATTCAAATCAATAGAAGGTGGATGTGTAGTACCCGGCTGCGGCCACTATTCCATGGATGGCGCTGTAGAGCTCTAGAGCTCAGTAAATCCGGCTGCCGCCGTGACCGAGTACAGCTGATTAGCGGGAGTGCCAAACTCCCACTGATCAGTCATCGATGACCTATCCTAAGGATGGACCATAAAATGTTAAAGTAGCTGACAATCTCTTTAATTTGCTCCATGAGGGCATTTATCAAAAACTAATCATCTTCATAAATTTCGTAAAATTTCCATGTAGCGTTGCGACTTTATTTCCTCCATGATTACGTTACCACAAGGTGGCAGTGTCGCTCTACTGAAATTACCAGATACTTACTAGTTCATTGGTAGTTTATGAATTATGGGAATCCCAATAAAAACCAGCAGGAGAAATGAAATACGCCAGAAAAATGAAAAAGAGACCCCTGGATGCTTCATTTACTGGATATGTCTTAGGATCAGCAAAAAAAAAGTCCCCATTAAAATAAACAAGTTATCACATTGAATTAAAGTAATAGCAGAATAACTCAATATTCAGTGATTTATGAATATCAGTGAGTTAGTAGCTTGTTATATTAGTGGGGCATGAGCCACCCCTCGCCTCCCAGATATTATTTATAGATTAATATTTCCTTAATAAGAGGAATCCCACAATTAGAGGAAGTTCTAGGGAATTGCTACCTAAGCGATTGCTTGATATATTCCACTGCATAACTCCCAGTACGAGTTTCACTTCTTCCCACATAAATTACGGGATAAGAATAAGGAGCTGGCGGACGTGGAGAACACTGGCCGGGATTGTACTTGGAGATCAGTTCCTGTATAATGTCCATGTTCCGGAGCGCAGTCTAGAACATCTGGAGATGGGAGGGAGATGATGTGCGCCATTATTCCTCCAGCTGCAGCTGCCGCGTGTTTATTTTCAACCAAGGAAGAGAATCCGAGATCTTCATTTATTTATTTTGGTGATAATTTTAGAAGTGGGGTGCTCAGCGGAACCCCGGGGCGCGGCGCTGCTGAACCAGCGCTCGTAAACCCTTCTCCTATAAAAATACTGCTGCCAGAGGTAACAAAGTCTGTTCTACCAGATTGCTATCCATCTGCCTGGAAAACATGCTTCCCTCAACATAATATATTTATAAAGGAAGAGAAAAGTGGTTGCTACATGACCCCGAAATCCCTGCATCATCACAAAGACCGCAGACTCTATAGCATTGCACTTTACTCCCCCCGAACATGCTGCCTATATAATGAAAGCGGACGCACCATTATAGCGGTGATATTTAGTGTTAGAGTACAGTACTATAGTAGTTATATTCCTGCACATAGGGGCAGTATTATAGTAGTTATATTCTTGTACATAGGGGCAGTATTATAGTAGTTATATTCTTGTACATAAGAGCAGTATTATAGTAGTTATATTCTTGTACATAGGAGCAGTATTATAGTAGTTATATTCTTGTACATAGGAGCAGTATTATAGTAGTTATATTCTTATACATAGGGGTCAGTATTATAGTAGTTATATTCTTGTACATAGAAATAGTATTATAGTAGTTATATTCTTGTACGTAGGGGGCAGTATTATAGTAGTTATATTCTTGTACATAGGGGCAGTATTATAATAGTTATATTCTTGTACATAGGGGCAGTATTATAGTAGTTATATTCTTGTACATAGGAACAGTATTATAGTAGTTATATTCTTGTACATAGGGACAGTATTATAGTAGTTATATTCTTGTACATAGGGACAGTATTATAGTAGTTATATTCTTGTACATAGGGACAGTATTATAGTAGTTATATTCTTGTACATAGGAGCAGTATTATAGTAGTTATATTCCTGTACATAGGGGCAGTATTATAGCAGTTATATGCTTGTACATAGAGGGCAGTATTATAGTAGTTATATTCCTGTACATAGGAGCAGTATTATAGTAGTTATATTCCTGTACATAGGGGCAGTATTATAGTAGTTATATTCTTGTACATAGAGGGCAGTATTATAGTAGTTATATTCCTGTACATAGGGGCAGTATTATAGTAGTTATATTCTTGTACATAAGATCATTATAATAGTAGTTATATTCCTGTACATAGCGGCAGTATTATAGCAGTTATATGCTTGTACATAGAGGGCAGTATTATAGTAGTTATATTCCTGTACATGGGAGCAGTATTATAGTAGTTATATTCCTGTACATAGGGGCAGTATTATAGTAGTTATATTCTTGTACATAGAGGGCAGTATTATAGTAGTTATATTCTTGTACATAGAGAGCAGTATTATAGTAGTTATATTCCTGTACATAGGGGCAGTATTATAGTAGTTATATTCTTGTACATAGAGGGCAGTATTATAGTAGTTATATTCTTGTACATAGAGGGCAGTATTATAGTAGTTATACTCCTGTACATAGGGGCAGTATTATAGTAGTTATATTCTTGTACATAAGATCATTATTATAGTAGTTATATTCTTGTACATAGGGAGCAGTATTATAGTAGTTATATTCTTATGCATAGGAGCAGTATTATAGTAGTGATATTCTTGTACATAGGAGCAGTATTATAGTAGTTATATTCTTATGCATAGCAACGGTATTATAGTAGTTATATTCTTGTACATAGGGGACAGTATTATAGTAGTTATATTCTTGAACATATGGGCAGTATTATAGTAGTTATATTCTTGTACATAGGAGCAGTATTATAGTAGTTATATTCTTGTACATAGGGGCAGTATTATAGTAGTTATATTCTTATGTATAGGAGCAGTATTATAGTAGTTATATTCTTGTACATAGGAGCAGTATTATAGTAGTTATATTCTTGTACATAGGGGCAGTATTATAGTAGTTATATTCTTATGTATAGGAGCAGTATTATAGTAGTTACATTCTTGTACATAGGGGCAGTATTATAGCAGTTATATTCTTGTACATAGGGGCAGTATTATAGTAGTTATATTCCTGTACATAGGGGCAGTATTATAGCAGTTATATGCTTGTACATAGAGGGCAGTATTATAGTAATTCTTGCACATGGGACAATATTCTAGTTACCTCTTTACCATGTTTCTTCTGAATATTACTTTACCTTTTATAATGAAAGTTAATGGGATTTTTTAAGTGAAATGTTGAATCTAAATAATCTTATAGACCTGTCTGTGATTGTATAAAGTGAGCGCTCATCTGACGGAGGCAGTTATTTCTGAAATCTCATTAAAGTTTAGGTGCCGCCCTTTAATAATACACAATCAGCTCTTTATGGAAACCCCACCTGCTTCAGATTAAAATAGTTTATTCCACTTTGAGCTCAAAGACATATAGTTTAAGTTTGGTCGAGATCTCACTTTGGTTATTCTAGATGTATCAGGGCTTTGAGGCCGCGCTACTGATTGACTCCAGATTGAAGATTGGCTCTAGAAAAGTCAGTTGAGCACAAGCCGTTTCTCGCACCTCACCCTCTGAACATACACAAGTCAGCAGAATGTAAATAACGGATCATTCTAAGCCCAGATATTCTGGTGCCGCAGTGTAGAATTTCACTGGATCAACAAAATACGTTTTAAACAGAATCAACGAACGATACTGGAAGTTTGAGGAATGTTCATTGTGCTACAAAATAAGAAAATTTACTTATCCAGTTTTGTATTTTCATCATATTTCTCTGTTTTCTAAGTATCTTTGCCCTGAATCTGTATTAGGTGGTTAGCAATAGAGACGTATTTGGGTGTCTGTGATGTCTCGCCTGGTGAGGTGGATCGTCGTAGCCCTTGATCCGGATTAGCAGATGGACTGGGAACATTGGTGCAGCGAGGTGAACCGGATGAAAAAATGGCCGTGGAGGCTGTTGGAATGACGGCTGTAGAGGCCCGACAGCAGTTGGACGAATGGAGGTTATAGAGGCTGTATAACAGCTGGAAGAACGTTGGCTCTAGAGGATGGTCAGCAGCTGCAAAAATGGAGGCTGTAGAGATAAGATGGCAGGTAGAGAAAAAGAGTCTGTAGAGGCCAGATGGTGGTGGCAGTGGGGTACTCGGTACCGGGTCCTTCGGTTCACAGGGGGATTTCACGGTGGCTGACCCGGTCCGTGGCCCTTGGGACGTCCGTTGTAAAAGGGAAAGGTCTTTAAAGGGATATGTTCATGATGCCACCTGTGGTATTCAGTCAGGGTGACCGACGCTGCTTAGGGGTCTGCTGGGGTGATGTTATGGCAGCTAGATGGTATACCTTCCCACAGGTGAAGTATGCCCCCAGGGCTTCCCAGAGTGTGGATAGTGGATGGTGTGAGGCACAGTGAATAACGAGGACACAAGGTTGCAGTCTCTTTACCTTTACTGAACGCTTCAGCATCCACAGTCCCGAGCAGCAGATCACTGGGCAGGCAGAGTCCGGCCGGTCTGAAGGCAAATCCAGAGTCCCCTTGTCCAGGTAGGAATCAGTAGCCTTCCTCTAGCGCCTGGATGCTGTAGTACTTTACTGCTAAGCTTCTCATAAGGTCCTCACAACTGTTGAAGATGTTCAGATGTTAAGTCTCTCTCTGTCCCCCGATGGATAGGACAAACCCGTATGACCGGTGGCTTGAGGCTTTTTACAGGGACTCTATCATGCCCCAGCCTCTTGTGGTTGCCACCTTGCCTCCTGGGTATAGGGCGGGCAGGTAACGTGGAATTAGCTGTCCTGCCGGTCTCTGAAGCAAGGCATAAAGGACTGTTGCTCCCTCGGTGTTCCGGCTACCGGGATCTTGCGCCTCAGAAGGAGGCAGCCTGTGCAGGGCAGAACTCCTCTGATATCCACGCCTTTGCTACGACTTCTTCACCCTTTCTACAATACAGTCCTCCTTCAGTGTCTCTTTCTGGAAGCTGCCGCACTCAGGGCAGGCGCAGCTCCGTGTCCTTCTGTCCCAACCTCTGACAAGATCCCACCCCTGTCAGGGACCAACTACCTGAGCGAAGCTCAGCCAGCAATTCTCTAACTTCCTCTCCAGGCAACCAGTTTTACCTAAGTATGAAGAGTGCCCTAATAAATAGGAGTATAGCTCCCCCTGGTGGCCTGGAGTGTGAAATGTGTTGTATGTGTGTGATACCTGGATTCAGTTGTGTTTCATTGCCTCCAAATGTAACATCACTCCCCCCTAGAGGAGAATGATATTACTGCAACGACCAGGACCCTGGGGCGCTGCTGCAGCTGGAAGAATAGAGGCTGTAGAGACTGAATGGCAGCTGGAAATATGGTTTGTGTTGAGGCTGGACAGCAGCTGAAAGAATAGAGGCTGTAGAGGCTGCACAGTAACTGCAGGAATAGTGGATGTAGAGATGGGATGGCAGCTGGATAAAGGGCGGCTGTACAGGCTGCACAGTCACTGCAGGAATGGAGGCTGTAGAAATGGGATGGCAGCTGGAAGAATAGAGGCTGTAGAGATAGGTATCAGATATTGGGCACAGATTCATAAAAGTGGATGGAGATACATATTTTGTTTTTTAGTTGTCGCCCAATTACTAGAAATAGAACCTCTGGAAGTAAGGAAAAGTTAGATTAGAATGTTTGGAAACTTTTTACTGATCATTGTGGCAAAGGATATATTTTAAATCTAGAAGCATTAATTCATATACAGCATTTCTTGAGGGATTTAACTAAATGCTTGCCGACAGAGAACTGATAAGACCGAACCGTCTAGTTTTTATGTATTTCCCTGCTTATCTGTCACTCACGCTGTTGGGATAAGAATGTGCAGGGGTCCTCAAGATAATAGTTTTCTGAAAATCAGAGATTGGTCGAGGGTCTTTCCTTTACCCGCCCCAAAGATTCATAGAGGCTATTAATAAGCAACTCCTAAATGCTGATTATCTTAGGATGCTGCAAAGTAAATTGATCTAATCAGCCACCAGAGGGTGCACTATTTAATATTATTTGCTCTTATTTCTCAGTTGCTCTTCTTTCTTCCTTTTCCTGATATGTGTTACGTACGTTAGTTTTTTCATTAACATACTTTTTTATAAATGTTTTTCCAATTTTTTTTCCACGTAACTAGCACTATTAATTGTTTTTAAAAGGTTACACTGGTCACTAGAGCAATAAGTGATTTTGCAGCTCACTATTCAACTTTACTATATAGGCTAAGACAGAATGAGCAGAGTCATCTCGTCATCATTAGAGGGCAGAGAAGATTATGGCAGCTCTATTTTTCTGCTGTAAGTCTAGATAAGCAGGATAGCAATACTATAAACTATACACACAGATACGGCTCTGTATGCACCTACTGCGCCACCCCCTGGTCAATAGGGGATGTACTATACTGTACTAACCACTCCCTGGTCAATAGGAAATGTACTATACTGTAATAACCACTCCCTGGTCAATAGGAAATGTACTATACTGTAATAACCACTCCCTGGTCAATAGGAAATGTACTATACTGTAATAACCACTCCTTGGTCAATAGGGGATGTAATATACTGTAATAACCACTCCCTGGTCAATAGGGGATGTATTATACTGTAATAACCACTCCGTGGTCAATAGGGGATGTACTATACTGTAATAACCACTCCCTGGTCAATAGGGGATATATTATACTGTAATAACCACTCTCTGGTCAATAGGGGATGTATTATAATGTAATAACCACTCCCTGGTCAATAGGGGATGTATTATACTGTAATAACCACTCTGTGGTCAATAGGGGATGTATTATACTGGAATAACCACTCCCTGGTCAATATGGGATGTATTATACAGTAATAACCACTCCCTGGTCAATAGAGGATGTATTATACTGTAATAATCACTGCCTGGTCAATAGGGGATGTATTATACTGTAATAACCACTCTGTGGTCAATAGGGGATGTATTATACTGGAATAACCACTCCCTGGTCAATATGGGATGTATTATACAGTAATAACCACTCCCTGGTCAATAGAGGATGTATTATACTGTAATAATCACTGCCTGGTCAATAGGGGATGTGCTATACTGTAATAACCACTCCCTGGTCAATAGGGGATGTACTATACTGTAATAATGTATGAGATTTTTCTGTCAATTTACTACCATTGTAGCAGCCATAATGCACCCCTTCCTTGCTGCATGGTCTGAACAAACAATACATTATGGCAACGTGCACCTCCAAGATGTCCGCACAAAATAAAAATGTTTATAAACCAAAAAGAAAAGACTACAAGATCTAAAAATAAATGACAAACCCATTATTTCACTTCTACGGATTATTATCTTATAAATGAAGCTGAGATTATATACCTGAGACATATCCCTTTAAGGAGCCTTTTTTGAACATGTAACATTTGCTTTAGAAGTTGGAAACGATTTCTCCCGAGAATTCAATGTAAAAAGCCGCAAAGTGAACCTAAAACTTCTCTAAGAATTTACAAATCGGGGAAAGTGTTTTACTCCTCGAAGCTCTTTTTTCCCTCACACTGAAATATTTTCTTTTCTCACCTCCCTAAGGAAGAAGATATTTTCCAAGTAAAACCTGCACACTGGCTGACCTCCTGGGAATTGGTGCATTTATCAGCGCAGATGGTCTATGAAGAATTCCATGGTAGGGGTGGGCGCAGAACCATTAGCTGAACTTGATGAATAATGAGCCGCAGTCTTTATCCACACATGGTGGGTGGGGGCACAAAGTGCAAAGCACATGAAATCTTTGCTTAAAGGGATGTTCTATAAAAAAAAGACCATTAGCCAGGTGACTTCTAATAGGCACGTACATGTGGCATAATGTGAATTCAGTCCTGTTTCTGGGATATGGGCCATTATCTCCCTGCTTACAATAACGCAAAGTTCATAGATGATCACAAATGTAGGCAGCCATTACAGTTCATTCAAAGTTCAAAAAGAGCAGAAGAGGATGAACAAATAGTCAGTCTCCTAGCAACAACAAACTTTTATTGAAGAGTGTGGAAGAAGTGGTAAAATTGTTAAAGTGGACCTGTCCCATTAATTTTGGTGTCCTATCTGCAAGTACACGAACAGATTAGCACATAATTTTGCGGGAAGATTCAGTACAAGTAGTTCACTCCTGTCTCTCCTGTCTTAGGAGTCCTGGAGGAGGTCCTATTCAGTTGGAAGTGCGTCAGTCATTGAGTGACTCTGCCCTCTGGACTCTTGAGCTCAGAGTGAGCAGGGAGTTGAGTAAATAAATTAAAAAATGTTTTTTTCCACAATGGATGACATAGCTACACTTTAAAGCGGACCTGTTATTTCAAGCAAATTTTCAGAATGTCTTGTGTGTTGACATGAAGAATAACACTCTCTGACCATAATATGACTTGTATACCGCATTATTCACCACTTTTACCCTCTGCAGACTCTATCTCCAATTTTCAGTGCTTGCTGAGCGAGTGGGACAAGATTTACTACTATAATTTCTCCCATGTACCAGATACAATGAATTTCTGCTCCTACGTAGCATACAGACAGAAATAGTAGCAGCAGAATGGAGGATTATATATATATATCAGTACTGAGCAGTGTAGCTGTGAATCCAGCGCTGGGAGAAATCATTACTCAATATCTTTGTGTTTTTTCCTGCCTGTGTATCACTCTGCTCCTTACTCCTCCCCATACCCTCTCCATATTAGGTGGTGCAACTGCAGCACCCCAGGGTCCGGGTTGTTGCAGTAATATCGTTCTCCTCTAGGGGGGGAGTGATGATACATTTGGAGGCAATAAAGGAGATCTCTTTACCAGGTATCACAAACATACAACATGTTTCATACTCCAGTCCACCAGGGGGAGCTATGTTCCTATTTATTAGAGCACTCTTCACATTTAGGTACAACTGGTGGCCTGGAGAGGAAGTTAGGCAGATACTAGTTGGGCTTCGGCTCAGGCAGATGCTGACTGAGCTCTGCTCAGGTAGTGGGTCCCTGACAGGGATGGGATCCTGTCAGAGGCTGAGACAGAAGGACATGGAGCTGCGCCTGCCCCACGTGCGGCAGTTTCTAAGAAAGGACATGAACAGGGAACTGTATTGTAGAGAGTGAGAAGAAGTCATAGCAAAAGGAGTGAAAACCAGAAGGAGCTCTGCCCTGCACAGGCTGCCTCCTGAGGCGTAGGATCCGGTAGCCTGAACACCGAGGGAGCAACAGTCCTTTATGCCTTGCTCCAGAGACCGGCAGGACAGCTAATTTCAAGTTACTGATTCGCCCTATACCCAGGAGGCAAGGTGGCACCCACGAGAGGCCGGGGCATGATAGAGTCCCTGTAAAAAGCCTCAAGCTACCAGTCATATGGGTTTGTCCTATCCATCTGGGGGACAGAGAGAGAGAGACATAACATCTAGAACATCTACAATAGTTGTATGAGACCTTATGAGAGGCTCAGCAATAAGGTACTACAACACCCAGGCGCTAGAGGAAGGCTACTGATTTCCACCTGGATAAGGGGACTCTGGATTTGCCTCCAAACCAGCTGGACTCTGCCTGCCCGGCTGAAATATTAAAATATGAGATAGATGAGCACAATTGCAATCTTTACTGCCTGAGTCATTGGCGGAGGAAGAGAATAAGATGGGCCATGGGGTGCATGACCTATCAGCAAGTTCCATGAATTTTTCAGGGTGTGCAGGAAGCTTCTGAGATGCACTGGGATGTCTGAGTCATAGGGGGTTATCACCAAGCAATATCTAGATAGGTATGAGATAGGAAAGAAAATATGGGATAGAACGTTAGACAGAAATAGAAGAAAACATGCAAAACTTTTCCATATAAAGATGGGTGCAAAGTTCTAAAAACATCTTAAAGGGGTTGTTCACTACTCAGACAACCCCTTCTCAAGCCCCATGTTTACACCAAGAAAAATATCAACACATATACTCATCTCCGTGTAAGAGGGTGAACTGTAGTCCCACTGAGAGGGCACTAGGACCCTGTGGTTTTTGCCTGTTGCAGCAGAGGACAGACCTCCCAGAGACAATGTGTGCTGCGGGGTGGGGTCTAGTGTCTCGAGTGTAAAGTGAAAGTAGGAAGTGAGAGCTGAGAGAGAAAAGGCGGGAAGAAAAGGAGAAGCTGCTGTGAGATCTTAAAAAGAGACTGTGTGGATTTACTGCAAGTGTTTTTGGAGGAAAAGAAGCTTTTGAGAGACTTTTTGTTGCTAACGTTCCCCTGGAGAAGAGCTAACCTTTTGTTTAACTCTGTGAGAGACTTGTGTTGCTAACGTTTCCTGGAGAGGAGCTAACCCTTTATCTAAGAAAAGACGGAGACTTTGCTAAGAACCCAGTACGAATTTGGAAGTCTGTGGATTCCCTGTGCATTGAGTGGAGAAACAAGTCTGGACAGACTGCTGATACAGAGACGGACGGATTGTCGTGGAAGCATTCCTAGGAGCTACAGAAGCAGAGACTACATCGTGAGACCACTAATTAAATCCCCGGCGTTTGGGCTCGGCATCGGCCGACAAGACAAGAGGAGCTTGCTGTAACTTATTGGCGCTGAAGATATGAACTGGCTACAGCCTGTGCGGATTCCTGCCTGAGAGGAAATCTATCTCAGGATACGGTACCATAGTTATAGATACCCGGGTATCTCTGCTCAGAGTGTTAAGTTGTTACTTTAGAGGTGTATCTTATATTAGAGTTGTGTAAGTTATACTCAATGTGCCATTCCAGGGGCTCCCTTAATAACACTACATTCAATTTACACTTGTTCCTGTTTTTAGTTGCCTGTTAGGTAAATTTCTTACTAGTCTGTTGTAGTATACAGTTCTCAGGAGACCTTGGAGTGGCACAGTGATTTCAGCTGCTGCTGAATTAGTGTATCTTTGGGGTGCATCTGCCTTAATATTCTCCATATTACCTTGATTAATTTGCCTTTGAGTAAATACCGTTGGAGATTTCTGCCTTGGTCTTGGTTTGTGACTCACTGGATCTTATTCGGACCTCTGGTCATTACATTTTTGGCGCAGTCGGCAGGATCCAGTGTTTGTCATGGACGAGGGCGAGGGTGGAAATGACCCCGCTGTATCCGCATCCTCCTCGGGGGTTGGGGTTCCCCTGGCGGCCGCTGCGACTCCGGGAGGGTATGTGCCTGTAGGAGCTTTACTTCAGCACATGCCGAAATACGATGGGCGCAATATGGCGTTGCAAGATTGGGCTGAGAGAATCCGGAGTATTCTGCGCATGTGTAATTTGACCCCCGCGTTACGCGCTGAGCTGGCATTAAATGCACTGGAGGGTGATATTAGGCGTATGGTGATGGTGCGCCCAGAATCAGAGAGGGATACATTAGAAAAGATTTTGGAACTGTTAGAGGGGAGTTTGGGGGGCCGAGCGCGTGTGGCCCAGCTTCGGTCCCTATTCTTTAATCGTCCCCAGAGAGAGTGTGAGTCCCTGATGCAGTACTCTAATATTTTACAAGAGATGTTGAATGAGATGCAGCGACTAGACCCGGGGGCCATGGGGGCATTCCGGGAGGTAGACCGCTTGCTCCGGGACCAATTCATCACCGGTTTAGCCCATAGACTTCTCCGGGACAAGCTGTTGGAAATGGCCCGGGTTGCACCAGAGTTATCTTTCTGGCAGATTTACCGAGCTGCAGTGGAAAGGGAAGAGAAATCAGCCTATGTTCCCGAGGGGTCAGTGAACAGTGTCCAGCTGGAGGAAGGTGTGTCATCAGGGTCGGGGGGAGAGGGGCTTGTAAGCGTGGTACAAGCTTTGCGTGCTGAGGTGAAGGAGTTGAAGCTGAAATTGTCTCAACTGACAGTTGATCCCGCCTCTACCCCCTCACGGGAACCTCCTGCCCCACCCCCTGGAACGGTGACCCCGCAAATGGCCAGGTCGTCCTATCAGAATGAGTCAAGCCCTCGCCCACGAGGAACAATCACCTGCTGGAAGTGTGGCCGCCAGGGACACATCTCGCGTTATTGCCGGGCGCTTACAGCCCCAGAAACCCCGTCGCCGGCTTTAAACTTCCGGCCGCTGCCATGAGAGGGCAAGCAGCAGCGGCCCCACCCACACAAAGCCCTCGACGGAATGAACAAGATTTGTTTGCATGTAGTCCAGTGATAGAAGCAGAGTTTGAAGGGCAGAAGATGAGGTGCTTGGTTGACACGGGATCCGAATGTACTATAATGCCTCTAGAAGTATATGAGAGATACTTCAGTCGACTAGTGATTCCAGAGGATGGCCGAGTGATACGACTGACCGCCGCAAATAATGGTCAATTGTCAGTCAAAGGGATCGTGTGGATGCAACTAAAAATGTTTGGTCAAGAGCTGGGGCAGAAAGGGGTAGTACTGGTGGATCACCCCCCTAGAAGAGGGATGGAAGTGACGCTCGGAATGAACGTGCTGCGAGATTTGAATCACCAGATGCAGAGGCGTAGCTAGAGCTTTTGCCGCCCGGGGCTGTTCCCGAGTTTGGCGCCCCCCACCCCCCCCAGCTCAATACACACAAAGGTTACCAAAAATGGTTTTCCTGTTTTGTAGAACTTAAACTGGGCCTAATGGTGTCACCCCCACATGCCACACCTGTGACTTAATACCACCACACCATGACCAGGCCACATAGTGACCGAATAATACTACATACAAGGGACAAATACCACCGCACCATTTCCAGACCACATATTACCACCACATAGTGACTGAATACTACAATACTGATCAGTAATAAAAAAAAAAACCACAATACTATCACCATAAGTGCCAGTATTCACAGGAGATCTGTACTTAGTATGCAGTGTCTGTGTAGAGGTAATACAGAGATCACTGGTGACATTATACACAGGACCTCTATATAGTATACAGTGTATAGTGTCAGTGTATAGGTAACACTGACTCACCAGTGACGTCTCTAGGTGAAGTCCTTCATCTTTTATCCAGCACAGACCGCCATCATTCCTTCCAGCCAGGACTCGTTTCTGCAGGAAATAACACAGTTATCTCGAGCTCCGCTTGCAGAACACATTACTTAATTTTTCACAACTTCTACATTACACCACATGAAGAAAAAAAGGTGATCTAGTGTCACTCTGCACAGTAACAGGACCGCCCCCCCATTTAAAACAGTATACTCAAAAAATAAAATAAATACATCACTGCAGTAATAATATCCCTTAATTATCCCCTATGGTAATAATATTCCCCACCCTGGCCCCGTTTATCTCATTCCTGGCTCCAGCCATATGTTGTCGTATCCTGCCCTCATGAGTATCCATTCTACCCCATATGATCTCCCCATCCTGCCCCACCAGCCTCCATCGTATCCGTCCTGCCCCATGATCCAATCCTGCCCCGTGTCTCCAATCATGCCCCGTATCTACATTCTGCCCATGCCTCAAGTCCTGCCCCCAGTGTGTCCAGCATATTACCCCCATGTTGTCCAGCAATCTGCCCCAGTGTGTCCAGCATATTACCCCCATGTTGTCCAGCAATCTGCCCCAGTGTGTCCAGCATATTACCCCCAGTGTGTCCAGCAATCTGCCCCAGTATGTCCAGCATATTACCCCCAGTGTGTCCAGCAATCTGCCCTCAGTGTGTCCAGCAATCTGCCCCAGTGTCCAGCCTTTCCCCAGTGTGTCCAGCAGTCTGCCCCAGTGTGTCCAGCATATTACCCCCAGTGTCCAGCATTGCCCCAGTGTGTCCAGTATATTACCCCCAGTGTGTCCAGCAATCTGCCCCAGTGTCCAGCATTGCCCCAGTGTGTCCAGAAGTCTGCCCCAGGGTCTCCAGCATTGCCTCAATGTGTCCAGAAATCTGCCCCAGGGTCTCCAGTATTGCCCCAGTGTGTCCAGCAATCTGCCCCAGGGTCTCCAGTATTGCCCCAGTGTGTCCAGCATTCTGCCCCATAGTCTCCTGTACTGCCCCAGTGTGTCCAGCATTCTGCCCCATGGTCTCCAGTATTGCCCCAGTGTGTCCAGCAATCTGCCCCATGGTCTCCTGTATTGCCCCAGTGTGTCCAGCATTCTGCCCCATGGTCTCCAGTATTGCCCCGGTGTGTCCAGCAATCTGCCCCATGGTCTCCAGTATTGCCCCAGTATGTCCAGAAGTCTGCCCCAGGGTCTCCAGCATTGCCTCAATGTGTCCTGAGATCTGCCCCATGGTCTCCAGTATTCAGAGTGTCCAGCATTCTGCCCCATAGTCTCCTGTACTGCCCCAGTGTGTCCAGCATTCTGCCCCATGGTCTCCAGTATTGCCCCAGTGTGTCCAGCATTCTGCCCCATGGTCTCCAGTATTGCCCCAGTGTGTCCAGCATTCTGCCCCATGGTCTCCTGTATTGCCCCAGTGTGTCCAGCAATCTGCCCCATAGTCTCCTGTATTGCCCCAGTGTGTCCAGCAATCTGCCCCATGGTCTCCTGTATTGCCCCAGTGTGTCCAGCATTCTGCCCCATGGTCTCCAGTATTGCCCCAGTGTGTCCAGCATTCTGCCCCATGGTCTCCAGTATTGCCCCAGTGTGTCCAGCATTCTGCCCCTAGGTCTCCAGTATTGCCCCAGTGTGTCCAGCATTCTGCCCCATGGTCTCCAGTATTGCCCCAGTGTGTCCAGCAATCTGCCCCATAGTCTCCTGTATTGCCCCAGTGTGTCCAGCAATCTGCCCCCTGGTCTCCTGTATTGCCCCAGTGTGTCCAGCAATCTGCCCCATAGTCTCCTGTACTGCCCCAGTGTGTCCAGCATTCTGCCCCATGGTCTCCAGTATTGCCCCAGTGTGTCCAGCATTCTGCCCCATGGTCTCCAGTATTGCCCCAGTGTGTCCAGCATTCTGCCCCTAGGTCTCCAGTATTGCCCCAGTGTGTCCAGCATTCTGCCCCATGGTCTCCAGTATTGCCCCAGTGTGTCCAGCAATCTGCCCCATAGTCTCCTGTATTGCCCCAGTGTGTCCAGCAATCTGCCCCATGGTCTCCTGTATTGCCCCAGTGTGTCCAGCAATCTGCCCCATGGTCTCCTGTATTGCCCCAGTGTGTCCAGCAATCTGCCCCATAGTCTCCTGTATTGCCCCAGTGTGTCCAGCAATCTGCCCCATGGTCTCCTGTATTGCCCCAGTGTGTCCAGCATTCTGCCCCATGGTCTCCAGCATTGCCCCAGCCCCAGACAGTCAGAAATAAAGAAAAAAAAAAAAAAGTAAAATCCTCACCTCTCCCGTTCCCAGCGCAGGTCCGGTGCAGTCAGCGTCTCTCCGGCTCTGCGACGCTCAGGACAGAGAGGCAGAGCGGCGCGCACAGTAGTGACGTCATCGCGCCCTCTGCTCTGAGACGTCGCAGAGTCAGAGGACGCTGCAGCTGCCGGCGCCGCAGGAACCAGGAGAGGTGAGTATAGAGCGGGGGGCGGGGGCGGGGGCGGGACCCGGGGGTGGGGGGAGCTGGCCCTGGTCGTGGCGGCGGACGGCGCCGCCCGAAGATTTAAAGGGGCGTCTTTTTTTTTTTTTTTATCTTCTTCTGCAGCGCCGGCCGCCCCCAGCATTGTGCCGCCCGGGGCGGACCGCCCCCCCGCACCCCCCTTCCTACGCCACTGACCAGATGTATGCCAGTGAATGACCCCGATACTGGGCCCGTGCGACAAGACACCGACCCACACAGAGAATTCTACACCGTCTAGTGCTGAGTTGCGACTTGCTGAAAAGTGCGGTCCCAGGTGGCCGGGTGGGCCGGGTCCGAGTGACTTCGAGGGCCCCGATCCTGCTGGGACCCAGACAAGAGGAACTCTTAATGCTGCCTGTGGGAGCTGCACAGAGATTGAATGGGCTTGAAGTGCTACTTGAGCCCGCCCGAGAGGGTTCCTCATTTGCCAAGGTACATGTGGCCCGGTCTTTGGCGATTGTGAAGAATGGACGAGTGCCGGTCCGATGCATCAATGTTTTAGATGAAGCTGTTGCAATTCCCGCTGGGACCATACTGGCTGAACTGTTCGTGCCGGCAGAGAAGGTGCCGGAAAATGCAGGGTTCGAATTGCGACCAGACCAACAGTCATCCTGGACATTCGCGGTTGAGGTAGGCCGGACTGAACCTCCTACGGAGGAATGGAATGTTC
This sequence comes from Ranitomeya imitator, assembly GCF_032444005.1. Lineage (NCBI taxonomy): Eukaryota > Metazoa > Chordata > Amphibia > Anura > Dendrobatidae > Ranitomeya > Ranitomeya imitator. Next base: position 183,473,840 of record NC_091289.1, read on the forward strand.
ATGTGATCATGGAGCAGATGGGAGTGGATCGGGAGAAGCTGACCCCCGTGCAGTTGGAGCAGTTGGAGAGAGTTTTGTGGGAACATCAAGAGACATTTTCCCGACATGGAGAGGACTTCGGGTGTACCCAGACGATTGAGCATGAGATTCCAACGGGGGATACTCCACCCATTAGAGAAAGATATCGTCAAATTCCTCCGGCGCTCTATCAAGAGGTGAAGAGCATGGTGGCCAGTATGCTGGACAACCAAGTGATCCGAGAGAGCCGGAGTCCCTGGGCGGCCCCTGTAGTCTTGGTCCGCAAGAAGGATGGGACACTCCGATTTTGTGTGGACTATCGGAAATTGAATGCCCACACCGTACGGGACGCATATCCTTTACCCCGTATTGAAGAATCCCTGTCGGCCCTGGGTCGGGCCAAGTATTTCTCAACGTTGGATTTGGCAAGCGGGTACTGGCAGGTCCCAATGGCTGAAAAAGATCGGGCCAAGACAGTGTTTGTCTTGCCAATAGGACTCTTTGAGTTCAACCGGATGCCCTTTGGCCTCGCTACCGCCCCAGGAACCTTCCAACGCCTGATGGAACATTGCTTGGGCGATCTAAATTTTGAATCAGTCCTGATATATCTAGACAACATTGTGGTGTTCGGAACCTCATTTGAAGATCATCTGGAGAAGCTGCGTCAAGTTCTCCGGCGGCTCAAGGGCTACGGCCTGAAAATAAAGCCAAAAAAATGTCAACTGTTACGAAACCAGATTGAATATTTGGGGCATCTGGTGACCCCGGACGGGGTACTACCTTTAGCCAGTAAGATTAAGGCGGTACAAGAGTGGCCACCTCCTTGTGACCTGCGAGAAGTGCGGGCCTTCCTGGGCCTAGCAGGATACTATCGGCGGTTTGTGCCTAAATTCTCACAAGTGGTGAGTCCCTTGAATGAACTTTTGAGAGGGACAGCGCTGGGTCCTCGAAATCGCCCCATTCCATGGGGGCCCATACAGAAAAAGGCATTTGATGGAGTGAAAACTGCCCTAATGAGTGCCCCATTGCTGGCCTACGCCCGGTTGGACACCCCTTTTTTGTTGTATACCGATGGTAGTCTTCATGGGTTGGGGGCAGTACTAGCACAGGTGCAGGACGGCCGAGAACGAGTGATTTCTTATGGCAGCAGATCTTTAAGAGACTCCGAGCGAAATCCGGCTAACTACAGCTCATTCCGTCTGGAATTGCTGGCCCTGGTGTGGGCAATGACAGAACGCTTCGCCGAGTATCTAACAGGAGCTGAGGTGCTAGTCATGACAGATAACAACCCGCTAGCTCACTTAGAGAATGCAAAACTGGGGGCGTTGGAGCAGCGGTGGGTCGCCAGACTGGCCAAGTTCAATTACCGCATTAAATTTCGCTCTGGTCGAGAGAACGGCAATGCAGATGCATTGTCAAGGGTGCCCCTTGGGTCATCCGGGGAAGATGTTGACGAACAACTTGAGGATACTGAAACTCCAGCTTTGGGGCAGATACCTATCTTCCAAAGTGTGGTACACTCAAGTGGGGTGGCCACCGGGATGCCCTGTGTCCTGGGTAAAACACCCTCAGATTGGACAAGAGTCCAGGATGAGTGTCCGGACATTGCACTTGTGCGCCGTTGGGTACAAAACAAGGCCTGGCCCAGTGCAGAGGACAAGGCTCAGTTGTCCATGGAAGGAATGAAACTCCTTCGACAATGGGATAAATTGTGTGTGGAGCAAGGTCTTTTGTATCGTAAGGTGTACCTGCCATCGGAGCTGCAGCATCGGTACCAACTGATAATTCCTGTGGGGATGGGGCCGGTGGTCGCTCGTGAGGCGCATGAGAAGGGGGCCCATTTTGGAAGTGAAAAGACACTTCAGTGGTTGCAGCGAGTCCTCTACTGCCCTGAGTTGGGAGGGATGGTGGCCGACGCGTGTCGGCAGTGCCGAATTTGTGGGCTCAACAAAAGCCCTGAGCAGCGGGCTCCCACACAGTCTATTAAGACTTCAGCTCCACTGGAGCTACTCATGATTGACTACGTGTTGATAGGGTACTCTACGTCAGGGTACTCCTATTGCCTGGTGATGACAGATCACTTTACCAAGTATGCTGTAGCGGTGCCGACAAGAGATCAGACGGCCAAGTCGGCGGCTGAGGCAGTGTGCCGACATTTCTTCCAAGTGTTCGGGTGTCCGCAGAGAATACATTCAGATCAAGGGGCCTGCTTTCAGGGGACGCTGATGAAAGAGTTGCACCAGCTCTATGGTATCGAGCAGTCGAGAACAACGCCTTACCACCCTCAGGGTAACGGGGCGTGTGAGCGTTTTAATCGGACCCTGTTGCAAATGTTGAGGTCCTTAGAGAGTCAGCAACAGACATGCTGGCCTGAGTATCTCCCCGAATTGATGTGGGCTTAGAATAACAGGGTGCACAGTACTACTGGTTACTCACCACACATGTTGATGTTTGGTAGACCTGGCCGAGACATTGAGGATTTGAACATGCCAGATCCCTCCTCCGCCCCCCTTCGGACTGCATCCGAGTGGGTACGAGAGCATCGGCGGCGGTTGAGGGTGGTGCATCAGGTGGTGGGCGACCGCCTTCGACAGGTGGTCCATAAGGACACGCGACCTGTACAAACAGAGCTGTTCTCTCCGGGGGACAGAGTGTTGGTGAGGACAAAACGACGGTCAGGAAAGCTGAGTGACCGATGGGAGGCGATACCGTATCTGATAAAAAAACAGGTGAACCCTGAGATTCCAGTGTACGAGGTCGAACCGGTGGGGACAGGGGGGCCAACCCGTAATTTGCATCGTACCATGTTACAACGGTGCTGGTTTGAAGATTCGGCGCCTACCCCCCTAGAGCCAGAGGCCATGTTCCAAGGGGCGGAAGCTCTGAATGATCTTGAGTTTGATGGTGTGCTTACTCCTGCGCCTGCTTATTTGCCCCCTGTGACCGATCTGGCCTCGGGTGATGAGAATGTTGGGGATATGGAGGATGTTGTTGAGGAGAGTGCATCGGGTCAACTGCTTGGTCCTGACGCTGTATCACAGGACATCGAGCCGCAGGAGGAGACAACTCCACTTACGCCCACTAACACGACCACGGAAGAGACTCTAGCTCCCTCTAAGGTCGCACCTGTTGATGTAGGACTCAGGAGAACTACACGATCTACGGCAGGAATACCGCCTCAGCGATATGCTCAAGATGAATTTGAGTGGGAAGGTATGTCGAGGACGCCAACCTCTAGTGGGGTGGCATGTAAGAGGGTGAACTGTAGTCCCACTGAGAGGGCACTAGGACCCTGTGGTTTTTGCCTGTTGCAGCAGAGGACAGACCTCCCAGAGACAATGTGTGCTGCAGGGTGGGGTCTAGTGTCTCGAGTGTAAAGTGAAAGTAGGAAGTGAGAGCTGAGAGAGAAAAGGCGGGAAGAAAAGGAGAAGCTGCTGTGAGATCTTAAAAAGAGACTGTGTGGATTTACTGCAAGTGTTTTTGGAGGAAAAGAAGCTTTTGAGAGACTTTTTGTTGCTAACGTTCCCCTGGAGAAGAGCTAACCTTTTGTTTAACTCTGTGAGAGACTTGTGTTGCTAACGTTTCCTGGAGAGGAGCTAACCCTTTATCTAAGAAAAGACGGAGACTTTGCTAAGAACCCAGTACGAATTTGGAAGTCTGTGGATTCCCTGTGCATTGAGTGGAGAAACAAGTCTGGACAGACTGCTGATACAGAGACGGACGGATTGTCGTGGAAGCATTCCTAGGAGCTACAGAAGCAGAGACTACATCGTGAGACCACTAACTAAGTCCCCGGCGTTTGGGCTCGGCATCGGCCGACAAGACAAGAGGAGCTTGCTGTAACTTATTGGCGCTGAAGATATGAACTGGCTACAGCCTGTGCGGATTCCTGCCTGAGAGGAAATCTATCTCAGGATACGGTACCATAGTTATAGATACCCGGGTATCTCTGCTCAGAGTGTTAAGTTGTTACTTTAGAGGTGTATCTTATATTAGAGTTGTGTAAGTTATACTCAATGTGCCATTCCAGGGGCTCCCTTAATAACACTACATTCAATTTACACTTGTTCCTGTTTTTAGTTGCCTGTTAGGTAAATTTCTTACTAGTCTGTTGTAGTACACAGTTCTCAGGAGACCTTTGAGTGGCACAGTGATTTCAGCTGCTGCTGAATTGGTGTATCTTTGGGGTGCATCTGTCTTAATATTCTCCATATTACCTTGATTAATTTGCCTTTGAGTAAATACCGTTGGAGATTTCTGCCTTGGTCTAGGTTTGTGACTCACTGGATCTTATTCGGACCACTGGTCATTACATCCGGTGCCGGCGCCGTTCCAGCGGTGTCAGCTCATCAACATTTCGACTCTGCTATTTTGAGCCAAAATGTTCCAAATCCATTTCTGATGTTATTAGAAACCTTTTTTTTAAGATAAATAGATAGAGATAAGATTTTGAAGCATTTAGATAACTTTAAGACAATGTGTGAGGCACAGACAGACCCCTCATAATCCACATCTCCACCTGCATTAGAGGTGATACTGGTCCCTTTACTTCTTGGCGGCTGCACAGAAGGCACTAATGGCGCAGTATGTCCTCCCTTGGTGTAAGGCCACCATAAGATCTTCATGATAATTAGTTTTGAGATACACAATACTGCATATACTATACTCTTATTACTTACAAATACTGTTCATTATTTTTCTTCTTCAATACATTTCTGTAGAGCAGAACATCCCTGTTCAATGTCCTGCAGTCTGATAGCATTCATCCAAGACTGGGAAATCGTGCATTCAGAATTTCAGAGGAAAGTGGAGAGGAGCTGTCAGCGATCTCTGGCCTCTATACATTTCACCACTCATCATCCGAACATGACACAGAGACACATTCCCCACATTCACTACAACTGGGAATATCTATTACTGAACCCAGTAACAACATAACAGCAGTTATATTCTTGTACATAGGAGCAGTATTATAGTAGTTATATTCTTGTAAATAGGAGCAGTATTATAGTAGTTATATTCTTGTACATAGAGGCAGTATTATAGTAGTTATATTCTTGTACATAGAGGCAGTATTATAGTAGTTATATTCTTGTACATAGGAGCAGTATTATAGTAGTTATATTCTTGCACATAGGGGCAGTATTATAGTAGTTATATTCTTGTGCATAGGGAATGATTACTTGCTGACAATCTCAATTGCTCTTAGACAGTCCTGTAATGAGGTAGCAGTGGTGATAGTGGGTGTTATAGTGATGTGCCAGGAAAGCTCCTAGAAGACTCTATTTCATGTATTGGAATGTTGGTAACTTTGGGGATTGATAGGGTATGTTCACACGTTCCTGATTTCCATCCTTTTTTTTTCAGGACTGAAACCGCAGCTCTTGGCAGAAAACGCAGGTCCTTTTTTTGGTCCTTTTTTTGTGCTTTTTTGGTGCGTTTTTTGATGCGTTTTTTGATCCTTTTTTTATGCAGTTTTCTATGCAGAGTCTGTGTGTTTTCTAGGAAGTTTTTTTAGGGTTAAAATGGCTGAAAATACCCTACCCCTACCCCTACCCCTAACCCTACCCCTACCCCTACCCCTAACCCTAACCCTATTCTAACCTTAGTGGAAAAAAAAAAATTCTTAATTTTTTTATTGTCCTTACCTATGGGGGTGACAAAGAAGGGGGGGGGTGTCATTTACTATTTTTTTATTTTGATCACTGAGATAGGTTATATCTCAGTGATCAAAATGCACTTTGGAACGAATCTGCCAGCCGGCAGATTCGGCGGGCGCACTGCGCATGCGCCCGCCATTTTGCAAGATGGCGGCGCCCAGGGAGATGACGGCCGGACGGACACCGGGAGGCCGGGTAAGTATAAGGGGGGGAGATTAAGGCATGGGGGGGGGGCATCGGAGCACGGGGGGAGGCATCGGAGTACGGGGGGAGGCATCGGAGCATGGGGGGGTGGGATCGGGGCAGCCACACTCCGCCCACGCACTTCCGCCCGCTTCCCCGCACTTCCTGCTGCAGCGGTTCGGCACCACAAACCGCAATAAAACCCGCAGATATATTTTTGATCTGCGGGTTTTACTGCGGGTTTGACCTCACAATGGAGGTCTATGGGTGCAGAACCGCTGCGGCTCCGAAAAAAGAGGTGACATGGTACTTCTTTTTTACCGCGGCTATTCAGCGCGGCTTTTTTTTCCCGATTCCCGCATCATGTGCACAGTGGTTCCTGTTTTCTATAGGGTACAGTGTACTGTACCCTGCATGGAAAACAGCTGCGGAACCGCAGCGGCAAAAACGCTGCGGTTCCGCAGAAAAAAACGCACTGTGTGAACATGGCCATATAAAGATTTTTCTTTAGTTTGTAGCCTTGTGGTATCTGACGCCTTTTGCTATAAGTAGGTATGAACGGACCTGTGCAAGTTTGGGTTCTGGTACCCGAGCCAAACTTTAGTCCAAACTTCAGTTACCAGAACTGTACCTGAACTTGAACCAAAACTCAAACCCCTTTGAAAACCATGTGGACCCAAACTCTGGGCTTGGGCAAGAAAAAAATAAAACAATCTTTCTTTCTCTCTCTCTCACAGACTTCCCCAGAAACTCTGAACATTGCCAGGAACTTCCGGGGAAAGTCGGTGTTCGGCGATTAGTGTTGTACTGTACACTTTCTGTCCGGTGTGAACGCTGAACTGTTGGGTCGCTCATCACTAGTTATCAGTGGGAGCATTTTATATGCAGAAAGTGGAACTTTATCTCTCGATAACAGCCATCGTCCAACTTCCATTGATCTGTGGTAGTGATTCATTAGTTCTGGGACTAAGGTGCGCATTATTTTGGACTTGTTGCCGTCCTCCGGTTACACATTGTCCTTACATGTCCACATCCCGTGTCCCGGAATCAGGTGCTGGGAAAGTTCAGCCACAACATGAGCCGTAAATAATTTAGAATATTCAACCACAAAGTAATGTAATTTAAACTTAAAACGCAACATGTGGATATAGTAAATGAAATGAGGGAGGTGGAGGCAGAGCAGGGAGGGCGGCCGTGATGAGCGCTGGAATCGAGAGGATCTGCAGTAAACACAGAAATGCTACATTATAAGGGGTTTCTGAGAAGTCACTCAAAAAAATGTAAAAAGAACTATATATGTTTATATATATCTATATATGTTTATATAGTTCAGGGAGAGGAGCTTTATACTGCTCAATAATGGAATGAGGAACTGAAGAAGGTGGAAGGGAAAGTGGAGGGAAGAAAAGGTAAGTGAGAGTGGGAACAATGAATTGCAAAGGGAAAAGATTGGAAAGAAAGACTGAGACAAAAGAAAGATGAAAAAATTGGTGGATTTGGGGAAAAAAGAATATAAGTAAGAGGGGGAAGGGAAGGTAGGAAAGGAGAAGGGGAGGAAGAGATAGACAAAGAAATGAAGAAAGGAAGGAAGAAAGGGAAGGCGGAAGAGAGAATAAATTATATAAAAAGGAAGGTCAGAGGGTGTAAAAGAAGGAAAGAAGATGTTAGACTGAAATGATGAAAGGGAGGAAGGAAGGAAAGGGTGGAACAAAAGATGGGAGGAAGTATGGAAGAAAGGAAGGAATAGAGGGTGAATGGGAGGAAAGGAGTAATGAAGAAAGGGAAAAAAGTATAAAAAGTTAAGAAAATGTTGTGGAGAAGGGAAAGAAAGAAAAATTGAGTGATTGAATAGGAGGAAAGGAATAATGAAGGATGGAGAAAGGGACTAAGTACAAGAAACAAGGAAGATGTTAGGGAGAAAGGAGGAAAGAAAGAATAGTGGAAGATGGCCTAAAGATGTGAAGAAGATCAAGTGGGAAGGAAACAAACACGGAAGAAAAGAAGAAGGGAATAAAGGAAGCAAAGAAGTGAGAATGTCATGGACAAGAGAATGGAATAAAGAAAGTGAGAATGAAGAAGGGAAGAATGAAGAAGGGAAGAATGATAGAAGGACACATGGGTGAGAAGTTCTAAGAGTAAAGATGGAAGGCCAGAGAGCAGGAAGGTTGGCAGGAGTGAATGGTATAGGTAGGATGGAGGGAGAGGAGGAGGAGGAGGCTGCTATAGAGTGAATTACGCAGTTACACAACTTGTGCGAATCTTGAATTTGGGTTTCAGCACAGACACCATCTCTTATGTACTTTTGTGCCGCGGGCACAGGGCAAAGGCGCAATGTGTATCCGTCCCCATATGTATGAGGGAATACGCTGTGTAAGAAATGGACCTGATGTTTCCAATCACTGGATCCCAGTGAGGATCTGCTGACCCCATCGCCCATTATCATATGCGGACAGTCGTCCTCGATGGGACCACATTTGGCTTTTGAGGTCTAATATCGGGGGTTTTGTTTTTCTATCTATGCAGCAGGGGTCACATGAAGGATGATACAAACTGAAGTTTTCTTTGCTCCTGGAGTCGGCGGATTTACTGCAACAATTATGTAATGACAATGGAAGTCCTGGTGGCAACTGTTATGAACAGGTAATTCAGAACCACAATGAACCTTGAAGTTCAGAGCACACAAGGTGACCTGACATTTACCAAAAACATAGGACGAGCTCTGAGACGTGGGAACTCTGCTGACCGCAATCCCTAATCCTATCACACCACACTAGAGGTAGCCGTGGATTGCGCCTAACGCTCCCTATGCAACTCGGCACAGCCTGAGAAACTAACTAGCCCTGAAGATAGAAAAATAAGCCTACCTTGCCTCAGAGAAATTCCCCAAAGGAAAAGGCAGCCCCCCCACATATAATGACTGTGAGTAAAGATGAAATACAAACACAGAGATGAAATAGATTTAGCAAAGTGAGGCCCGACTTACTGAATAGACCGAGGATAGGAAAGATAGCTTTGCGGTCAACACAAAAACCTACAAACAACCATGCAGAGGGGCAAAAAGACCCTCCGCACCGACTAACGGTACGGAGGTGCTCCCTCTGCGTCTCAGAGCTTCCAGCAAGCAAGAAAAAACCAATATAGCAAGCTGGACCGAAAATATAGCAAACAAAAATAACACAAGCAGAACTTAGCTTATGCAGGATAGAGAGGCCACAGGAACGATCCAGGAGGAAGCGAGACCAATACTAGAACATTGACTGGAGGCCAGGATCAAAACACCAGGTGGAGTTAAATAGAGCAGCACCTAACGACTTAACCTCATCACCTGAGGAAGGAAACTCAGAAGCCGCAGTACCACTCTCATCCACCAAAGGAAGCTTATAGACGGAACCAGCCGCAGTACCACTCACGACCACAGGAGGGAGCCTGGCCACAGAATTCACAACAGTACCCCCCCCTTGAGGAGTGGTCACCGAACCCTCACCAGAGCCCCCAGGCCGACCAGGATGAGCCACATGAAAGGCACGAACCAGATCGGCAGCATGGACATCAGAGGCAAAGACCAAGGAATTATCTTCCTGACCATAACCTTTCCACTTAACCAGATACTGGAGTTTCCGTCTCGAAACACGAGAATCCAAAATCTTCTTCACAACATACTCCAACTCCCCTTCAACCAAAACCGGAGCAGGAGGATCAACAGATGGAACCACAGGTGCCAAGTATCTCCGCAACAATGACCTATGGAACACGTTATGGATGGAAAAAGAAGCCGGAAGAGTCAAACGAAAAGACACAGGATTAAGAACCTCAGAAATCCTATATGGACCAATGAAACAAGGCTTAAATTTAGGAGAGAAAACCTTCATAGGAATATAACGAGATGACAACCAAACCAAATCCCCAACACGAAGTCGGGGACCCACACAGCGCCTGCGGTTAGCGAAACGTTGAGCCTTCTCCTGGGACAAAGTCAAATTGTCCACTACATGAGTCCAAATCTGCTGCAACCTATCCACCACAGTATCCACACCAGGACAGTCCGAAGACTCAACCTGCCCTGAAGAGAAACGAGGGTGGAACCCAGAATTGCAGAAAAACCAAAGTAGCCGAGCTGGCCCGATTATTAAGGGCGAACTCAGCCAAAGGCAAAAAGGACACCCAATCATCCTGATCAGCAGAAACAAAACATCTCAGATATGTTTCCAAGGTCTGATTGGTTCGTTCAGTCTGGCCATTTGTCTGAGGATGGAAAGCCGAGGAAAAAGACAAATCAATGCCCATCCTAGCACAAAAGGCTCGCCAAAACCTCGAAACAAACTGGGAACCTCTGTCAGAAACGATGTTCTCTGGAATGCCATGTAAACGAACCACATGCTGAAAAAACAATGGCACCAAATCAGAGGAGGAAGGCAATTTAGACAAGGGCACCAAATGGACCATCTTAGAGAAGCGATCACAAACCACCCAAATGACCGACATTCTTTGAGAGTCGGGGAGATCCGAAATAAAATCCATAGAGATATGTGTCCAAGGCCTCTTTGGGACCGGCAAGGGCAAAAGCAACCCACTGGCACGAGAACAGCAGGGCTTGGCCCGAGCACAAATCCCACAGGACTGCACAAAAGAACGCACATCCCGCGACAGAGACGGCCACCAAAAGGATCTAGCCACCAAATCTCTGGTACCAAAGATTCCAGGATGACCAGCCAACACCGAACAATGAACCTCAGAGATAACTTTATTCGTCCACCTATCAGGGACAAACAGTTTCTCCGCTGGGCAACGGTCAGGTCTATTAGCCTGAAATTTTTGCAGCACCCGCCGCAAATCATGGGAGATGGCAGACAAAATTACCCCCTCTTTGAGAATACCCGCCGGCTCAGACAAACCCAGAGAATCGGGCACAAAACTCCTAGACAGGGCATCCGCCTTCACATTTTTAGAGCCCGGAAGGTACGAAACCACAAAGTCAAAACGGGAGAAAAACAGCGACCAACGAGCCTGTCTAGGATTCAACCGTTTGGCAGACTCGAGATAAGTCAAGTTTTTGTGATCAGTCAAGACCACCACGCGATGCTTAGCTCCTTCAAGCCAATGACGCCACTCCTCGAATGCCCACTTCATGGCTAGCAACTCTCGATTGCCAACATCATAATTTCGCTCAGCAGGCGAAAATTTCCTGGAAAAGAAGGCGCATGGTTTCATCACCGAGCAATCAGAACTTCTCTGCGACAAAACAGCCCCTGCTCCAATTTCGGAAGCATCAACCTCGACCTGGAACGGAAGCGAAACATCTGGTTGGCACAACACAGGGGCAGAAGAAAAACGACGCTTCAACTCCTGAAAAGCTTCCACAGCAGCAGAAGACCAATTGACCACATCAGCACCCTTCTTGGTCAAATCAGTCAACGGTTTAACAATGCTAGAAAAATTAGCGATGAAGCGACAATAAAAATTAGCAAAGCCCAGGAACTTCTGCAGACTCTTCAGAGATGTTGGCTGAGTCCAATCATAAATGGCCTGAAATTTAACAGGGTCCATCTCGATAGTAGAAGGAGAAAAAATGAACCCCAAAAATGAAATCTTCTGAACACCAAAGAGACACTTTGACCCCTTCACAAACAAAGAATTAGCACGCAGGACCTGGAACACCATTCTGACCTGCTTCACATGAGACTCCCAATCATCCGAGAAGACCAAAATATCATCCAAGTATACAATCAGGAATTTATGCAGGTACTCTCGGAAGATGTCATGCATAAAGGACTGAAACACTGATGGAGCATTAGAAAGTCCGAATGGCATAACCAGGTACTCAAAATGGCCTTCGGGCGTATTAAATGCTGTTTTCCATTCATCGCCCCGTTTGATACGCACAAGATTATACGCACCACGAAGATCTATCTTGGTGAACCAACAAGCCCTCTTAATCCGAGCAAACAAATCAGACAGCAGCGGCAAGGGGTACTGAAATTTGACCGTAATTTTATTTAGAAGGCGGTAATCAATACAAGGTCTCAGCGAACCATCCTTCTTGGCCACAAAAAAGAAACCCGCTCCCAATGGCGACGATGACGGGCGAATATGACCCTTCTCCAAAGATTCCTTCACGTAACTCCGCATAGCGGCGTGCTCAGGTACAGATAAATTAAACAGTCGACCCTTAGGAAACTTACTACCAGGAATCAAATCGATAGCACAATCACAATCCCTATGCGGAGGTAGGGCATCGGACTTGGGCTCATCGAATACATCCCGGTAATTAGACAAGAACTCTGGGACCTCAGAAGAGGTGGATGATGAGATAGACAGAAATGGAACATCACCATGTACTCCCTGACAACCCCATCTGGACACAGACATTGATTTCCAATCTAATACTGGGTTATGGACTTGTAGCCATGGCAACCCCAACACGACCACATCATGCAGATTATGCAACACCAGAAAGCGAATATCCTCCTGGTGCGCAGGAGCCATGCACATGGTCAGCTGGGTCCAATACTGAGGCTTATTCTTGGCCAAAGGCGTAGCATCAATTCCTCTCAATGGAATAGGACACTGCAAGGGCTCCAAGACAAACCCACAGCGCCTAGCATACTCCAAGTCCATCAAATTCAGGGCAGCGCCTGAATCCACAAATGCCATGACAGAATAGGAAGACAAAGAGCAGATCAAAGTAACGGACAAAAGAAATTTCGACTGTACCGTACTAATGGTGGCAGACCTAGCGAACCGCTTAGTGCGCTTAGGACAATCGGAGATAGCATGAGTGGAATCACCACAGTAGAAACACAGCCCATTCTGATGTCTGTGTTCTTGCCTTTCAGCTCTGGTAAAAGTCCTATCGCACTGCATAGGCTCAGGTTTATGCTCAGATAATACCGCCAAATGGTGCACAGATTTACGCTCGCGCAAGCGTCGACCGATCTGAATGGCCAAAGACATAGACTCATTCAGACCAGCAGGCATAGGAAATCCCACCATGACATCCTTAAGGGCTTCAGAGAGACCCTTTCTGAAAATAGCTGCCAGCGCACATTCATTCCATTGAGTGAGCATGGACCACTTTCTAAACTTCTGACAATAAATCTCTATCTCATCCTGACCCTGACACAGAGCCAGCAAATTTTTCTCTGCCTGATGCACTGAATTAGGTTCGTCGTACAGCAATCCGAGCGCCAGAAAAATGCATCAATATTACATAATGCAGGATCTCCTGGCGCAAGGGAAAATGCCCAATCTTGAGGGTTGCCACGTAATAAAGAAATAATGATTTTAACTTGTTGAACTGGGTCACCAGAAGAGCGGGGTTTCAAATCCAGAAACAGTTTACAATTATTTTTAAAATTCAAAAACTTAGTTCAATCTCCAGAAAATAACTCAGGAATAGGAATTTTAGGTTCTAACATAGGATTCTGAACCACTAAATCTTGAATGTTCTGTACTCTTATAGTGAGATTATCCATCAAAGAGGACAGACCCTGAATATCCATGTCCACACCTGTGTTCTGAACCACCCTGATGTAAAGGGGAAAAGAAAGACAGAACACAGTGCAAAGAAAAAAAAATGGTCTCAGAACTTCTCTTTTCCCTCTATTGAGAAGCATTAGTACTTTGGGCCTCCAGTACTGTTATGAACAGGTAATTCAGAACCACAATGGACCTTGAAGTTCAGAGCACACAAGGTGACCTGACATTTACCAAAAACATAGGACGAGCTCTGAGACGTGGGAACTCTGCTGACCGCAATCCCTAATCCTATCACACCACACTAGAGGTAGCCGTGGATTGCGCCTAACGCTCCCTATGCAACTCGGCACAGCCTGAGAAACTAACTAGCCCTGAAGATAGAAAAATAAGCCTACCTTGCCTCAGAGAAATTCCCCAAAGGAAAAGGCAGCCCCCCACATATGACTGTGAATAAAGATGAAATACAAACACAGAGATGAAATAGATTTAGCAAAGTGAGGCCCGACTTACTGAATAGACCGAGGATAGGAAAGATAGCTTTGCAGTCAACACAAAAACCTACAAACAACCACGCAGAGGGGCAAAAAGACCCTCCGCACCGACTAACGGTACGGAGGTGCTCCCTCTGCGTCTCAGAGCTTCCAGCAAGCAAGAAAAAACCAATATAGCAAGCTGGACAGAAAATATAGCAAACAAAAATAACACAAGCAGAACTTAGCTTATGCAGGATAGAGAGGCCACAGAAACGATCCAGGAGGAAGCAAGACCAATACTAGAACATTGACTGGAGGCCAGGATCAAAGCACCAGGTGGAGTTAAATAGAGCAGCACTGTTGTGAGTTCTGTTTTTGGGCTCCCTCTGGTGGTTACTGATGGTACTGGGTGACTTGTCTTTCCTGGGTTTCTGGGTTCCACCTGTTCCATCAGCATATGGGAGTTTCCTATTTAACCTGGCTTTGCTGGCATTTCCTCGCCGGTTATCAATGTATCCAGTGTGTCTTGTTACCTCTGCTCCCTGCTCCTAGAACCTTCTGGACAAGCTAAGTTTGGATTTTCCTGTTTTGTGTTTTGCTTAATTTGGTTTTTAGTCCAGCCTGCAGATATGTGATTCTCTGCTGCTGGTTGCTCTAGTGGGCTGAAATTGCTTTTCATGTACCATGAGTTGGCACATGAGTTCAAGTAATTTCAGGATGGTTTTTTGAAGGGTTTTTCGCTGACCGCGCAGTTCACTTTTGTATCCTCTGCTATCTAGCTTTAGCGGGCCTCATTTTGCTGAAACTGTTTTCATACTACGTATGTGCTTTCCTCTCATTTCACCGTCATTATATGTGGGGGGCTGCTATTTGCTGTGGGGTATTTCTCTGGAGGCAAGAGAGGTCTGTGTTTCTTCTGATAGGGGAAGTGAGATCTTCGGCTGGAGCGAGACGTCTAGGATCATCGTAGGCACGTTCCCCGGCTACTTTTATTTGTGTGTTAGGTTCAGAGTCGCGGTCAGCTCAGGTTCCATCGCCCTAGAGCTTGTTTGTATCTGTGCTTGTCCTTTTTGTGATCCCCTGCCATTGGGATCATGACAGTATAACCGGCCCACAAAGTGTTAATTGTATTGGCTGAAGTAGGAGGATAAGTAGTCTGAGGAAGTTTTTTTTTTTTTTTCCCCTCAGAGTTTGCTGCCTAGCCTTATTGCAGCTTGGCTACTTCCTCCTCCTCTTAATCTTTGAATGGCTCTGATCTCAGCTGTTTATCATGGACGTCCAGAGTTTGGCTTCCAGCCTGAATAATCTTGCCACTAAGGTTCAAAATATACAGGATTTTGTTGTACATGCTCCTATGTCTGAACCTAGAATTCCTGTCCCAGAGTTTTTTTCTGGAGATAGATCTCATTTTCTGAATTTTAGGAACAATTGCAAGTTGTTTCTTTCTTTGAAATCTCGCTCCTCTGGAGACCCTGCTCAGCAAGTCAAGATAATTATATCTTTCCTGCGGGGTGACCCTCAGGATTGGGCATTTGCATTGGCACCAGGGGACCCTGCGTTGCTTAATGCAGATGCGTTTTTTCTGGCATTGGGTTTGCTCTATGAGGAACCTAACCAAGAGATTCAGGCTGAAAAAGCTTTGTTGGCCCTCTCTCAGGGGCAAGATGAAGCAGAAATTTATTGTCAAAAATTTCGGAAGTGGTCGGTACTTACTCAGTGGAATGAGTGCGCTCTGGCTGCAAAGTTTAGAGATGGCCTTTCTGAGGCCATTAAAGATGTTATGGTGGGGTTCCCTGCGCCTGCTGGTCTGAATGAGTCTATGACTATGGCTGTTCAGATTGATCGGCGTTTACGGGAGCGCAAACCTGTGCATCATTTGGCGGTGTCGTCTGAACCGTCACCTGAGATAATGCAATGTGATAGAATTCAGTCCAGAAGTGAACGGCAAAAGTATAGGCGGAAAAAAGGGTTGTGCTTTTATTGTGGTGATTCAGCTCATGTTATATCAGCATGCTCTAAACGCACAAAAAAAGGTTGATAAGTCTGTTGCCATTAGTACTTTACAGTCTAAGTTCATTCTGTCTGTGACTCTGATTTGTTCATTATCATCCATTTCCGTCGATGCCTATGTGGATTCAGGCGCTGCCCTGAGTCTTATGGATTGGTCATTTGCCAATCGCTGTGGGTTTAGTCTGGAGCCTCTGGAAGTCCCTATTCCTTTGAAGGGAATTGACTCTACACCTTTGGCTATGAATAAACCTCAGTACTGGACACAAGTGACCATGCGTATGACTCCCGTTCATCAGGAGGTGATTCGCTTCCTGGTACTGTATAATTTGCATGATGTTCTAGTACTTGGTCTGCCATGGTTACAAACTCATAATCCAGTCCTTGACTGGAAATCAGTGTCTGTGTTAAGCTGGGGTTGTCAGGGGGTTCATGATGATGCACCTCCGATTTCTATCGCTTCATCTACTCCTTCTGAGATTCCTGTGTTTTTGTCTGACTATCGGGATGTTTTTGAGGAGCCTAAGCTCAGTTCGCTTCCTCCTCACAGGGATTGCGATTGTGCTATAAATTTAATTCCGGGCAGTAAATTTCCTAAAGGTCGTTTGTTCAATCTGTCAGTGCCAGAGCATACTGCTATGCGGGATTATGTTAAGGAGTCCTTGGAAAAGGGACATATCCGTCCATCTTTGTCCCCTTTGGGAGCAGGTTTTTTTTTCGTGGCCAAGAAAGATGGTTCCTTGAGGCCTTGTATAGATTATCGTCTTTTGAATAAGATTACCGTAAAATATCAGTATCCTTTGCCATTGTTGACTGATTTGTTTGCTCGCATTAAGGGGGCTAAATGGTTCACTAAGATTGATCTTCGGGGTGCGTATAATCTTATACGAATAAAGCAAGGTGATGAGTGGAAAACCGCATTTAATACGCCTGAGGGCCATTTTGAGTATTTGGTAATGCCTTTTGGACTTTCTAATGCTCCTTCAGTCTTCCAGTCCTTTATGCACGATATTTTCCGTGAATATCTGGATAAATTTATGATTGTGTATTTGGATGATATTTTGGTTTTTTCTGATAACTGGGAGTCTCATGTTCAGCAGGTCAGGAAGGTGTTTCAGGTCCTGCGGGCCAATTCCTTGTTTGCAAAAGGCTCAAAGTGTCTCTTTGGAGTCCAGAAGATTTCTTTCTTGGGGTCAATTTTTTCCCCTTCTACTATTGAGATGGATCCCGTCAAGGTTCAGGCTATTTGTGACTGGACGCAGCCTACATCTCTTAAGAGTCTACAGAAGTTCTTGGGCTTTGCTAATTTCTATCGTCGTTTTATAACTAATTTTTCTAGTGTTGTTAAGCCTTTGACGGATTTGACTAAGAAGGGTGCTGATGTTGCTAATTGGTCTCCTGCGGCTGTGGAGGCCTTTCGGGAACTTAAGCGCCGGTTTTCTTCTGCTCCTGTGTTGCGTCAGCCAGATGTTTCGCTCCCTTTTCAGGTTGAGGTTGATGCTTCCGAGATTGGAGCGGGGGCGGTTTTGTCACAGAGAAGCTCCGATGGCTCAGTGATGAAGCCATGCGCGTTTTTTTTTTCTAGAAAGTTTTCGCCGGCTGAGCGGAATTATGATGTTGGTAATCGGGAACTTTTGGCCATGAAGTGGGCATTTGAGGAGTGGCGTCATTGGCTAGAGGGTGCTAGACATCGTGTGGTGGTCTTGACTGATCACAAAAATTTGATTTACCTTGAGTCTGCCAGGCGTCTGAATCCTAGACAGGCTCGTTGGTCACTGTTTTTCTCTCGTTTCAATTTTGTGGTTTCATACCTGCCAGGTTCAAAGAATGTGAAGGCGGATGCTCTTTCTAGGAGTTTTGTGCCTGACTCCCTTGGAAATTCTGAGCCCTCTGGTATCCTTAGGGATGGGGTGATTTTGTCTGCTGTCTCCCCAGACTTGCGACGTGCTTTGCAGGAGTTTCAGGTGGCTAAACCTGATCGTTGTCCGCCTGAGAGACTGTTTGTTCCGGATAATTGGACCAGTAGAGTCATCTCCGAGGTCCATTCTTCTGCGTTGGCAGGTCATCCTGGAATATTTGGTACTAGAGACTTGGTGGCCAGGTCTTTTTGGTGGCCTTCCTTGTCGAGGGATGTGCGTTCTTTTGTGCAGTCTTGTGAGGTTTGTGCTCGGGCTAAGCCTTGCTGTTCTCGGGCCAGTGGATTGTTGTCACCTTTGCCTATCCCGAAGAGGCCTTGGACGCACATTTCCATGGACATTATTTCGGATCTCCCTGTCTCTCAAAAAATGTCCGTCATCTGGGTTGTGTGTGATCGCTTTTCTAAAATGGTTCATCTGGTACCTTTGCCTAAGTTGCCTTCCTCTTCTGAGTTGGTCCCTCTGTTTTTTCAGAATGTGGTTCGTTTGCATGGGATTCCTGAGAACATCGTTTCTGACAGGGGATCCCAGTTTGTGTCTAGATTTTGGCGGACTTTCTGTGCTAAGATGGGCATTGATTTGTCCTTTTCGTCTGCATTCCATCCTCAGACGAATGGCCAGACTGAACGAACTAATCAGACCTTGGAAACTTATTTAAGGTGTTTTGTTTCTGCTGATCAGGATGACTGGGTTACCTTTTTGCCGCTGGCCGAGTTTGCGCTTAATAATCGGGCTAGTTCTGCTACCTTGGTTTCTCCTTTCTTTTGTAATTCGGGGTTTCATCCTCGTTTTTCCTCTGGTCAGGTGGAACCTTCTGATTGTCCTGGAGTGGACATGGTGGTGGATAGGTTGCATCGGATTTGGAGTCATGTGGTGGACAATTTGAAGTTGTCCCAGGAGAAGGCTCAGCAGTTTGCTAATCGCCGTCGCCGCGTGGGTCCTCGACTTCTTGTTGGTGACTTGGTGTGGTTGTCTTCTCGTTTTGTTCCTATGAAGGTCTCTTCTCCTAAGTTCAAGCCTCGGCTCATCGGTCCCTATAGGATCTTGGAAATTCTTAACCCTGTGTCGTTTCGTTTGGATCTCCCGGCATCGTTTGCTATTCATAATGTGTTTCATCGGTCGTTGTTGCGGAAGTATGAGGTACCTGTTGTTCCTTCTCTTGAGCCTCCTGCTCCAGTGCTGGTGGAGGGAGAATTGGAGTATGTTGTGGAGAAGATCTTGGATTCTCGTGTTTCCAGACGGAAACTCCAGTATTTGGTCAAGTGGAAGGGTTATGGTCAGGAGGATAATTCTTGGGTGGTTGCCTCGGATGTTCATGCTGATGATTTGGTTTGCGCTTTTCATAGGGCTCATCCTGGTCGACCTGGTGGTTCTCGTGAGGGTTCGGTGACCCCTCCTCAAGGGGGGGGGTACTGTTGTGAGTTCTGTTTTTGGGCTCCCTCTGGTGGTTACTGATGGTACTGGGTGACTTGTCTTTCCTGGGTTTCTGGGTTCCACCTGTTCCATCAGCATATGGGAGTTTCCTATTTAACCTGGCTTTGCTGGCATTTCCTCGCCGGTTATCAATGTATCCAGTGTGTCTTGTTACCTCTGCTCCCTGCTCCTAGAACCTTCTGGACAAGCTAAGTTTGGATTTTCCTGTTTTGTGTTTTGCTTAATTTGGTTTTTAGTCCAGCCTGCAGATATGTGATTCTCTGCTGCTGGTTGCTCTAGTGGGCTGAAATTGCTTTTCATGTACCATGAGTTGGCACATGAGTTCAAGTAATTTCAGGATGGTTTTTTGAAGGGTTTTTCGCTGACCGCGCAGTTCACTTTTGTATCCTCTGCTATCTAGCTTTAGCGGGCCTCATTTTGCTGAAACTGTTTTCATACTACGTATGTGCTTTCCTCTCATTTCACCGTCATTATATGTGGGGGGCTGCTATTTGCTGTGGGGTATTTCTCTGGAGGCAAGAGAGGTCTGTGTTTCTTCTGATAGGGGAAGTGAGATCTTCGGCTGGAGCGAGACGTCTAGGATCATCGTAGGCACGTTCCCCGGCTACTTTTATTTGTGTGTTAGGTTCAGGGTCGCGGTCAGCTCAGGTTCCATCGCCCTAGAGCTTGTTTGTATCTGTGCTTGTCCTTTTTGTGATCCCCTGCCATTGGGATCATGACACAGCACCTAACGACTTAACCTCATCACCTGAGGAAGGAAACTCAGAAGCCGCAGTACCACTCTCATCCACCAAAGGAAGCTTATAGACAGAACCAGCCGCAGTACCACTCACGACCACAGGAGGGAGCCTGGCCACAGAATTCACAACAGGCAACGCACTAATGATACAAGCAAGTCTTATATTAATAGATAACAAGCTAGTAATGAACGGCTGACCCTAATTTCTACTGACAATTCTAATAGGTGTGCGGGGGTCTTCTTCTCACCCATGAATGATGTACAGGACACAGAGTCTGCGGAGCCTTCATGTCTTAGTTTCGCACAACTGTATGTGATACCAATGGATGTCACTTGTAGTTCTCCAGAAACTCATGAACTATAGGTTAATACCTGTAATAAGCCCAGTACCAGTGAACATATATCACAAATTGTGCCGCAAGTTCCAGACAGGATAGTTCATATCTGTGAGATTATAATCCAGATACGCAAGATAATAAGTCAGAGCTGTGAGAAAATAATCTATATACCGTATATACTCGAGTATAAGCCGACCCCCCTAATTTTGCCACAAAAAACTGGGAAAACCTATTGACTCGAGTATGAGCCTAGGGTGGAAATGCAGCAGCTACCGGTGAATTTCAAAAATAAAAATAGATCATTATTTCCCCATAGCTGTGCCATATAGTGCTCTGCACCGTTCATTATTTCCCCATAGCTGTGCCATATAGTGCTCTGCACCGTTCATTATTTCCCCATAGCTGTGCCATATAGTGCTCTGCACCGTTCATTATTTCCCCATAGCTGTGCCATATAGTGCTCTGCACCGTTCATTATTTCCCCATAGCTGTGCCCCATATAGTGCTCTGCACTGTTCATATTCCCCCTTGGCTGTGCCATATAGTGCTCTGCAGCGTTCATATCGCCCCATAGCTGTGCCCCATACAGTGCTCTGCAACGTTCATATCTCCCCATAGCTGTGCCCCATATAGTGCTCTGCAGCGTTCTTATCTCCCCATAGCTGTGCCCCATACAGTGCTCTGCAGCGTTCATATCTCCCCATAGATGCTCCATATAAATCTGTGCTATGGCCGCTTCTGCTGCAATAAAAAAAAAAAAGCCATACTCACCTCTCTTGATTGCAGCTCCCAGCGTCCGGTCCCGGCGTCTCTGTGCACTGACTGATCAGGCAGAGGGCGCCGCGCACACTATATGCGTCATCGCGCCCTCTGACCTGCACAGTCAGAGCGGAGACGCTGGGAAGATGGAGCGGCGCTCGGCGGCTGGAACGCGGACAGGTGAATATTACATACTTACCTAGTCCCAGCGATCCTGGCGCTCCCTCTGCCTGTCACAGCTGCCTTCGGTGCCGCAGCTTCTTTCTCTATCAGCGGTCACCGTTACCGCTGATTAGAGAAATGAACAGGCGGCTCCACCCCTATGGGCGGTGGAGCCGCCTATTCATTTCTCTAATGAGCGGTCCCACGTGACCGCTGAAGAGGGGAAGAAGCTGCAGCACAGAAGACCGTGGGACGGCAGGGACAGCGCGAGGATCGCTGGGACTAGGTAAGTATTCCTCAGCGCCCTCTCCCCCTCACCCTCCGACCACATCGCTACCGTGACTCGAGTATAAGCCGAGAGGGGCACTTTCAGCCCAAAAACTTGGGCTCAAAATCTCGGCTTATACTCGAGTATATACGGTAATTGAGATTAATAAAGAAGAAGCGTGAGATAATGCCGATCTTTAATGTAATGAATCAGATGTAAAAAATAATCATACACCATATTTTGAAAAGTAAATCTTGCCAAATCAGATATTCTTGATTTGTTTTCTAATTTTGACTCTCATAGTTGTGGTCTACCGATTATGTCAATTACAGGCCTCTCTCATCTTTTTAAGCGGGAGAACTTGCATAATTGGTGGCTGACAAAATACTTTTTTCCCCACTAAAATAAATCAGATCTCTTGAGAAAATGTGACAACTTTGAGAAATAATAAATCCTATAAAATAATATACCAGATCCATCAGAAAATCCTGACCTGGAGGAGGGGGGGAGGTAGTTATTCAGAGACAATGAAGGAAAAGGAAGTCTGGAACTGAGTGCAGATAGAGAGGCCTGGCAGCCACGAGGGAGCTGCAGCCTCTGGAAAGGAGGAAGACCTGAGGGGTTGAACGTGGAAGAGCCGGAAGGGAAGGAGCAAAGGAGAGGAACAGGGCTCAGAGGGGAACTGTGACCGGGCACCCTCAAAGCCATAGCGCAGAAGACGGGTACCGGGAGCCCGAGGCCTTAGTGGAACTGTATAACACTTGGCAGAACCGGAGGGCATAAGAAATTTATGTGATTGGCCCACACCACACCTGAGATGCAGCAGAACCTAAGGAGGCCGGGGCATGATAGAATCCCTGTAAAAAGGCTCAAGCTGCCCGTCATGCAGGTACCTGTCTCAGGACAGGGGGAATAGAGGACTTTGTGGAAAGCTTAAGGCAGCAAAGACTTCATATACAGCTGGCGGTAGTTGGAAAGGCTCACGGACCTCTACTGGAGAAGGGAACCCTCCATTGCCTCTGAGCCGGCCGTACCACAATCACACGTGCCTGATACCCTGGACTGTGGCTTGCCAACTACAGTAAACCAAGTAAAGACTTACAACTTGTGTCCTCAACTTATTCGTGGGCATTCACCACCTTGCTACACACCTTAGGACCCCTGGGGACCCGCTTCACCTGTGGGAAGTGTACCATCAGTGCTGCAATAACATCCACCCCTTTAATGCAGCATCGGTCCCACTATTGACCGGACACCACAGGTGGCGTCACAACAGACTAATAAACATTTTTCCCTTAAAAGACCTTTCCCCTTTTACTGGACGCCCAGTGCCATGGACCTGGTCGCAGCCACCGCGCCATCCCCTTTAAGACCGTACCCGGTACCGAGAACCCCGCTGTCCTGCTGTGGGCACTCCACTTGCGACTGCTGCAGGCCAGCGAGGAGATGACGCATAAGCAATGGGAAAAAACAGATGGGTTGATGATGCGCTGCCATAGGAAGGATAATGGATGCCAATCTATATAGAAAGTGGTTTATAACTATATAGATTGCCGTCCGTCACTCTTCTTCCTACTACAGTGCAGAATCAACCCATATGGTATTTTCCATTACCAATAATCCAGATCTGTGAGATAGAATATCAGATCTGTGACATAATAATCCCGATGTTGGAGATAATAAATCATATATGTGATATAATAATACAGATATGTGAAATAATAAATCAGATATGAGACACAATAATCCAGATCTATGAGATAATAATCCCGATGTTGGAGATAATAAATCAGATCAGGGGATAATAAATCAGATATTTAAAATACTCATCCAGATCTGAGAGATAATTATCCATTGTTCATTTTGTCTCTGTCTTGATTAATCTTTTCTCTGTATCCTGTAGCAATGCAGACTGATGCAGCCGTATAATAACTTCTGCCACAATCACAGGTTCTGGATCATCCCTCTCATCCTCTCCGGGAGGTTTTCCTTTCTGTACATTCCATATTTGCAGTCACAGTTTGTGACTTTCCTTCTACTTTGTGTCCTGGGGAATATTTATTACTGATAGTAAATGAAAACTTTGCATTGTTCCCTAAACTCCAATTTCCTGTATCATCCATCTGGTTCCTGCACGACTTTGATCTAAAATTACAGAGTGAACCCCGGACAGGAACAGATCTCACGTAACGCTCTGCACGTGTGTGAAACGCTGCCATCGTGCATCAGTGCCGTGCACAAGTATTTATTTATGTATTTAATCTGATTAAAAAACATGAAGAAAATAATTACATTTGTTTAAAATGACAGTACACCTTTATATCCTATCACCTGTATATAATATCACCTGCATATCTTATCACTTTTATATAATATCACCTGTATATCATATCACCTTTATTGTATATCACCTGTATATCATATCACCTTTATTGTATATCACCTGTATATCATATCACCTGTATATCTTATCACCTGTATATCATATCACCTTTATATCATATCACCTTTATATCATATCACCTTTATTTTATGTCACTTGTATATCATATCACCTTTATATCATATCACCTGTATATAATATCACCTGCATATCTTATCACTTTTATATAATATCACCTGTATATCATATCACCTTTATTGTATATCACCTGTATATCATATCACCTTTATTGTATATCACCTGTATATCATATCACCTGTATATCATATCACCTTTATATCATATCACCTGTATATCATATCACCTTTATATCATATCACCTTTATTTTATGTCACTTGTATATCATATCACCTTTATATCATATCACCTTTATATCATCTCACCTTTATATCATATCACCTGTATATCATATCACCTGTATATCATATCACCTTTATATCATATCGCCTGTATATCATATCACCTTTATATCATATCACCTGTATATCATATCACCTTTATATCATATCACCTGTATATCATATCACCTTTATATCATATCACCTGTATATCATATCACCTGTATATCATATCACCTTTATATCATATCACCTGTATATCATATCACCTTTATATCATATCACCTTTATATCATATCACCTTTATTTTATGTCACTTGTATATCATATCACCTTTATATCATATCACCTGTATATCATATCACCTGTATATCATATCACCTATATATCATATCACCTGTATATCATATCACCTTTATATCATATCACCTGTATATCATATCACCTTTATATCATATCACCTATATATCATATCACCTGTATATCATATCACCTTTATATCATATCACCTGTATATCATATCACCTATATATCATATCACCTGTATATCATATCACCTGTATATCATATCACCTATATATCATATCACCTTTATATCATCTCACCTTTATATCATATCACATCCCCTTTTTTATGTCACTTGTATATCATATCACCTTTATATCAGATATCACCTTTATTTTATATCGCCTTTATTTTATATCACCTTTATATCATATCACCTGTATATCATATCACCTATATATCATATCACCTTTATATCATATCACCTGTATATCATATCACCTATATATCACCTTTATATCATATCACCTGTATATCATATCACCTTTATATCCTATCACCTATATATCATATCACCTTTATATCATATCACCTATATATCACCTTTATATCATATCACCTGTATATCATATCACCTTTATATCATATCACCTTTATTTTATATCGCCTTTATTTTATATCACCTGTATATCATATCACCTTTATTTATTACCTTTTTACTCATCTTTATTTCTCCAGCAGTGCAATGTAGATAATTTCTCTGTTAATACATTCTGGAAACCAGCAGATATGACAAACCTATAATATCTTGGCCAGTGATTCTGTTAGCATTATTGTGTGAATCTAATGTTTTTCATTAGCACATGCTTATTTTATAGTACGAGGATACGATAGGCCCTCTTAAAGGAATGGTACAATAAGCACTACCCCTCTCTAAGCCTGACTGATGGGGAGCCAGAGGAATGATATTTTGTTAAGTGGCTCTCATTTTGGCAAACTCTTATTTACCTGCTTTTTTATGCTGCTGGAAGCCCGCCACATAAAACTACATATGTTTTGATAGTGATTATCTCTGGTGAGCTACCCTTTTAATGACTTATTTTTTATTTATTTATTATTATTATTTATTTATTTTACTCTATTTATTTTATTTATTATTTAATTTATAATATATTTATACATAAATTAATGATTTATATTCATTGTTGTTGTTTTTTTTCATGGAGTCTGTATACAACTTTATATTTCTTAGAGAACTGTTCCTCTGATAGAGAACCTTAAATCTCTCTCCAAAATAAATAATTGACTTTCACCACTAGAGGGAGCTCCCTTAATACAGAAGTATACATCTCCCAGTAAACTTGGTAATAAATCTGTCTGCGTTGAGCTACCCCTACTGGTGGCTGCAGGCGGTCAACATTTCATCTACACCAGTTTAATCAAAAGGTTTTTTTTTATATGTTTTTATATTTTTCAGAACATCAGTTTTCTCTGATACAGCCCTCCAATCCCACTACTTTAGATATAGTAAACTAATTGACTTCCATCACTGAGGGAGCTCATTTTATACAGAAACATCTCCAATTATACAGAATAATACATCTACCTTCAGTGAACTCCCCCTAGTGGTGTCTGCAGGCAGTACATTTTTCATCTCCACCACTTTGATCTAAAGTGGACCGATAAGTGTCTATATATTGTTCAGCTCACCGTTTCTCTGGTACAGAGCTCCAAATCCCACCTGCAGATAGAGTAAAATAATTAACTTCTACCACAAGGGGGAGCTCCTGTTACACAGGTTAATACATCCCTGATTAAACACAGCAATAAAGCTGTCTGCACTGAGCTCCCCCTAGTGGTGGCTGCAGTCAGTGAAAATGTATTCTGCATCACTTTGATCAAAAGAAGGTCTTGATATGTTTTTATTTTGCTCACAGCATCGTTTCCCTGATACAGACCTCCAAATCCCTTCCCAAGATATAGTTAAATTGACTTCTTCCACTAGAGGGAGCTGCTTTTGTCACAGATATATATAGTTCCTAATAAGATCAGTAATGATTCTGTATTCGGTGAGCTCCCTCTAGTGGTGGCTGCAGGCGGACAGAACGTTATCATGCAGTGCTATGGAGTTGTAAAGGAAGCAGAGGATTCTAAACCCAGATATAAAAATGAATCAGTGCAGAATTTTGGATTGGCAAAGAGGGATCACACTTCTTTCCTACTAATATACAATCGCCCTATCCTAATATAATATCCTAGAAAAAACAAGTGAACCGAGTGGTCGTGTCCGTCCAGATGGGAGGAAATAAAGAACATAATGGTAATAAGCGTAAAATCAAAGGCAAAGGATTAAACGATCAAAGGTCCAGGAAGGGTTAATAGGATCCCCGCTGTCACCCAGAGCGTGGATCTTCTATACGGCAGCCATGGTGGGGAAATAGAAGCTTCCTGTTCAGGCAGAAGGTGGCGGCTCGGCCTGCAGGGCTGTTTCTACAGGTGCACCCGCCGATGACCTCCGGCCGGACCCTTCCTCCAACGGTGGGGTCACCCAAGAGCGGCGCGCACTGCGAACCTGAGATGCCCCACAGGGATCCATGTTTTCATTGGTTCAGAATCAATATTCAGAGGAATCATGGCGAAGGGGAGAAGGAAAAAAGGAAACTGTGCTACAAAGTATCAGAGCAGAGTTATCAGTGTAGGTCAGGTGGGACAACACTGGGGTCTTTGATGTTCCCTCATCAGGAGGATTTGAAGCTTCGCTTGGTTCTTTCGCCAATGTACATTCCTTTATTTTTACCTTAAAGGGGTATTCCCTGCTCAGACATTTGGTGTTCCAATGTGAAGACCCCAATCCAGACTGGTTAAAGGGGGTTTCATCAACCTTTGACACTTCCGTTTTTTGCAATCCGTCGGTTTGGGCAAAAAACGAATCCTGCATATGTGCTCGCAGGATGCATTTTTTTGCCCATAGACTTGTATTAGCGACGGATTGCCACACGTCACATCCGTCGTGTTTTGGCGGACCGTCGTCACAAAAAAGTTCAATGTAACTTTTTTTTTGTGCGTCGCGTCCGCCATTTTCGACCACGCATGCGCGACCGAAACTCTACCCCTTCCTCCCCGGACTGCAGAATGGGCAGCGGATGCGTCGAAAAACTGCATCCGCTGCCCACGTCGTGCAAAGAATTCACAACGTGCGTCAGTACGTCAGCCCGACGCATTGTGACGGGCCCGTACCGACGGAAATGTGAAAGAAGCCTTACAAGCTCTTTACTTCCCTTCACGGTCAACTTTGATGTGGTCAGAAATCAATTGAAAGGAGCTCATTAAAAAAATATAGAAGAG
Organism: Ranitomeya imitator; assembly: GCF_032444005.1. Classification (NCBI taxonomy): domain Eukaryota; kingdom Metazoa; phylum Chordata; class Amphibia; order Anura; family Dendrobatidae; genus Ranitomeya; species Ranitomeya imitator. Next base: position 183,501,685 of record NC_091289.1, read on the forward strand.
TTAAAACTCCCCATCAGGCTATCAAAACGAGCTCACTGAAGGATTCTCACGTTAACTCATTCTGCAGCCAGCAAAAAACAGGGCAACACGATAAAGGCCAAGCGGGGCGACATGTTTAATGAAATCTAAATGCAAAAATAATATTTGAGTCTAAGGCCGGAGTCACACTCCAGCGAGATACGGCCGAGTCTCGCAGGTTAAAACCAAGCTCTGGCACCGGTACTCCGGAGCGGAGCGTGCAGCTCCATGTATTGCTATGCGGCCGCACGCTCCGCTCTGGAGTGCCGGTGCCAGAGCTTGGTATTAATCTGCGAGACTCGGCCGTATCTCGCTGTAGTGTGATCCCGGCCTAAGGGTATGTGCACACATTGCGGATTTCCTGCGGATCCACAGCGTTTTTTGCGGTGCAGAAGCGCTGCAGATCCGCAACTGATTTACAATACAATGTAAATCAATGTGAAAAAAAACCCGCTGTGCTGATGGTGTGGAAAATTCTGTGCGAAAACGCTGCGGATTAAAAGAAGTAGCATATCACTTCTGTTTGGCGGATCTGCAGCGTTTTTGTACCCATTCCATTATAGAAATCCACAGGGGTAAAAAACGCAGCAAATCCGCACCAAAAATGCACAAAATCCGCCCAAAAAATGTGACAAATCCGCACCTGCTTTTTCTGCCAAGAGATGCAGAATCCGCAACAGAAATTTCTAAACCTAAGCTCAGTATTGGGGTATCAGGTGTAGTAATAGGGACACATATGGCAGCAGCGGCTCAGCATTGGGATATCTGGTGCAGTAATAGGGACACATATGGCAGCAGCGGCTCAGCATTGGGATATCTGGTGCAGTAATAGGGACACATATGGCAGCAGCGGCTCAGTATTGGAGTATCTGGTGCAGTAATAGGGACACATATGGCAGCAGCGGCTCAGTATTGGGGTATGAGGTGCAATAATAGGGACACATACGGCAGCAGCGGCTCAGTATTGGGGTATCAGGTGCAGTAATAGGGACACATACGGCAGCAGCGGCTCAGTATTGGGGTATCAGGTGCAGTAATAGGGTCACATACGGCAGCAGAGGCTCAGTATTGGGGTATCAGGTGCAGTAATAGGGTCACATACGGCAGCAGCGGCTCAGTATTGGGGTATCTGGTGCAGTAATAGGGACACATACGGCAGCAGCGGCTCAGTATTGGGGTATCAGGTGCAGTAATAGGGACACATATGGCAGCAGCGGCTCAGTATTGGGGTATCAGGGGCAGTAATAGGGTCACATATGGCAGCAGCGGCTCAGTATTGGGGTATCAGGGGCAGTAATAGGGTCACATACGGCAGCAGCGGCTCAGTATTGGGGTATCAGGGGCAGTAATAGGGTCACATACGGCAGCAGCGGCTCAGTATTGGGGTATCAGGTGCAGTAATAGGGTCACATACGGCAGCAGAGGCTCAGTATCGGGGTATCAGGTGCAGTAATAGGGACACATACGGCAGCAGCGGCTCAGTATCGGGGTATCAGGTGCAGTAATAGGGACACATACGGCAGCAGCGGCTCAGTATCGGGGTATCAGGTGCAGTAATAGGGACACATACGGCAGCAGAGGCTCAGTATCGGGGTATCAGGTGCAGTAATAGGGACACATACGGCAGCAGCGGCTCAGTATTGGGGTATCAGGGACAGTAATAGGGACACATACGGCAGTAGCGGCTCAGTATCGGGGTATCAGGTGCAGTAATAGGGACACATACGGCAGCAGCGGCTCAGTATTGGGGTATCAGGTGCAGTAATAGGGACACATACGGCAGCAGCGGCTCAGTATTGGGGTATCAGGTGCAGTAATAGGGACACATACGGCAGCAGCTGCTCAGTATTGGGGCATCAGGTGCAGTAATAGGGACACATACGGCAGTAGCGGCTCAGTATTGGGGTATCAGGGGCAGTAATAGGGACACATACGGCAGCAGCGGCTCAGTATTGGGGTATCAGGTGCAGTAATAGGGACACATATGGCAGCAGCGGCTCAGTATTGGGGTATCAGGGGCAGTAATAGGGACACATACGGCAGCAGCGGCTCAGTATTGGGGTATCAGGTGCAGTAATAGTGACACATACGGCAGCAGCTCAGTATCGGGGTATCAGGAGCAGTAATAGGGACACATACGGCAGCAGTGGCTCAGTATTGGGGTATCAGGAGCAGTAATAGGGACACATACGGCAGCAGCTGCTCAGTATTGGGGTATCAGGTGCAGTAATAGGGACACATACGGCAGCAGCTCAGTATCGGGGTATCAGGTGCAGTAATAGGGACACATACGGCAGCAGTGGCTCAGTATTGGGGTATCAGGAGCAGTAATAGGGACACATACGGCAGCAGCTGCTCAGTATTGGGGTATCAGGTGCAGTAATAGGGACACATACGGCAGCAGCTGCTCAGTATTGGGGTATCAGGTGCAGTAATAGGGACACATACGGCAGTAGCGGCTCAGTATTGGGGTATCAGGGGCAGTAATAGGGACACATACGGCAGCAGCGGCTCAGTATTGGGGTATCAGGTGCAGTAATAGGGACACATACGGCAGCAGTGGCTCAGTATTGGGGTATCAGGAGCAGTAATAGGGACACATATGGCAGCAGCGGCTCAGTATTGGGGTATCAGGGGCAGTAATAGGGACACATACGGCAGCAGCGGCTCAGTATTGGGGTATCAGGTGCAGTAATAGGGACACACACGGCAGCAGCGGCTCAGTATTGGGGTATCAGGTGCAGTAATAGGGACACATAAGGCAGCAGCGGCTCAGTATTGGGGTATCAGGTGCAGTAATAGGGACACATACGGCAGCAGCGGCTCAGTATTGGGGTATCAGGTGCAGTAATAGGGACACATACGGCAGCAGAGGCTCAGTATTGGGGTATCAGGTGCAGTAATAGGGTCACATACGGCAGCAGCGGCTCAGTATTGGGGTATCAGGAGCAGTAATAGGGACACATACGGCAGCAGCGGCTCAGTATTGGGGTATCAGGTGCAGTAATAGGGACACATACGGCAGCAGCGGCTCAGTATTGGGGTATCAGGTGCAGTAATAGGGACACATACGGCAGCAGCGGCTCAGTATTGGGGTATCAGGGGCAGTAATAGGGACACATACGGCAGCAGCGGCTCAGTATTGGGGCATCAGGGGCAGTAATAGGGACACATACGGCAGCAGCGGCTCAGTATTGGGGTATCAGGTGCAGTAATAGGGACACATACGGCAGCAGCGGCTCAGTATTGGGGTATCAGGAGCAGTAATAGGGACATATACGGCAGTAGCGGCTCAGTATTGGGGTATCAGGGGCAGTAATAGCGACACATACGGCAGCAGCGGCTCAGTATTGGCGTATCGGGCAGTAATAGGGACACATACGGCAGCAGCGGCTCAGTATTGGGGTATCAGGGGCAGTAATAGGGACACATATGGCAGCAGCGGCTCAGTATTGGGGTATCAGGGGCAGTAATAGGGACACATAGGGCAGCAGTGGCTCAGTATTGGGGTATCAGGTGTAGTAATAGGGACACATACGGCAGCAGCGGCTCAGTATTGGGGTATCAGCAGGATGAGGAGTTTGTGCAGGTTGGGAATAGATGGTGATGGCTGGAATATGAGAAGTAAAATGTGTCTTTGTTGTTTTCTCTGCAGACGAGTCCTGGCTGGAAGAAGTTGTCATGTCGGTCTGGGCCAGATGGAAAAGACGGGAAAAATGAACGATTCCATCAGAGAACGTCAATGGTAAGACATTATCTATAACTGTGCTGTGATCTCTTATATGTTCTGTAGGGCTGGTATCTACCACTGACCATATGGCGGTAATATCAGTGTTGGTCGTTATATAGAGATTATCTTCAGTTACTGTCATCTGCTGAGGTCCTCCACTATTAGGGGGCGTCACCGAGTTGTAACCAAGGTTACCTGGTTAGGGGCCCACTCAGAAGCTTCGCCCCCCCTGAACCAAAACCCTAGCTACGCCTCTGCCTGTATCTCTAGAGTTGTGGTTACCTGCATTAGTGGAAAGGATATATTTCCATAGTGTGCGATGCAGCAGAGCTGAGGGGTGTCCCCCCCATATTAAGTAATACCCCCCATCCTGGTAATCACACTGAGGACTTATAATGGGAACCATCCCTTGTATATTGTACTTCTGCATGGAGAGGACAGTAAATACATCCAATCTAACAGAGATTAATGGACTGACTGCAGCCGCTGGGGGGTTAATCCCCAGAAAAGTCTTTACAAAGTTTCTGAAGACTTTCCAGGAGTTCCGACCTCTGCAGAGCGTCGCTGAAATATCATTTACCTTTCAGGCTGTTTCCACCAGTAAACACAAATTGGAAGAACATGGAGAATGGGGGGGCGATGCGGACCCCGCACCGTGATTACACGTTACCCTAATGATGACCTCAGCAGCATCTCTCAGCAGCTCGGGGGGCAGCGGCGGGCATCACTGCGGCTCGGCACCCCCCGGCCACGGACGTGTGTGTTTACGTGTCGTATATGTTGACAGGAATCCCATTTGTTAGTAGAAACCAGAAATTAGTGGTAGAAGGTTATCCAAGCAAAGCTCAATCACAGCATGATGAAAAGTTCCGCAACTTTCCACCAGACTTTTAGTTTTCATTCATCACCATTTTAAAGAACTCGGCTTGCTGTCAGTGAATAGGAACATTTTTTTTAAACCAGTCTTAGTCCAATATTTCTCGCAGCTGAGGCTTTGCTACAATTGGAACTTAGAAAATCCAAAGAGAACCGTTGCATCCAGACCCTTTTTCTTGAGTTGACCCCAAAGCTCCTATGCCACAACAGAAGACACCAAAATCCTTCTCAAGTCCCAGACAGCACCTTGATTCTTTTAAGTCCAATGCATTAAAAATAAAACATCTTTGCAAATAATCTACAGCAAAAAAAAAATCTACTTCCATTTTGTGTATGCAGCTCCTCTGCAGAGCAATGTGTACCTGAGCCTGCAGACATCTGTTACTATTCTTCTTCTGACCCATCTTTGTACTCCGCAGGTTATCCAGAAAAAGGATCAGCATACGCAGAGTTTGTTGCTAGCTTGCAGCATTGAGACTTATAGATCTGCATGGGAGCTGCATACACAAAACGGTAGAAGACTTTCGTTTATGACTAAAGCATAAAAATCAGGAAGATTAGAAAAAGGTTCATCGGGTTTAGAAAATGCACTTTCATATGCTTTGTTAGGGTTATTCAGAGTATATTTGGCTCCGGAGGATTCGTCCTGAGCTACCAAATCATACGACCAGAGACTGTATAATTTTTCAGTTACCCTGAGGTTCTTCTGGGGAACTAAACCCCTAGGGTCCAATTCATTATTGCATTTGCGTCTTCTTTGTATATATTTTTTTTGTATTTTTTGTCTGTTTTCCATTTGTACCTTATTCTTCCGTTAACTGTAATTTTAGGTACATCTGAATTTTTTTGTGCAAATTTTACATTTGAGCCAAACGTGACCTTTTATACTAACACAAATCCCCACAAAAGGGGTTAAGACAGATATAAAGATGATTTTATATTGTGAAACGGTCTGCGCCATTGTAAGAATTTGGCCCAAAAACTACAAGGAATACCATAAGTCAAAAAATAGAAATGCGGCTTAAAAAAACTGTAAATGATGAATGGAGTCCTTCTTTTAAGATTTTCCAACACATTCAAGGTCATGAAACCCTAGTAAGGTGGAGATATTGTCCAAAGAGAAGTTAAATCATAAGAATTACTCATAAGAAAATTTAGTTATAAGAATTTCTGTAGCATTCTGGAGTGTTACTACTGATTAAGGAAACGAGCTGTAATTACAAGCAAGCAGTGCACCATGTGCAATATTCATAAGTGAACACAAGATGGAGACAGTACTCACCTTGATCCCAATTAAATATTGTGAAAGACTACCGTTTATATTTCAGTCAATATTGTTAAACATGGAACAGTTTTCCCATATCTGAAAACATTGTGATGTTCACTATCATACATAACAACACATTAAGGCAAAAGGGAAAACGAAATATAATAAATGAGTGAGCTAATGCTAGGAAAATGACTGAATAGTTTTGAGAAATGACAACTGTCATTGTAGCTAATGTCACCCACCACTAGGGGAAACTCATTGCATATACAGGTCCTTCTCAAAAAATTAGCATATAGTGTTAAATTTCATTATTTACCATAATGTAATGATTACAATTAAACTTTCATATATTATAGATTCATTATCCACCAACTGAAATTTGTCAGGTCTTTTATTGTTTTAATACTGATGATTTTGGCATACAACTCCTGATAACCCAAAAAACCTGTCTCAATAAATTAGCATATTTCACCCATCCAATCAAATAAAAGTGTTTTTTAATAACAAACAAAAAAACCAACAAATAATAATGTTCAGTTATGCACTCAATACTTGGTCGGGAATCCTTTGGCAGAAATGACTGCTTCAATGCGGCGTGGCATGGAGGCAATCAGCCTGTGACACTGCTGAGATGTTATGGAGGCCCAGGATGCTTCAATAGCGGCCTTAAGCTCATCCAGAGTGTTGGGTCTTGCGTCTCTCAACTTTCTCTTCACAATATCCCACAGATTCTCTATGGGGTTCAGGTCAGGAGAGTTGGCAGGCCAATTGAGCACAGTAATACCATGGTCAGTAAACCATTTACCAGTGGTTTTGGCACTGTGAGCAGGTGCCAGGTCGTGCTGAAAAATGAAATCTTCATCTCCATAAAGCATTTCAGCCGATGGAAGCATGAAGTGCTCCAAAATCTCCTGATAGCTAGCTGCATTGACCCTGCCCTTGATGAAACACAGTGGACCAACACCAGCAGCTGACATGGCACCCCACACCATCACTGACTGTGGGTACTTGACACTGGACTTCAGGCATTTTGGCATTTCCTTCTCCCCAGTCTTCCTCCAGACTCTGGCACCTTGATTTCCGAATGACATGCAAAATTTGCTTTCATCAGAAAAAAGTACTTGGGACCACTTAGCAACAGTCCAGTGCTGCTTCTCTGTAGCCCAGGTCAGGCGCCTCTGCCGCTGTTTATGGTTCAAAAGTGGCTTTACCTGGGGAATGCGGCACCTGTAGCCCATTTCCTGCACACGCCTGTGCACGGTGGCTCTGGATGTTTCCACACCAGACTCAGTCCACTGCTTCCTCAGGTTCCCCAAGGTCTGGAATCGGTCCTTCTCCACAATCTTCCTCAGGGTCCGGTCTCCTCTTCTCGTTGTACAGCGTTTTCTGCCACATTGTTTCCTTCCAACAGACTTACCATTGAGGTGCCTTGATACAGCACTCTGGGAACAGCCTATTTGTTGAGAAATTTCTTTCTGGGTCTTACCCTCTTGCTTGAGGGTGTCAATGATGGCCTTCTTGACATCTGTCAGGTCGCTAGTCTTACCCATGATGGGGGTTTTGAGTAATGAACCAGGCAGGGAGTTTATAAAAGCCTCAGGTATCTTTTGCATGTGTTTAGAGTTAATTAGTTGATTCAGAAGATTAGGGTAATAGGTCGTTTAGAGAACCTTTTCTTTATATGCTAATTTATTGAGACAGGTTTTTTGGGTTATCAGGAGTTGTATGCCAAAATCATCAGTATTAAAACAATAAAAGACCTGACAAATTTCAGTTGGTGGATAATGAATCTATAATATATGAAAGTTTAATTGTAATCATTACATTATGGTAAATAATGAAATTTAACACTATATGCTAATTTTTTGAGAAGGACCTGTAGATCAGTAAAAGAGTCATTTAATGTAATAGTTGCTGAATAAATCTTCATGAAGTGATCTACCCCTAGTGAAGTCTGTATTAATCTGTATGTAGTGAGCTCCCCCTAGAGGTGGCTGTATAAATCTGTATGTAGTGAGCTCCTTCTAGTGGTGTCTTGTATAAATCTGTATCTAGTGAACTCTTTTATTATAAAAATACAAAACTTACAATCAATAAATAGCAAAAATCAAAACCCCAGCAAAAGCAACTGTCCGAGTCCAACATTACCCCCCCAGTCCAAAGCAAAGTCCGAGTCCAGCATCACTGCCCCCAGTCAAAGCAACCCCGCAAAAGAAAACAAACTGCCTTCTTCTTTCTCAGAGAAGCTTCCTCCATCTTTCCTTCTTATGTTGTTTTCTGTCCTTTACTTGTCTTTTCACTTTTTGATTCTCCAGATCTCCTCCTCCCCAGGTTACATCACCCAAGGAGAGAAGAAACATTTTATTAATACACGCGCACATACACACTTCATACCAAACCTGACAAAGAAAACTCTGGTCCATTGCCCAAAAAGAAACACTATAGCCACCTGGCTTAAACACATCTATCTATAACACACACAAATTTTTTCTTTTTTTTAATATAATTTTTTTTTTTTTTTTTTTTTTCCCCTTTTTACACAGCAAATACAACCATAAACAACCTACCACCAAACCCCTCCCACCACAAAAAAACAAACAAAAAAAAACACACACAATACAAAAATAACCTCACCAAGGAACTCATATCCTCTTGATTACAAGACAGGTGCATTAACCCTGTAAGCCACAGGATCATCACCTTACATTACAATACTACATAACTCTCTATATACAACACTTACCCAGAGCCAGGATTGGTGCCTGTAAGCCCTATATCAGTAATTCACTTCTGCAAAACAAAAATCTGATCGTGAAAAGCCCCAGCCCGCCACCGGGAAACCGGAGATGACAGGCTTCTACCCTAGCAATCCTTACTCTACCAGCCGTCCCTACCTGTCTAGACATCTGCCCCTATTTTTCTACCTACCTTTCCCTGTCTCTCCCTGCCTGACCCTACTACCCTACCTAACTCACCGCGTGCCTACCTAACTGTCCCTGGGCTGTCCCTGTCCTGTCCCTAACTATCTACCTGTCCCTACTGAGGCTATCTACCTGTCCCTACCACTTACCTGCTTATCTAAGCCCTAGGTACATTAAATGAGGACCCTCTCCAGAGAAGAGAGGCCCTCGCTGCACCCAGCCTGTCATACTCCAGAGAGCGCACCTTCACCAGGCCACCCAGAATGTTCCTAACAACCTCGTCCCGGGGGAGGATTTTCTGCTGAGTTGACACTAAGCACCGTGCGTTCCACGTGTAAAACCTGACGACTAAACTGCCTAGAAATAAAGTGCCCCGATCTCGGCCACCCAGGGATCCGAATGCCCCATACGCCCACTCCGCATAGGAAAGGTGTGCCAGCCGAGGCCAGCCTATGGAAGCACCCACCCTGTTGTAGACCCCTGTATTAAAAGGACACTGAAGGAGGAAGTGCTCCATGCTTTCCAGCGTGTCGCAACACCCCTCACGGGGACAACCCCGATCATCGGAGTTCCTACACTTCAGGTTGTCCCTTACGTACAGTTTCCCATGGAAGCAGCGCCAAGCCAAGTCCCAAAACTTCAAGGGGACCCGTGTAGAATTCAATACCCTCAGCCCACCCTTCAGATCCCGGCTTGGGCAATCTTTGAGCACCAGAGGCTTCTGGAAATGGGTCAACAGGACCCTCCTGTCAAGGAATTTCCTCGACATGGTCCTGATCTCCCACATTCCCAGACCCCACCGGTGGATCACCTTCAGAATCGGGGTAGCGTAAGCCGGGAGATGCCCGTGCGGTGTGCGCAGGTCCTTCACTTGCCCTCCTGTCTCCCATTCCTGGAAGAAGGAATGACGATGTTAGTCTTGACAAAAGTGTTTATTAGAAACACCACTGGGTTGACCATACCCAACCCTCCTAGTCTCCTTGTGCGATATATGACCTCCCGCTTGACTAGGTTCAGCCTATTTCCCCATAACATCTGGAAAAACAGGCTGTAGACCCGTGTCCAGAGCTGCTCTGGCAACATGCAGACACTGCCCAGGTATATTAACAAGGGTAGCAAAAAAAACCTTAACCAGGCTAACCCTTTCCCTCAGGGTCAAAGACCAACCACCCTTCCATTGGTCCACCTTCTGGGCGGCGATCTTAAGTCTGCCCTCCCAATTTTGCTGGGGGTAGTCCCCAGGGCCAAATTCGATGCCTAGGATTTTTGCCGATGCCTGGGGCTCTGGAAGAGTGTCCGGGAGACCAAAACTAGGGTCTCCCCCTCCCAGCCAGAGACTCTCACACTTTTCCTGATTAATTCTGGACCCAGAAGCCTCCGAGTAGCGATCAACCTCAGACATGACCCACTTCGCCTCCTCACCCGAGGACACGAAAAGGGAGACGTCATCGGCATACGCTACCACCCTCAGAGTGGCTTCCGGGGCCACCTGGTCCATCCTGACTCCCGCCAACGGCCCACGCTCAATCCTCCTTAAAAGGGGATCTATCGCGAACACGTATAACAGCGGGCTCAATCGACAGCCCTGGCGGACCCCAGACCCAACCTCAAAAGGGTGACCAGACCAACCATGCACGAGCGGGAAAGTCTCTGCCCCTGCGTACAAGATCTTTAGCAATTTACAAACCCCCCAGGCAGACCGTACCTCAGAAGGACGGACCAGAGGTACTCATGGTTAACCCGATCAAAAGCCTTCGCCTGGTCTAAGGACAGCAAGTACCCCTTCCAGTGACCTGCCCTGCCCTGCTCCACTGCCTCTCCGACACCGAGCACAGCACTAAACGTACTGCGGCCTGGAACAGAGCAGTGCTGGGCCCCCGAAAGGAGCCGGGGTGCAAACTTGACCACCCGTTTGAACAGCACCTTTGCCAGAACCTTCTGGTCCGTATTGAGAAGCACTATGGGACGCCAATTCTCAATACGGGACGGGTCCTTACCCTTTGACAGGATAATCAGGGCAGACTGCCTCATTGACCGGGAAAGAGCGCCCGAGGAGAGACACTCGTTAAACACCTCAGTCAAGAGAGGGACCAAGGAGTCCCTAAAGGTCTTATAAAACTCGGATGTTAAGCCATCCGGACCTGGCGATTTCTTAGGCCGAAGCCCATCAATGGCCAGTCGCACGTCCTCTTCCCTGATTGCCTCTGTCAAAACGTGAAGCGAGGGGTCATCTCCTGGCTCAGGGATGGCCTCGGCCAGGAAAGCCGACATCACGTTTCGATCCAGATCCCTCTTCCCCAAAAGGTGTGAGTAGAAAGATCTAATCACCTCCAGGATCCCTGATTTGGATCTGTTCAGGGAACCCATATCGTCGACCAAACCTGTCACCACCTTACAACTCACTGACATCTTACAGTTTCTGTAGGGGTCAGGCGAGTGGTACTTCCCAAAATCCCTCTCAAAAACCAAGGATGTGTGCCTATCGTACTGACACCTCTTGAGTAAAGACTTCACTCTGGAGATCTCCTCACGGTCACCTCCAGCCGAGACGAGATGTTCGAGTTTCCTCCTCAGTTCCTGATGCAGGCGGTACCTGCTCAGGCTCCTGAGGCTCGAGAGCTGGCGGAAGAAACTTGCAACCCGATCCTTGAACATCTCCCACCACTCTGACTTATCGCTACAGAGATCCGAAAGCGGTACCTCACTCTGAAGAAAGTCCTTAAAGGATTGTCTTATCTCTGCTTCTTCCAAGAGGGACGAATTCAGCTTCCATAGTCCCCTTCCCATCCGAGGGGTTTCTGAAACATTCAGAGAAAAAGAAATCAGATAGTGATCAGAGAACTCCACCTCAACAACAGACATTGCTGAAGAGATGGCTTCCTCCTTTAAAAAAAAACCTGTCTATCCTAGACCTACAATTACCTCTATGAAAGGTGAAACCACAGTGACCTGGGGTGTGCCGGATGTGGACATCCACCAGGCGAGCATCACTAGCTATGCTATTAAGAGTATTACTATCATAAGCCAGCCGGTCAATGGAGCCTCCCTTATCACGAAGCCTTGTGACAGTGTTAAAGTCACCTCCAAAGACCACCTGCAGACTCGTAAAAAGATAAGGCTTAATCTTCAGGAAGAGACATTTACGGTCCCACTTTGACTGCGGACCATAGATGTTAATGAGCCGAAGCTCCTGTCCCCTCATGAAGACGTCTAAGACCAGGCACCTCCCCATTTCTACCTCGATAACTCTCCGGCATTCAACCAATGCAGTGTTAAAAAGGACTGCCACCCCGCTACACGGCTCGGCTGCAAGAGACCAGTACGAAGACCCGCACCTCCACTCGCTCTTCGCCTTGCTTATGGCCCCCATATCCGTAAGCCTGGTCTCCTGCAAAAACAAAATTTCAGCCTCAAATCAGGTGAGAAAATCAAAGGCCGCAAATCTAGCCGCATCAGACTTTATACTAGCGACATTAATGGTCGCTAGAGTCAACGGGGTGGGTGCCGCCATCATGAGTGATCGAGTTAGATGGCCTTTTTCTTCACCCCACCCTTTTTCCTAACCCGCTCATCTTCGGACGATGAAGCCCCCCCTCTTCTTTTCAGAGAGACAGAGGTATCCATCCCTCCCACCTCTTTCTCATCTCTGGACCCAGGGTCGTCCCCACCTCCTGAGGAAGACACACCCCCTGGAGAAGGGACTCCCCCGCCTCCCAAAGGCCCTCCCGATGTTACCTCAGGAACCTCACCCCCCGACTCCCGTCTCAGCAGGGTCATCAAGGGCTTGGAACTGGTTGCAGAGGGGGATCAGAGGGGAGTCGGTGGGACCTTCCTTAGGCACCTTGGTCATGGAAACAGATTTTCCACCTTTTTTCTTCTTTTTTTTACATTTGGCACTCTTAGCACTCTTGGTACCCTTGTCACCCATTTCTTTTGGCTGTTCCCCTCCATCCTAATCAAAACTTTCATATTGAGAGGCATCTGAGAGATCAGCCACTTCCTCATTCTCCATCCGTCTGATCTCCTCATTCACCGCTTCCTCCCTGGGGCCTCAGTGACATGGGCTGTCGCCTCGGAGGAGGGGGGCAGCCATTACCCCAGTTTCCCGAGGCTCCTCCTGTCCCATGCCCTCCTGACGCCTTGCCTGCCTCTGCTAGTAAGAGGGGCCCCTAGCCCTGCCATTCTTCATCGGCCCCTCAGCTCCTCCCCCGCTACCACCTCCAACCTCTGCAGAAGTTGCACCGCCAGGAACTTCCTAGCGGCTTCCCTCTGCCCGGCTGGCCATGGCTTTAGAGAAGGAACGAGGGCAGCAGCTGAACGGATGACCTAGATCACCACACAGGTGACATCGAATGACACCACAGTATGCGGCGAGGTGACCTACATCGCCACACAAGGCACATTTCTGCACCTTGCAGCCCGCGCTGAAGTGGCGAGGATCACCGCACCTGTGGCATACCTTCGGCTGCCCCTGGTAGAAGACCAGAATCCGATCCCTTCCCAGAAAAGCCGAGGAAGGTATGTGGGTGACAGTGCCCCTGAATGCTTCATGCCTCCTGACCAGATACCAAAATTGTCCCGGTTCTTCTTCGGGACCTCCACAACCTCGCCCTACCGGCTCAACCAGGTCATTATGTCAACACCAGAAAGAGACTCATTACATGTTAAAATGGTTACTTTCTTTGGCCCACTTTGGCGATAAATTGCTTCCACGGCGAAACCTCGTCAGCTGGGCTCCTCTTTTACCAGCTCATAATTCGACCAAAAGAGCTCCAAGCCCTCCGGCTGAACAAAGCTGATATCAAAGGTGGAGGTCCCAAAAGGATGTATCAGAGCAAAGATGTCAATAGCCCTGAAGTCCATCTTCATGAGGAGCTTCACCATATTTGTTCTGGATGGGCACGCCTCATTGCCCCTCCAGCGAAGACGAACCACATTTCTCCTGGAGACCTCCTGCCCGGCTGTTGGGAGGGACCACACGGTCTCCCCCCCCTTTTCTCTTGGAAGGCGGCTAGACCAAACTTATCTAGCCAGTAGGACAACGCCACCTCTCTTCCCTCTACATTGATCGTCTGCTCCCCTTTTTTGAGGGCCTCCAGGAAACGGCAGCGAAAAGCTTCATTCCCTTGGTCCGGGGATGAGGAAGACCCCTGTGGAACCCCAGCGGCAGCAGCCGCATAACTAATGGCGGCTGCAGGTAAGGGGGACGATGGACCAGCCCCTATATTCCCTGAACCATCAACCTCACAGTCAACCATCTCCACCTCACTTACCTCAGCCTCACCATTTTCACTAGAAGTCCCCACGCTGGCACCATTCACTCCAACCATACCTCCAGCAGAAATTGCCCCTCCAACAACTGACCCTTCACCATTATCACACATACTATTCACACCACTTGCACCACTTTCATTCTTATTTACATTTTTATTTATATTTTTTTTTACTGCTTTCTGCTGGGGTTGTTGCTGTTTGCAGTGCAGCTGCCCCTTTAAGATCGATACTGCAGGGTTTGATTACCACACCCTGCTTTTCAGCAGAGCATGTGCTGGCAGCTGCAGACTGTTGCTCCAGCCTCTCCTGCAGACCATCTCCACGCTCTTGTGTGCACTTCACCACCGGGTCTCCCACAGATACAGGTGACACACATGCAGAGGACCCCGGCGGTGCGACCTTCTCCGGCGAGGATGCGGTCCGGGCCGGCATTACCGCAGCCATTACAGCTGCACCCGAGATGATAACCGGTGCCGGGGTCCCGGATTTTGACCCAGCATCGGATCTGCATGTGGGGGACCCCGACACCACAGCACACACCGCCGATGATGCGGCCCCGGCTGACAGCGCACCGCCAACACTGCGGGGAGCGGTGACCACCGGCGAGGTACCCACAGCCTCCACCCCCCGAGCGTCAGCGGGTGCAGCAGGCACCAGGCCGTCCCCCGTTTCCACAGAGGATCGGGCCTGGACACCTCCACAGGTTTTATTACTGCCCGCCACAGGGCCACACTCCAGACCATGCACACTGTCCGGCTTTGCAGCTGCATGCCCACTCTCGCCCCCTCTGCTACCGCCAGCAGAGACGGCGACCTGCGCCATACGACTTGTACTCTCCCCGCTCCCTCGCACCGGACCCACTGCAGGTCCCGGGCCGGGGTGGGTAGCGGGCTCCACAGAGCAGGACCGGGGGGTCCCAGGAAGGGGGACAAACACCAACCTCTCCTCCGATGTTTTCTTCCTTTTTTTGCTTTTCTTTTTCCCCCTCCTGGTTGCCTCATCCCCGCAGACCTCATCCCCAAACTTCAGGTGGGCATAATTTACTGGGGACTCTAGCTGACGGATCTGCTGCAAGACGAGGCAACCCCCACTACTGCTGTTCTCGCTGCTGCTATCATCCGCATCACCCCCATCATCCTCTGAAATACTATGGTCTGATGGGAGTGGGACCTGCACTGGATCTATCCCGCTGTGTGTGGCCTGGAGATCACTTACCAAGCCCCCAGGTGGGTACGGTGCCTCCTCCATCTCCTCATGGTCCACCTCCTCCACCTGGGTCGGACGCCGAGACCCCTCTGGCTCCTTTGCAGCAGCCATGTTGTGGAATCGGTCCTCATTTTCTAGCTTTTCCCGGAAGGGCTCGCTGTTGTCCAATATAGCGGCTCTCCGGGCTTCCATGCCCTCAATGCAGATCCCCAGGCTGGATATCCTGGCTGTTAGGGCAGACTTCTCTGTGCGGGAGGCTCTGCTTGCAGCTTGCCTCACCTCCTTCATCTCCTGCTGGAGCCTCCTCGGGGTCTTCCCAGTCTCCTCATGCTCGCTGAGGTACGCGTGGACGTGGGAGCCATAGCTGGTAACCGGCTCCCGTGTGGACCTAGTGCCCCAATTCTTCGGCACCGGCGCCGCTGCACCTCTGCGAGTACTCCGCTCACCGGGAGGAGACACCGCAGTGGCCCTCGCCTCAGCCTTAGGGGCTTTGCAGCCCTCCTGGGTCTTCCTGGGCTCCTCCATGTTTTGGGCCTTGCCGGATCTGGTGACCCTCTTTGCCGGTAGCAATGAGCTCCCACCCCTCGCCGGCCTAGACCGAGGGGTGGGAGACGGGGACTCAGCCCCACAGTCCATCCAATACACCCCTCTCTTTCCTGGGTCAGAGGGGAGGGGGGAATTCCTGGGAGAAAAACAAACTGGTGACTCTCCTGGAGCAACAAACCAGCACCTTCCTCCACAGACTACAAGCTCCTAGTGGTGACTATAGAAATCTGTATGTAGTGAGCTCCCCCTAGTGGTGGCTGTAGAAATCTGTATGTAGTGAGCTCCCCCTAGTGGTGGCTGTATAAATCCATATGTAGTGAGCTCCCTCTAGTGGTGGCTGTATAAATCTGTATATAGTGAGCCTTCTCTAGTGGTGGCTGTATAACTCTGCATGTAGTGAGCTCCCCCTAGTGGTAGGAAAATTACGGGGGACCCCACACCTTTTTTTATATTTAATTATGCATTTTATTATGTGGGTTACACAGATGACTGCTGCTGACTACATGTCTCAACAGCATCACCTGGTCTCGCTGATGTCAGGGAGACCAGGCAACAATGATGAGAGCTGCATTCAGCACCCAGCGCCGGGGGACAGCACTAACTAGGCTGCTTTACAGCGCCATAAAGTGACAAGCTCTACACCGAAGGCAATAAATGCAGCAAGGAGACAGTTAATTTTGGAAATTGATAACTGGGTTAAAAAAAATTTTTTTCAGGAGAAGCTTTATATTGATGTTTTGGAAGATCTCATTTTATAAATTAAAGGGAAGCACATTTTTGTGTTTGGATTTATTGCCATTATTTTCTAAAACTTTTGCTGAACATTTTATGTCCTCAGGGAAAAAAAAATTTCTCAGTGCTTTTATATTCTTCACAACAAAAAGAATAATTTTTCTATATTATACAGTGGGGAAAATGAGTATTTGGCACACTGCTTATTTTGCAAGTTTTCCCACTTACAAAGAATGGAGAGATCTGTAATTTTCATTGTCGATACACTTCAACTGTGAGCAAAAGAATCTAAGAATGAAAACCAAAAAAAATCACATTATAACTGATTTTTACTGTAGTTCTTGACCAAGTTTGCACACACTGCAGCAGGGATTTTGGCCCCCTCCTCCATACAGATCTTCTCCAGATCTTGCAGGTTTCGGGGCTGTCGCTGGACAACACCCTCAGCTGGGAGAAGGTTAATATTTGTGCAGATGGGTCTTAAAATATAAGTAGTTTTGGATTGAAATAATGGTAAGAATAATTAGGAATTCAATTAATGTGAGAATTCAATATTATTATTCATTAGGGACGTGGGGGCAATGGCATTTTGTATCACCGCCCTCCCCAATAATGGGCCATTTAGCCCCATACAGAGAGCCCGTGTGTGTGACATCACTCTCGTTGAAATGCACGGTAGTAATGGAAATTGCATACATTTCCCATTTAGTTTCTTATGATCCGGGTAATCGGGGCGATGCTGTGTTGTTTTAGGCAAGGAGACCATAAGGGATGATGGAATCAATGGCTCTCAGATCATTGCTGCAGGGAATATGCATTAAGCTTTGAGCTTTACTAGTAAAATAAGGAGCCCTAATTGCTGGGGATAATCGTCGCCAACTCGCATTACTCGATTAAGAAGTTTGAATTTTATCCAAGATGTAGCCAAGAAAACCATTACTGACATGAGAAAAAAAGAGACGGAGGGGTAAAAACCCAGGGCAGATGAAAAGTGAAGCATTAACCCACAGCAGCCAATCAGATCCCGGCTCCAGGCTACAAAATTGTACAAGTGACCCCTTCATTAAAATAAGTTATTGTCAGATTCACAAAAAAAAAAAAAATAATGACACCCTGAGAGGTAGAAATTTACAAAAATCTGATTTCATTTTAACCTGGACAGCTCCTGTATTTAAGTATATTAGAAAAGATGGTATAACCTGGGCATTTCTTATATATAATTATATATGTACAGCTGGTATAACCTGGGCATTTCTTATATATAATTATATATATACAGTACAGCTGGTATAACCTGGGCATTTCCTGTGTATAATTATATATATACAGCTGGTATATATATATATATATATATATATATATATATATATATATATATATATATATATATATATATATATATATATTTATATATATATAGAGTCATGGCCAAAGGTATTGACACCCCTGCAATTCTGTCAGATAATACTCAGTTTCTTCCTGAAAATGATTGCAAACACAAATTCTTTGGTATTATTATCTTCATTTAATTTGTCTTAAATGAAAAAAACACAAAAGAGAATGAAGCAAAAAGCAAAACATTGATCATTTCACACAAAACTCCAAAAATGGGCCAGACAAAAGTATTGGCACCCTCAGCCTAATACTTGGTTGCACAACCTTTAGCCAAAATAACTGTGACCAACCGCTTCCGGTAACCATCAATGAGTTTCTTACAATGCTCTGCTGGAATTTTAGACCATTCTTCTTTGGCAAACTGCTCCAGGTCCCTGATATTTGAAGGGTGCCTTCTCCAATCTGCCATTTTTAGGTCTCTCCACAGGTGATCTATGGGATTCAGGTCTGGACTCATTGCTGGCCACCTTAGAAGTCTCTCAAACCATTTTCTAGTGCTTTTTGAAGAGTGTTTTGGGTCATTGTCCTGCTGGAGGACCCATAACCTCTGAGGGAGACCCATCTTTCTCACACTGGGCCCTACATTATGCTGCAATATTTGTTGGTAGTCTTCAGACTTCATAATGCCATGCACACGGTCAAGCAGTCCAGTGCCAGAGGCAGCAAAGCAACCCCAAAACATCAGGGAACCTCCACCATATTTGACTGTAGGGACCGTGTTCTTTTCTTTGAATGCCTCTTTTTTTCTCCTGTAAACTCTATGTTGATGCCTTTGCCCAAAAAGCTCTACTTTTGTCTCATCTGACCAGAGAACATTCTTCCAAAACGTTTTACTGTAGGCCTTTTCAGGTAAGTTTTGGCAAACTCCAGCCTGGCTTTTTTATGTCTCGGGGTAAGAAGTGGGGTCTTCCTTGGTCTCCTACCATACAGTCCCTTTTCATTCAGATGCCGACGGATAATACGGGTTGACACTGTTGTACCCTCGGACGGCAGGGCAGCTTGAACTTCTTTGGATGTTAGTCGGGGTTCTATATTCAACATCCACAATCTTGCGTTGAAATCTCTTGTTAATTTTTCTTTTCCGTCCACATCTAGGGAGGTTAGCCACAGTGCCATGGGCTTTACACTTCTTGATGACACTGCGCACGGTAGACACAGGAACATTCAGGTCTTTGGAGATGGACTTGTAGCCTTGAGATTGCTCATGCTTCCTCACAATTTGGCTTCTCAAGTCCTCAGACAGTTCTTTGGTCTTCTTTCTTTTCTCCATGCTCAATGTGGTACACAAGGACACAGGACAGAGGTTGAGTCACCTTTAATCCATGTCAACTGGCTGCAAGTGTGATTTAGTTATTGCCAACACCTGTTAGGTGCCACAGGTAAGTTACAGGTGCTGTTAATTACACAAATTAGAGAAGCATCACATGATTTTTCGAACAGTGTGAATACTTTTGTCCACCCCCTTTTTAACATTTGGTGTGGAATCATATCCATTTTGGCTCTAGGACAATTCTTTTTGTGTTTTATCACTTAAGACAAATTAAATGAAGACAATAATACCAAAGAATTTGTGTTTGCAATCATTTTCAGGAAGAAACTGAGTATTATCTGACAGAATTGCAGGGGTGTCAATACTTTTGGCCATGACTGTATATATATACTAGCTATTGAACCCGTTCTACGCCCGGGTGTCGAGCATTTATATTGGTATATGGTCTTCATCCTGGTATGTGCTGCTCCATCCTGCGCCCCCATCCTGTCATGTGCTGCACACGCATCCTGCGCCCCCATTCTGACATGTGCTGCTCCATCCTGCGCCCCCATTCTGTCATGTGCTGTTCCCATCCTGCCCCCCCATTCTGTCATGTGCTGCTCCCATCCTGCGCCTCCATTCTGTCATTTGCTGCTCCCATCCTGCGCCCCCATCCTGTCATGTGCTGCTCCCATCCTGCGCCCCCGTTCTGTCATGTGCTGCTCCCATCCTGCGCCCCCGTTCTGTCATGTGCTGCTTCCATCTTGCACCCCCCTTCTGTCATGTGCTGCTGCCATCCTGCACCCCCATTCTGTCATGTGCTGCCCTATTCTGCAGTGTGTCTTCAAGAAAATGGCGCCGGAAAGTGCGGACTGCGCAGGCGCCGATTCCGGCAGCAGGAGGACGAAGAAAATGGGCGGAAAGGAATGGCGTAAGTAACAAATTGCTGTGGCATGAAGTGCCACAGCATAATCAGGGCGCAAATATGTGCACGGTGTCCCCCTGCTCTCGACCCCCTGCTCCCGGCAGTCCGCGCCTTCCGGCGCCATTTTTTTTTCCTGACACTCTATAATATAACGCTAGGAGCGTCGCGCCTGCGCAGTCTATAAAGGCTTCGGACAGAGTGATGCTCCCAGCATTATATTATATATATATATATATATATATATATACAGCTGGTATAACCTGGGCATGTCCTGTATATGATTATACCATATATATACAGGTGGTATAACCTGGGCATCTCCTGTATATAATTATATATGTACAGCTGGTATAACCCCTAGGCATCTCCTGTGTATAATTATGTATATAGAGCTGTTATAACCTGGGCATCTCCTGTATATAGTTATATATGTGCAGCTGGTATAACCTGGGCATCTCCTGTATATAGTTATATATGTGCAGCTGGTATAACCTGGGCATCTCCTGTATATAGTTATATATGTACAGCTGGTATAACCTGGGCATCTCCTGTATATAATTATATATGTACAGCTGGTATAACCTGGGCATCTCCTGTATATACTGTATATAATTACATATACAGCTGGTATAAGTTATACATTACAAAAAGTTAAAAATGTACCAACTGGCAGAATGTTCAAAAGTGCGACCCCGGAGTTTTGGCGCTCGTCCCCCTGTGCTACATCTGGGGCTCGGTGAGATTATACAGTTTCATTAGTTTTGTTCTCTGCTGCAGAACTGCCTGCAAAACTTTGCCAGAGTTCCCGATGCAATAAATGTGTCCCCTCTACAAAGCCTTTGATATGTTGGGCCGCGGGGATCTTGTGTAATCTGTGGCGTGTCGTAGGCACAATACTCTGGGGGGCATCGGCTTCAAATTTCCAAACGACTGAGATATGACTAATTCAACAAGTTGCTTTACATAAAAATGTGACACAGAGGAACAGAGTGTACGGCAAAGAGGAGAACAACGTCAGAAGGGGCAATGTGCCCGGGGTCAAGAACGCTCTTCTCCATGAGTTCTGCTCTTATAGGTCAAGATCAGTTCTTACTCTTTATGATAATATACAAATTTTCATATTTCTTCTTATCATTAGACAGCACAAGCTTATGGTAGCAGATTGACACTAGCCTAAAACCTAGGAGCCCCTCTAACACGGGAACCGTTAGCACTCAATGAGTCCCTGCCACTGTTTTTAGTACAGAAATCCGTATCCACTTAGCACATGTATTGCATTTTAAGTAAAATACTGATGAAATTAGTTTTCTCTTTTACCTCTAGTTTTTTTTTAGCCTTTTGCTGAATTCCGACATAAAATGTGAAAAATAAAAGATGTTATACACTGATTTTTTCACTTTATAATTTTTATTTACTTTCTTTAATTAATTATATTATTTTCCTAGCCCTACAGTTAACCCTAACCTTATCCATAAATCTATCCTTTGTCCTATCCCTAGCCATAACCATAACTCTAAATTTATTTCTATCGCTATGCCTATCCCTAAAACAAGCCCAAAGCTTATCCCTATCCCTAGTCTTAAACCTAACTCTAGCCCTAAGCCTAATTCTGGTCCTAACTCTAGTTAAGGTTAAACCATTACAATGTAAAAGCAGCGCTTTTGAATGATGTCAGTATGGAATAATTTGGAGTGGACTTTATTCAACACTGTCTTCATTCATTAGCTGCTCAGCTTCTGTCATGTTGGAGGCAGCCTATGCAGAGCTCAGCAGTCGAGATGTGTTTGTCATCAGCTGCTATGCTCTGTGTTGCCGGTGAGCTACCTGACGGGCACTCACCGGCAAAAGCGCAGGAGGCTAGCCTGGACGTCTGGTGCCAGGGACAGCCTCTGGCACCGAGGAGCTGTGAACGAGAGAACGAGAGCTGTATTAGTGGTGCTGCAGAGGCTAGCCGTTTTCCAGAGCAGGCAGACAGGACCTGCGATCATGTGACCGCGTGTCAGAGGGGGTGAGTGGAGCTTAGCGTCGCTGTTTGAGCTTGCAGCGCGGGGCTGCAGCGGCTTTGGGAGAAAGTGTAAGAAGGAGAGGAAACCCCCAAGGATGTTAAAAAGGGATGACAGGAAAAAATGTAGTCATACAAGCCAAGGTCATACACAGAAAGGTAGGCACAGTACACAGGGGCAGTCAGAAGAATAGTCAGGACGTAGCAAGAGATCAGAAAACCAGAACGGGCAATAGACGGAACAGAAACAGCAGGCAGGAATCACAACAGGGACCGGACCAGATCAGAAACCAAAGAGACAAACAATAGTACATGCACAAAGCAGAGGCACCCCAGGGTCAGACACACTCAACCAAGGGTCAGAGTATAAACTACAAGGATTAACCTCACAATGAAGCTATAAAATGCCTCCCAGGACCCAGAAAGAGGCCATCCGTGTTAACCCTGCAACTACCTGACCCGAGAGCACAGTAAACCATGACACTCTGCCTAGGCATTATGATGAGCTTTGTCATTTCACTTACTACCTATGCAGAGTGCTTCAAGAACACATATTGCCTTCCAGAACCACACATTTTAACAGTAGTTTAAGGAGCAAAATTTAGCTCCCCAATAGACCTTGACACTCTGGCTAACTACCCTTAATGGGCCTCCAAGCTACACCACTTCCTTGGGCTCCCTTGAGTGCATTGGAAAAAAAGAGACCAATGGCTCTTCATTAACCAAGGTTGACCATGGAGACCCATGGGGGTTAAATTCACACTGGCTTACCAAGAATGGTATTTCTCAACTTTCTCAAGCAGTGTATCTTGAAGCTCAAGGCCACAATATAAAATCTCCAACTGTGCCTCCAACTATCTAGGGTCTTTAATAATATTGTCCTTCTCATATGGGTTATAAAAAAAAAACCTTTTGGGCTGCGCTAGACTCCGGGGCCTGGGTGCGCCTACAATCCCAGCTCTCAATATTGTTACACCCCAGAACTTGACTACCCAAACACAAACCTCTGGATGCCAAGGATCTGAGAATTATCTTGTGCTGTAGGCAAATTCAACACTTACTGCCAAGTTTGTGATCATCTCATTGCCAGTAAATTGGGAACCCCCCGTTACAAACATTAGGTAGACAGAATCATGACCTAAACCTTAAGCTCCTGCTTAGAGAATGGATTATTATTATACATGATTCCATTGCAATTATAATATTAGCATTAAACGTGGCCGCTACGAGTCAACCACCAGATGTGGACATGGGATGTAGAGCTCTAGGCTTCAGTCACCATATAGAGTAAATAATGAGCCAAATGATGGATAAGGATCTCTGAAGCTTTTATCTCATTCATGGTTACAGTTTGATTCATGTAACATCTTTACGACCATGGAAGGGCATTGCAGGAGAGGCAGCATCGTAGTCAAGACTGGATGCCACCATTCATCTGCACATGTATCTCCGTCACGTTGCTGACACAGCTGGTTACAATAATATCCATAATGATGCTTCCACCTAAACCCCCACAAATCACTGTATAGTGCAGGGGCACATACGGTATATCTTAGCCTTGACATCAGCAGAAGTATATGAGATAGACATACATCCATCCATAGTCAATCCTGAATAACAGGTCAACGTTGCATCGTTGGGATGAATGTAAGACATTGTCTTGGGGTTATATGTACAGACGGATCTCTAATGGGGAAAATGTTGACACTGGCAAATGTTAAGGTTCTCCAAAGTAAAACTGACGACAGAACAAGTGGATTAAAAAATATATATATTTTTTTGTTTGAAACTTGGGTACCGATTCATTAAATCAATTACGTTACATAAAACGTTGTGAAAAGTAAAAAACTTTTGTGCAACACTAATTTGCTAAAAAATGTTGCCATTTTTTGGCCAGCTCTGTCAAAATTGGCAGGTGTTGGGGTGGAACAGGTAGAGATGTTCGCGCATACAAGTCATAACGAGCTGCGGCATGTCTCATTCAAGAAATCTTGACCAAGATTTGTGGTCCAGCGCACACCACTTTTCAGACACACCTGAGGTATTAAGAGGCACGTACCTCTTAAAGAATCTATTACATCTGATCCCAACAACCTCCTTCATCAAGACCGTTGTGAACAATGCTGGTCTTGATTCTTGATGATTCGGGACCTTGGTCTCTTCTTCATTTTTCCTTACTTTGGTTACAAGGCTGAATCTGGTGGTGGTCGAAAATCTTCATTATTCTTCATCCATGGGTGGATGGGTGTCTCCTTCATGCCCTTTTCCTGCCCTGCCCTTAATCCCGTATTGGTCTCGTTTGACACATTGTAAGTTTGTAACACTAGAGACAGGTTAGGACCGTCCCGATGGGTACACCTTGTCATAGTGGGATGGGTTTTATGCATTTATTTTAATCAAAATAGCATTAACTATGCATCTTTTGTTATTTACATGTACGGTACTATTATTATTTACCTATTTATTTGACATAGGGTATATGCTCCTTTGGGGTTTTTTGCTTTTTTTCTTGGGTTTTATCTGTGAAATAGCCACAGTGTGAACACGATCTTTCACTTTGCACATATACCAACTTATGGTCCAGCTCATTTCTTTGGTTTTGCCGTAATTCTTCATCCACGTCAACCTTAATGCCCTCATTTTGTTACTTACAAGCATAAACAGTTTGTGGTGAATGGACACTTTGACAAATGTTGGGATAGACTTTCCTTATGGGGAAAGAAGACAAGCAGCAAGTAAGCTATATTCAAGTAAGCAATATCCAAGTGAGCAATGCTAAAGTAAGCAGCACATAGGTAAGCAATAACCTTGTAAGTAATACTCAAATTAGCAATACCCAGGAAAGAAATTCCAAAGAAATACCCAGTTAAGCAATATTCAAGTAAGCAATACCCAAGGAAGTAAACCTCAAGTCAGCAACACCGGGATAAATAATTCTCTAAAAAGCAATTGCCTGTGGATCAAGACTCTCTTTGGAAGGGAAGGACAATTAGGCTACATTCACACTGGCGTTTTTTGCCAGACGTCGCAATGCGTCGTTTATGGCAAAAAACGCATCCTGCAAAGTTGTTTGCAGGATGCGTTTTTGCCCCATAGATTAACATTGGCGACGCATTGCGACGCTTTGCCACACATCGCAACCATAGTGCGACGGTTGCGCCGTGTTGTGGCGGACCGCCGGGAGCAAAAAACGTTACATGTAACGTTTTTTGCTCCTGACGGACCGCTTTTTCAGACCACGCATGCGCGGCTGGAACTCCGCCCCCACCTCCCCGCACATCACAATGGGGCAGCGGATGCGCCGGAGAAATGCATCCGCTGCACCCGTTGTGCAGTGCGTCAAACGCTAGCGTCGGAATCTCTGCTCGACGCATTGCGACGGGGAGATTCCGACGCTAGTGTGAAAGTAGCCTAACTATGTCTAGGGGAGTTACGTAAATAAGGCAGCACACTGCAGTGCTAGAACATACAAACTTGAAAAATGAAATTTGGACTGCATTACTGCACTAGAAATATGAAAAATGAGAGCGTTTAGCGCATAAAAATGGCCAATTTTATGTGTACCTGGTAGCCCCTTTGCGGCATCTCTCTTATACCAGGTCCTACACCTGCCTTACCTCGCTGAGAATAAACGTCTCCATCTGAATGGGTACATGTGAAACCTCTTCCTAGACTAAAATTCTCTCTCTCTGTGGAGGGGTATTGGACCTGCTGTAATTAAAACACCTGTGGCTAGGAGGCGGAGTGCACGATCAGAAGGCTAGAGAATACATTTCAAAAACCTGACCGGCACATCCAAACATAGACTCAGTGTGAACAGGTGCTGAACCTAGAGTCGCCAACTCATACATAGTTAAGTAAAAAAGGCAGCACACTGCAGCGCTAGAACATACAAACTTGAAAAACGAAATTTGGACTGCATTACTGCACTAGAAATATGAAAAATGAGAGCGTTTAGCGCATAAAAATGGCCAATTTTATGTGTACCTGGTAGCCCCTTTACGGCATCTCTCTTATACCAGGTCCTACACCTGCCTTACCTCGCTGAGAATAAACGTCTCCATCTGAATGGGTACAAGTGAAACCTCTTCCTAGACTAAAATTCTCTCTCTCTGTGGAGGGGTATTGGACCTGCTGTAATTAAAACACCTGTGGCTAGGAGGCAGAGTGCACGATCAGAAGGCTAGAGAATACATTTCAAAAACCTTACCGGCACATCCAAAAATGGCTACCAGGTACACATAAAATTGGCCATTTTTATGCGCTAAAAGCTCTCATTTTTCATATTTCTAGTGCAGTAATGCAGTCCAAATTTCGTTTTTCAAGTTTGTATGTTCTAGCGCTGCAGTGTGCTGCCTTATTTACTTAACTATATACGAGTTGGCGACTCTAGGTTCAGCACCTGTTCACACTGAGTCTATGTTTGGATGTGCCCGTCAGGTTTTTGAAATGTATGTCTAGGGGAGTGACTGACTTTCCCATTAATGGATGGAGGAGAGGTGAACGTTCTAAACCAACATTGATGTTTTTTTTAGCGTTCCCTCTCATTTATGAATAATCTATAGAAAGTTACAGATATTTGCTAAAGTAACTTTTTTTTTGTTCCATATTCTCTATTTTTTCTCTACTGGGATCTTTGGTGTTGACAGTTGTCGATTATTACTGAACATCAAATGCGGAATGGATGTTCTCAGGATTCAGGAATATTCACTGAATCACTGGCCATCTAGATTTCAACTGAGAAAATAAATTCATGTCTCCATTTTCATACCCCCAGTGAGCCCGCGGTGTTATCTTTATGTTCCTGTGATCTCCTGTCTCTCCATGGAGATGCCATCCAGAGAAGAAGAAAGTGATCCCACCACCTGCAGAATACTTTCACCGCTGCACTTTCATCACTGTAACTCATATAAAACATGTAATATAATAGTCAACTTCCTGTATAAAGTGGGAAATATCCTAGCATTTATACAGGAGCGGACACAGATAGCAGAGGCCCCTGTGCAAGCACAATATATGGGCCCTTTGGAGTCCAATATCTCATCATAATGCACAATTCCACCTGCTTTCCAAGAGACAGTGGACCCCTTTACCTCTTGAGCCTCTGTTCAGCTGCCTGAGTTCCACCAGTTATATTCCCACCAATGCAAATATACTGTTAAAGACAGAAGACTGTATTATAATGGCTCCAGTATATACTTATACATAGGGACAGTATTATAGTAGTTATATTCTTATACATAGGGAGCAGTATTATAGTAGTTGTATTCTCAGTATCTCCTATGTGATGTATTTGCTCAAGCCCCAGTGATTGCTACGTGATGTATATTTAGCAGTCTCAGTGTCTTCTATGTCATGTATATGGTAGTCTTGGTGTCTCCTATATCATGTATATACAGCAGTCTCAGTCTATCTTATGTGATGTATACAGCAGTATTAGTGTCTCCTATGTGATATATACAGCAGTCTTGATGTTTCCTATGTGTTGTATATATCAGTCTTGTTGTCTCCTATGTTATGTATATACAGAAGTCTCTGTGTCTCCTATGTGATGTGCACAGCAGTTTCAGTGTCCTCTTTGTGATGTATACAGCAGTTTCAGTGTCCCCTATGTTATGTATACAACAGTCTAAGTATCCCGTATGTGATGATCCAAAGACAGAAAAATAATGATTGAATACCCTGCAGTAAATAAATAAACAGCAATAGTGCATGAAAATAATATACAGTGCTTAGTTAAAGGGAACCTGTCACCCCGTTTTTTCAGATTGAGATAAAAATACTGTTAAATAGGGCCTGCGCTGTGCGTTACAATAGTGTATGTAGTGTACCCTGATTCCCCACCTATGCTGCGAAATACATTACCAAAGTCGCCGTTTTCGCCTGTCAATCAGGCTGGTCAGGTCAGGTGGGCGTGGTGGCATCGCTTTTTTCTTCCCCAGCTTTCCGTTGGTGGCGTAGTGGTGTGCGCATGTCCAAGTGCCGAATCCACTGCGCGCACGTGAAGAAACAGCGCGCGATCTGCGCTATTACCCCTGTCATCGGTGGGGGCGGCCATCTTCCTGGGTCCGCGCGTGCGCAGATGGAGTGCTCTGCTGCACGGGGCTTCAGAAAAATGGCCGCAGGATGCCGCGCGTGCGCAGATGGAGATCGCGGCGGCCATTTTCCCAAAGCCGAGTTTGCATCTCGGCTTCAGGAAAATGGCCGCCGCGATCTCCATCTGCGCACGCGCGGGATCCCGTGGCCATTTTCCTGAAGCCCCGTGCAGCAGAGCACTCCATCTGCGCACGCGCGGCCCCAGGAAGATGGCCGCCCCCACCGATGACAGGGGTAATAGCGCAGATCGCGCGCTGTTTCTTCACGTGCGCGCAGTGGATTCGGCACTTGGATATGCGCACACCACTACGCCACCAACGGAAAGCTGGGGAAGAAAAGAGCGATGCCACCACGCCCACCTGACCTGACCAGCCTGATTGACAGGCGAAAACGGCGACTTTGCAAATGTATTTCGCAGCATAGGTGGGGAATCAGGGTACACTACATACACTATTGTAATGCACAGCGCAGGCCCTATTTAACAGTATTTTTATCTCAATCTGAAAAAACGGGGTGACAGGTTCCCTTTAACATTTTTTTTAATGTTAATTAAGACAGTCCTAAATATTAAAAACTTTACCATTTGCCAAGCGACATGCATGTGGGTAAGGGCTGAGAAGGACTGGGCTGAGAAGGACTGGGCTGAGAAGGACTGGGCTCAGCTAGTGGACACACAGCCATGGGAAACCACATTAACCTTCGTCCGGCTGCGTAGGTACAATTGTAACTATTCCGTTTTAAAATTGCAATAACTTTTTTTTTCGAAAAGCCGTAGAGGGCTGAAATTTCGTGACATCTCTGCAATTTTGGTCCAGAATATATTGGCCAAATTTCAATAAAATATATATGAAGGTACAATTGTACCTCTGCAGCCTGTTAACGTTGTAAAATTAGGCAGCCTGATGAAGGTTAATATAATGCCCAGCTCAAGGAAGAGGCAGGCCACACCTTGATATGCACATGATACAAACCGAATAAAAGAAAACTAAAGGCATAAACTGGGATGTAAACTGGTGTGCATGTAGCGTTTAAGCGCACGTTCACTCTGGCCACTTTTCTATCTCAGTGGGATGACTTCTGCATTTTTTAATTAAAAAATGGTAACTAAAGTACTCTATTACTTTCAAGCACTATTACTGTTTATTTATTTACTGCAGGGTATTCGATTATTATGTTTCTGTCTTTGTTTTTTTTCTGTTCAGTGGTCAGTATGAGTTTACACGCTGCATGCACACCAGTTTATATCCCAGTTCATACCTTTAGGTTTTTATCTCTTATGTGCTGTAGACAGTAGTCTCAGTGTTCCCTATGTGATGTATACAGTAGTCTCAGTGTCCCCTATGTGAAGTATACAGTAGTCTCAGTGTCTGCTATCTGATGTATACAGCAGTCTCAGTGTCTCCAATGTGATGTATACAGCAGTTTCAATTACCCTTATATGATGTGTATACAGCAGTCTCGGTGTCTCCTATGTAGTGTAAACATCAGTCTCGGTGTCTCCTGTGTGATATATACACTGCAGACCTCCAAGTGATTGAATTCTATAAATGTAACTTCAGCAGAGAGGAATTTTCAGTTTTCAGGAGACCTGAAGCTTAATAGACATCTGTGTTTGGAAAAACATACTGCTTTGCTTGCAAAGAGCTGGGTTCACATTGCGTTAACGGGCTGCTGTTAATGCAAGTGCCGTTATGGCAGCACGCTAGCGCAGATAGAGCATCTGCTAGCTCTATCTGCGCTAGCGGTGAGGGACCCGGAAGCGCTGCAGCCCGCGTCTCGGGGTCCATCACTCAATGACGGCACATAACTAGCGCACGCCCATTGTGGGCGTGCGCTAGCGATGCGTCCGACATTGGACTCAATGGGGGTGTTAACGGACTACGTTACACGCACCGTGTTAATGCCGCGGTGTAATGTAGTCCCTCTAACGGATGAGCCCAACGCAATGTGAACCCGGCCTATTACAGACAGATGCAAAAATGGCAAAGAAGTTACGAGTAGCAACATTATCCATAACACCAAACATCGCAGCCACAGCAAAGAGAAGCAGCTCCAGCCGTCACATTAGGGGCCAGTTAATGAATTGATCAAATATAGTAGAATAATTTTCAAGTTAATAATTTTATATGAAGGATGGAATAAATATCCAAATGACCCCTGGCAGAAAAGCGGTTCTCCACTCTTGGTCAATCCATCCCAAATATGTTTCTTCCTTAATACCAAGGGTCTGGCCCAAAGCCAGCTCCTTTTTGTGGTTACAAACAGAAAAGCAATATTAAAAAAATGTATTTCACCTGAATATACTTTCTGTAATAAAGCGCCTGGTAAAAGTTGGCTTTTCTAAACCCCTTGGTAATGTTTTCCTCCATCACCTCCAGCTCGACCGTCTCATTTTCATCTGGAGTCAACAATATATAAATCTACTTTATTGCTCTATTTTGTCACATAGTGAAATTACTTTGCACTTCTCTTTCTCCTCCTTTGAGCAGTTGGATTTTGGGAGTCATTTTCTTGGCCGCTTCTTGGCTGCTCCACTTTCATCCGTCTTTCAGCGCAAACATTTGCTCTTTGAACCTCGGACCACAAACCATTTACTTCCACCACATTCCCCGGTCTATAACCCTGAGTGTCAGACTCTGAGCAATGAGCGGCACAGTACGACTAAAGCTTGCGAGACCAGCGCCATTGGTAAATACTGCAGGCTTTTTGGGTTTGTGATTGTTGCATCTTATCTGGAATCTCAATCAGCGGTGCAATATGAATGAATGATGGCGAAAAGCTCGTTAATTGGCCTGTATACAATTCTTGTTGTCATAATTATTTCCTGATGGATTTGGCTAAACGTAAGCAGCTGGGAGGGCGAAATTTTTAGAAAAAAAAACCCTTAAAAGGAGGGTGTGCGGAGTCAGAAATTGCATGTGCTGGGATCCTGACCGACTTTACAGTATGTTTATCTTGGATAAAGTTTACACCCTATAGGGATTGCAGGAATGAGACCCAGATCATCAGTGTAGGGGGAAAATGGACTGTTGTCTGTGTGGGGATGGAAGAAAATTTGCCATTCAGTGTTTAACTGCCGAGATCAATAATGTCATCGCTGCTTTCTTCTCTGTTTATTTTTTTTTTAATTGATTTTAGTTGTAAAGATTCATACATTTTTATATTCAGCCCTAAAGAAAACAGGTTCGGCAGAAGTAGATGGAGAAGAGATTTCACCTAAAACGTAAAGCAGATGTGAACTTTACTGACAAAGAAATGTCTGTCACATAATTCACTATTGAGCTGCAAAGTGCAAGATACCGAGGGCTATGTAACTAGGAGAATTACTGAGCACTGAGACTTGTAAAGTGTGTCTGCAAATGCATAATAATATTACTACCTCTATAACCTAGTAGAAGGCAATATTTCACTAAAATAAAGAAAAACATAATCCAGTGCCCTGTTCAAAACAATATAAAGTTTACATACTCCGGAAGAATTTTTGCTCTCTTGGCCTTTTTTTTCAGAGAATATGAATGATAACACCAAAACTTTTTCTCCACTCATGGTTAGTGGTTGGGTGAAGCCATTTATTGTCAAACTACTGTGTTTTCTCTTTTTAAATCATAATGACAACCCAAAACATCCAAATGACCCTGATCAAAAGTTCACAAACCCCGGTGATTTTGGCCTGATAAGATGCTCAGAAGTTCACACAAATGTGCTTGAATGACTACTAAAGGTAACATCCTCACTTGTGACCTGTTTGCTTGTAATCAGTGTGTGCATAAAAGCTGAGTGAGTTTCTGGGGTCCAGACAGACTCTTGCATCTTTCATCCGGCCACTGACGATTCTAGATTATGAGTCATGGGGAAAGCAAAAAAAAGTCAATGGATCTACGGGAAAAGGTAGTTGAACTGTATAAAACAGAAAAGGGATACAAAAAGATATCCAAGGAATTGATAATGCCAGTCAGCAGCATTCAAACTGTGATTAACAAATGGAAAATCAGGGTATCAAGCTACAATAATACCACCTCTTATGTACAATAATATAACTACTATAATACTGCCCCTATGTGTAAGAATATAACTACTATAATACTGCCTCTATGTACAAGAATATAACTACTATAATACTGGCCCCTATGTACAAGAATATAACTACTATAATACTGCTCCTATGTACAAGAATATAACTACTATAATACTGCCCTCTATGTACAAGAATATAACTACTATAATACTGCCCCTATGTACAAGAATATAACTACTATAATACTGCCCCTATGTACAAGAATATAACTACTATAATACTGCCCTCTATGTACAAGAATATAACTACTATAATACTGCCCCTATGTATAAGAATATAACTACTATAATACTGCCCCCTATATACAAGAGTATAACTACTATAATACTGCCCCTATGTACAAGAATATAACTACTATAATACTGCCCCTATGTACAAGAATATAACTACTATAATACTGCCCTCTATGTACAAGAATATAACTACTATAATACTGCCCCTATGTACAAGAATATAACTACTATAATACTGCCCCCTATATACAAGAGTATAACTACTATAATACTGCCCCTATGTACAAGAATATAACTACTATAATACTGCCCCCTATATGCAAGAATATAACTACTATAATACTGCCCTCTATGTACAAGAATATAACTACTATAATACTGCCCTCTATATACAAGAATATAAGTGCTATAATACTGCCCCCTATATGCAAGAATATAACTACTATAATACTGCCCTCTATGTACAAGAATATAACTACTATAATACTGCCCTCTATATACAAGAATATAAGTGCTATAATACTGCTCCCTATGTACAAGAATATAACTACTATAATACTGCCCTCTATGTACCGTAGAAGAATATAACTACTATAATACTGCCCCTATGTACAAGAATATAACTGCTATAACACTGCTGTTGGTTGCTGACAGACCTCATCTCTTGTTTGCAGTGAGAATTTTGGACTTGATCATTAAAATGGAGTTACTTTTCCTATAATGATTAATTATGAAATTAATTGGCACAGATTTGCTTTTACCTACTTTTTACATGATGATAAATATTAGTAGGTTCCTAACGACTCATTATGGAGCTGCTTTGTCTTTATACAAAATGAAGCAGAACCAATTAGCGCCTCCTTATCAGCACTTATGGCTAACACACCATCCACCACTTCGGCTGCAGAATTGTATATTTTTGCAACATTTCTTCATTAAACCCTTTCCTCCATGGTGAGGGTCGCATGTATTTTATTTCAGGCCGTTTGTCATGAGGACGTTGTATTAAGTTACTCCTGTCATTTATCTCCCGCCGGATCATATATTATAGGGTTTGCTTATAACACAGGTGCAGATAATCACCGCTGCCTTAATGATTGTGGCAATTTGAGAAAGTGGTGTTGAACTTAAATCACAAGTTTTCAAAGTGGATTCTATTTCCAGGGCGTTTTTTGTGCAGATATTTACAGCTCTATGGTAGAGGGACTGTTATTTTTGGAAGGTTTCCGCGGCTCGTCGGCACGGTCCTTCTTTATATAGAACTCGGTGTCGTATACAAAGTCATTTCAATTTTCCAAAATTTATTTTATGTCTCGGTAAAATTCCATCAAATGAGATTTTATCACTTTAATCAAGTGTAGAACTTTATTTATTCTGTAATCGAAGAGGATATTGGGGGGTTTACAATCTCTTCGAAATCTTTTTTGGTATTAAGACTTTTTTTTTTTTAATTTTTGAAAAAAGGAGGAAAATTCCCAAGAGAAATAATTTAGACAATGAGAAATAACCAAAAATAAAAGAATAGAAATCATCTTCTGTCAGTAGGTTGAAGATGACGCTGTTGTTAAGGACTTGTTCACATCGTATGCCACAGACTCTACTACAGATTCTGTAAGTTAAATCGAACTCCATAACTTGTTTTAAGGACAAAAAAAATGAAAAAAATTAAGTAAAAAAAGGATTCAAATGCATAGCAACACGTCTTCTGTAGATTCCAATATTATAAAAAAGATCAGTTTTTCATCAATTTTTTTTATGTAATTTTTTGCATTCCTTTAAAAAAAAGATCAAGCTGGACCCGCACAAAAAACGTGTAACATACTGATTTCTCATACGTTTTTCCCCATTATATGCTATACTAGCTGAAGAGCCTGGCGTTGCCTGGGCATAGTAAATATCTGTGGTTAGTTATAGCACATGTATGCAGTCCTTGAGCAGCCGATCGAGGGTGCATACTGCTGTGCGAGATGTGAGCACGTTGTGCATTTGGAAACCCAGATTCTGACTCTAAATGTGCAGCTGGCAACACTGAGATCCATAGACAACATGGAGAGGAGTCTTCTGCTCACGGAGCAGACGCTCAATGGGACAGATGAGGGGGGGGATGGTGGGATGGAGCTGCAGGACAATGAAGTAGCAAGCTGGGTGACAGTTAGGAAGCGGGGTAGAGGGAAGAGTGCCAGGGAGGCTAGTCCTGATCTGGAACACCCCAATAAGTTTGCTAAGTTGGCAGATGAGGGGGGTGCCAGTACAGGGGTAGCACTGCTGCAGCCAGGCATGTCCTCTGAAAGCCGGAGGAGTGACTGCTCCAGTAAGGAGGGAAATAGGAGAGCAGGGCAGGCCAGACAAGTGCTGGTAGTGGGCGACTCAATTATTAGGGGAACAGATAGGGCAATCTGTCACAAAGACAGGGATCGTCGAACGGTGTGCTGCCTACCTGGCGCTCGAGTCCGACACATCGCTGATCGGGTGGACAGATTATTGGGAGGGGCTGGTGAGGACCCAGCGGTCATGGTGCACATTGGCACTAATGACAAAGTTAGAGGTAGGTGGAAGGTCCTTAAAGATGATTTCAGGGAATTAGGCTGCAAGCTGAAAGCAAGGACCTCCAACGTGGTATTTTCCGAAATACTGCCGGTACCACGTGCCACGCCAGAGAGGCAACGGGAGATTAGGGAGGTTAATAAGTGGCTCAAGAATTGGTGTAGGAAAGAGGGGTTTGGGTTCCTGCAGAACTGGGCCTACTTCTCAGTTGGCTACAGGCTCTACGCTAAGGACGGGCTGCACCTCAATGGGGAGGGTGCAGCTGTGCTGGGGGAGAGAATGGCTAGAAGGTTGGAGGAGTGTTTAAACTAGGAATTGGGGGGGAGGGTATTCATTTTATAGGAGGGGAAGATAGTGCAGACAGAGTCCTGGGCACAAATAAGGAAGTTGGGGGTGGCGGTGGCATGGGGGGTGGGGTCAGAACAGTTAATAATTTAAGAAATAGAAGTACAGAGAGGAACATAAAGTGCATGTATACTAATGCCAGAAGCCTCGCCAACAAAATGGACGAATTAGAACTAATGTTGTTGGAGCATAATTATGACATGGTGGGGATATCTGAAACGTGGCTGGATGAGAGCCATGACTGGGCTGTTAACTTGCAGGGCTATAGCCTGTTCAGAAATGACCGTACAGATAAGCGAGGGGGAGGGGTGTGTCTATATGTAAAATCATCCTTAAAACCCATCCTGCGCGATAATATAGGTGAATTTAATGAAAATGTAGAATCCCTGTGGGTGGAGATAAGGGGAGGGGGAAAAAATAATAAATTACTGATAGGGGTTTGTTATAAATCTCCAAAAATAATGGAAGCAATGGAGAATATCCTCGTAAAGCAAATAGATGAAGCTGCGACTCAAGGAGAAGTCATTATTATGGGGGACTTCAACTACCCTGAAATAGATTGGGGAACAGAAACCTGCAGTTCCAGCAAAGGTAATCGGTTTTTGACAATTATGAGAGACAATTACCTTTCACAACTGGTTCAGGACCCAACAAGAAGGGGGGCACTGCTAGACCTAATATTAACCAACAGGCCAGACCGCATATCAAATATAAGGGTTGGGGGTTACTTGGGAAATAGCGATCACAAAATAATAAGTTTTCATGTATCCTTTAAAAAGATGTGTAGTAGAGGGGTTACAAGGACACTAAACTTCAGGAGGGGAAATTTCCAACGGATGAGAGAGGATCTTGGTGCAATTAACTGGGACGATATCCTGAGACACAAAAATACACAGAGAAAATGGGAGACATTTATTAGCATCCTGGATAGGACCTGTGCACAGTATATACCGTATGGGAATAAACATATTAGAAATAGGAGGAAACCAATATGGCTAAATAGAGCTGTAAGGGGCGCAATAAGGGACAAAAAGAAAGCATTTAGAGAATTAAAGGAAGTAGGTAGTGAGGAGGCATTAAATAAATACAGAAAATTAAATAAATTCTGTAAAAAGCAAATCAAGGCAGCAAAGATTGAGACAGAGAGACTCATTGCCAGAGAGAGTAAAAATAATCCTAAAATATTCTTTAACTACATAAATAGTAAGAAACTAAAAAATGATAGTGTTGGCCCCCTTAAAAATAGTCTGGGTGAGATGGTGGATGAGGATGAGGAAAAAGCCAATATGCTAAATGACTTTTTTTCATCAGTATTTACACAAGAAAATCCCATGGCAGACAAAATGTCTAGTGATAAAAATTCCCAATTAAATGTCACCTGCTTAACCCAGCAGGAAGTGCGGCGGCGTCTAAAAATCACTAAAATTGACAAATCTCCGGGCCCGGATGGGATACACCCTCGAGTACTGCAGGAAATAAGTACAGTCATTGATAGACCATTATTTTTAATCTTTAAAGACTCCATAATAACAGGGTCTGTGCCACAGGACTGGCGTATAGCAAATGTGGTGCCAATATTCAAAAAGGGAACAAAAACTGAACTCAGAAACTATAGGCCAGTAAGCTTAACCTCTACTGTGGGTAAAATCCTGGAGGGCATTCTAAGGGACGCTATACTGGAGTATCTGAAGAGGAATAACCTCATGACCCAGTATCAGCACGGGTTTACTAGGGACCGTTCATGTCAGACTAATTTGATCAGTTTCTATGAAGAGGTAAGTTACGGATTGGACCAAGGGAACCCAGTGGATGTAGTGTATATGGACTTTTCAAAAGCTTTTGATACGGTGCCACACAAAAGGTTGATACATAAAATGAGAATAATGGGGATAGGGGAAAATATGTGCAAGTGGGTTGAGAGCTGGCTCAGGGATAGGAAACAAAGGGTGGTTATTAATGGAGCACACTCGGACTGGGTAGCGGTTAGCAGTGGGGTACCACAGGGGTCAGTATTGGGCCCTCTTCTTTTTAACATATTTATTAATGACCTTGTAGGGGGCATTCAGAGTAGAATTTCAATATTTGCAGATGACACTAAACTCTGCAGGGTAATCAATACAGAGGAGGACAATTTTATATTACAGGATGATTTATGTAAACTAGAAGCTTGGGCTGATAAATGGCAAATGAGCTTTAATGGGGATAAATGTAAGGTCATGCACTTGGGTAGAAGTAATAAGATGTATAATTATGTGCTTAATTCTAAAACTCTGGGCAAAACCATCAATGAAAAAGACCTGGGTGTATGGGTGGATGACAAACTTAAATTCAGTGGCCAGTGTCAGGCAGCTGCTACAAAGGCAAATAAAATAATGGGATGCATTAAAAGAGGCATAGATGCTCATGAGGAGAATATAATTTTACCTCTATACAAGTCACTAGTTCGACCACACTTAGAATACTGTGCACAGTTCTGGTCTCCGGTGTATAAGAAAGACATAGCTGAACTGGAGCGGGTGCAGAGAAGAGCGACCAAGGTTATTAGAGGACTGGGGGGTCTGCAATACCAAGATAGGTTATTACACTTGGGGCTATTTAGTTTGGAAAAACGAAGACTAAGGGGTGATCTTATTTTAATGTATAAATATATGAGGGGACAGTACAAAGACCTTTCTGATGATCTTTTTAATCATAGACCTGAAACAGGGACAAGGGGGCATCCTCTGCGGTTGGAGGAAAAAAGGTTTAAGCATAATAACAGACGCGGATTCTTTACTGTAAGAGCAGTGAGACTATGGAACTCTCTGCCGTGTGATGTTGTAATGAGTGATTCATTACTTAAATTTAAGAGGGGACTGGATACCTTTCTGGAAAAGTATAATGTTACAGGGTATATACACTAGATTCCTTGATAGGGCGTTGATCCAGGGAACTAGTCTGATTGCCGTATGTGGAGTCGGGAAGGAATTTTTTTCCCCAATGTGGAGCTTACTCTTTGCACATGGGGTTTTTTTTTTGCCTTCCTCTGGATCAACATGTTAGGGCATGTTAGGTTAGGCTATAGGTTGAACTAGATGGACATATAGTCTTCCTTCAACCTTAATAACTATGTAACTATGTAACTATGTAACCTCACTTCTCCTATTTTCCCATCACGCCTCTCATTTTCTCCCTCACATCTTTCATTTTCCCCCTCACACCTCTCATTTTCCCCCTCATACCTCTCATTTTCCCCCTCACTCCTCTTATTTTCCCCCTCACTCCTCTCATTCACTCATAACACTTGTCATTTCGACCTCACATCTGTCATTTTCCGATCACTCCACTATTTTCCCTCATTCCTCTCATTTTGCACTCACACCTTTTCATTTTCACCTCACACCTCTCATTTTCACCTCACACCTCTAATTTTCCCCTCGGTATATACATGTTTGTCATCTCCCTTATATATAGTATGCACCTGTACATCATCTCCTGTATATAGTATATACCTGTATGTCATCTCCCCTGTATATAGTATATACCTGTATGTAATCTCCCCTGTAAATAGCATATACCTGCTGTATGTCATCTCCTCCTGTATATTGTATATTCAGCGACCCAGGGTCCTGGTTGTTGCAGTAATGTCATTCTTCCACCAGGGGGAGTGATGTTACGTCTGAGGGCAATAAAAGAGATCACTTTACCAGGTATCACAAACCACACAACACACTTCACATTCCAGTCCACCAGGGGGAGCTATGCTCCTATTTAGCGAGCTGGGCTTCACCCAGGGAGCTGCTATCTGACCTCCACTCAGGTAGTGGGTCCCTGACAGGGGTGGGATCCTGTCAGAGGCCTAGACAGAAGGCCACAGAGCTGCGTCGGCCCAACGTGCGGCAGCATCATAAGAAATAGACATTGAAGGAGAATTATGTTGCAGAGAGTGAGAAATGAAGTCATAGCAAAAGGAGAGGAAACCAGAAGGAGTTCTGCCCTGTAAAAGGCTGCCTCCTTTCTCAGGTGCAGGATCCGGTAGCCGAAACACCGAGGGAGTCGTCTCCAAGCCTGGCTGCAGAGACCGGCAGGACAGCTAATTCCATATTACAGCTAATTCCATTGCCCAACCTTTACCCAGGAGGCACAATGGCAATGATGGGAGGCCGGGGTATCCTAGAGTTCCTGTAAAAAGCCTCAAGCCACCTGTCATACGGGTTGTTCCTATCCATCTGGGGGACAGAGAGAAAGACATAACATCTAGAACACCAACATCAGTTGTGAGGACCTTATGAGAAGCTTAGCAGTAAGGTACTACAACACACGGCGCTAGAGGAAGGCTACTGATTTCAACCTGGATAAGGGGACTCTGGATATGTCTTCAGACCGGCCGGACTCTGCCTGCCCTGTGATCCGGTGCTCTGGACTGTGGACGCTGAAGCCTTCAGTAAAGGTAAAGAGACTGCAACCTTGTGTCCTCGTTATTTGCTGTGCCTTACACCATCCACCATCTACTCTCTGGGAAGCCCTGGGGACATACTTCACCTGTGGGAAGGTATACCATCTAGCTGCCATAACATCACCCCAGCGGACCCCTAAGCAGCGTCGGTCACCCTGACCGAATACCACAGGTGGCGTCATGAACATTATCCCTTTAAAGACCTTCCCCCTTTTATTAACGGACGTCCCTAGGGCCACGGACCAGGTCAGCCACTGTGACATCCCCCTTGAGAACCGAAGGGCCCGGCTCTGAGTACCCCACTGCCCTACGGGGGCGCTCCATATATACCTATGTGTCATCTCCTCCTGTATATAGTATATACCTGTGTGTCATCTCCTCCCGTATATAGTATATACCTGTGTGTCATCTCCTCCTGTATATAGTATATACCTGTAACTCATCTCCTCCTGTGTATAGTATATACCTGTGTGTCATCTGCTCCTGTATATGGCATATACCTGTGTGTCATCTCCTCCTGTATATAGTATATATGTGTGTGTCATCTCCCCTGTATATAGTATATTCCTGTGTGTCATCTCCTCCTGTATATAGTATATTAGTATATACCTGTGTGTCATCTCCTCCTGTATATAGTATATACCTGTGTGTCATCTCCCCTGTATATAGTATATACCTGTGTGTCATCTCCTCCTGTATATAGTATATACCTGTGTGTCATCTGCTCCTGTATATAGTATATACCTGTGTGTCCTCTCCTCCTGTATTAGACCTCGTTCACACGTTATTTGGTCAGTATTTTTACCTCAGTATTTGTAAGCTAAATTGGCAGCCTGATAAATCCCCAGCCAAGAGGAAGCCCTCTGTTGTGAATTCTGTGGCTGAATTCACTCCTGTGGTCACAAGTGGTACTGCAGCCTCTGAGCTTCCTCCCTCAGGTGTTCTGGTGAGCTCGTTAACTGCTTCATTACTTAACTCCGCCTGATGCTGCTATCCTTGCTCCTTGTCAATGTTTCAGTGTTGGATCTGAGCTTCTCCTGATTGTTCTTGTGACCTGCTGCTCTGTATAGCTAAGTGCTTTTTGCTTTTTTGTTGCTTTTTTTCTGTCCAGCTTGTCTTTTGTTTTGCTGGAAGCTCTGAGACGCAAAGGGTGTACCGCCGTGCCGTTAGTTCGGCACGGTGGGTTTTTTTTTTTGCCCCCTTTGCGTGGTTTTGCTTTAGGGTTTTTTGTAGACTGCAAAGTTCGCTTTACTGTCCTCGCTCTGTCCTAGAATATCGGGCCCCACTTTGCTGAATCTATTTCATCCCTACGTTTTGTCTTTTCATCTTACTCACAGTCATTATATGTGGGGGGCTGCCTTTTCCTTTGGGGAATTTCTCTGGGGCAAGTCAGGCCTATTTT
Source organism: Ranitomeya imitator (assembly GCF_032444005.1). Classification (NCBI taxonomy): domain Eukaryota; kingdom Metazoa; phylum Chordata; class Amphibia; order Anura; family Dendrobatidae; genus Ranitomeya; species Ranitomeya imitator. The sequence continues at coordinate 183,542,962 of NC_091289.1, forward strand.
TCTATCTTCAGGCTAGCTAGTTTCTTAGGCTGTGCCGAGTTGCCTGGGTAGTTGTTAGGCGCAATCCACAGCCGCTTTTAGTTGTGTTTAGGATAGGATCAGGTGTGCAGTCTACAGAGTTTCCACGTCTCAGAGCTCGTTCTTGTATTTTTGGGTATTTGTCAGATCACTGTGTGCGCTCTGATCGCTAAGCACACTGTGTTTCTGGATTGCCTTCATAACACCTGTCATTAGCAAACATAACAGTACAAGGAGCCAAACTAATGATTCTCAATAGAGGGAAAGAAAAAGTTCTGACATCATTTTTTTTTTTTTTTTTTCTGCTCTGTGTTCACTTTTTTTTTTTCCCCTAGACATTTGGGTGATTCTGGACACAGGTGTGGACATGGATATTCAGGGTCTGTGCTCTTCAATGGATAATCTCGTTATAAATGTACAAAAAATTCAAGATACTATTGATCAGAAATCTATGTTAGAACCAAGAATTCCTATTCCTGATTTGTTTTTTGGAGATAGAACTAAGTTTCTAAGTTTCAAAAATAATTGTAAGCTATTTCTGGCCTTGAAACCTCATTCTTCTGGTAATCCTATTCAACAGGTTTTGATTATTATTTCTTTTTTGCGCGGCGACCCTCAAGACTGGGCATTTTCTCTTGCGCCAGGAGACCCTGCATTGAGTAGTGTCGATGCGTTTTTCCTGGCGCTCGGATTGCTGTACGATGAGCCTAATTCAGTGGATCAGGCTGAGAAAAATTTGCTGGCTTTGTGCCAGGGTCAGGATGATATAGAAGTATATTGTCAGAAATTTAGGAAATGGTCAGTACTCACTCAGTGGAATGAATCTGCGCTGGCAGCTTTGTTCAGAAAGGGTCTCTCTGAGGCTCTTAAGGATGTCATGGTGGGATTTCCTATGCCTGCTGGTTTGAATGAGTCTTTGTCTTTGGCCATTCAGATCGGTCGACGCTTGCGCGAGCGTAAATCTGTGCACCATTTGGCGGTTCTGCCTGAGGTTAAACCTGAGCCTATGCAGTGCGATAGGACTATGACTAGAGTTGAACGGCAGGAATACAGACGTCTGAATGGTCTGTGTTTCTACTGTGGTGATTCCACTCATGCTATTTCTGATTGTCCTAAGCGCACTAAGCGGTCCGCTAGGTCTGCCGTCATTGGTACTGTACAGTCCAAATTCCTTCTGTCCATTACCTTGATATGCTCTTTGTCGTCGTTTTCTGTCATGGCGTTTGTGGATTCGGGCGCTGCCCTGAATCTGATGGATTTGGATTATGCTAAACGTTGTGGGTTTTTCTTGGAGCCTTTGCGGTGTCCTATTCCATTGAGAGGAATTGATGCTACACCTTTAGCCAAGAATAAACCTCAACACTGGGCCCAGCTGACCATGTGCATGGCTCCTGCACATCAGGAAGTTATTCGCTTTCTGGTGTTGCATAATCTGCATGATGTGGTCGTGTTGGGGTTGCCATGGCTACAAACCCATAATCCAGTATTGGATTGGAATTCCATGTCGGTATCCAGCTGGGGTTGTCAGGGGGTACATGGTGATGTTCCATTTTTGTCGATTTCGTCATCCACCCCTTCTGAGGTCCCAGAGTTCTTGTCTGATTATCAGGATGTATTTGAAGAGCCCAAGTCCGATGCTCTACCTCCGCATAGGGATTGTGATTGTGCTATCAATTTGATTCCTGGTAGTAAATTCCCTAAAGGTCGATTATTTAATTTATCCGTGCCCGAACACGCCGCTATGCGCAGTTATGTGAAGGAATCCCTGGAGAAGGGACATATTTGCCCATCGTCATCACCACTGGGAGCAGGGTTCTTCTTTGTAGCCAAGAAGGATGGTTCGCTGAGACCGTGTATTGATTACCGCCTTCTTAATAAGATCACTGTTAAATTTCAGTATCCCTTGCCATTGTTATCTGACTTGTTTGCTCGGATTAAGGGGGCTAGTTGGTTCACTAAGATAGATCTTCGTGGTGCGTATAATCTGGTGAGAATCAGGCAAGGAGATGAATGGAAAATTGCATTCAATACGCCCGAGGGTCATTTTGAGTATCTAGTGATGCCGTTCGGACTTGCCAATGCTCCATCTGTGTTTCAGTCTTTTATGCATGACATCTTCCGTGAGTATCTGGATAAATTCCTGATTGTTTACTTGGATGACATTTTGATCTTCTCAGATGATTGGGAGTCTCATGTGAAGCAGGTCAGAATGGTTTTTCAGGTCCTGCGTGCTAACTCTTTGTTTGTGAAGGGATCAAAGTGTCTCTTCGGTGTGCAGAAAGTTTCATTTTTGGGGTTCATCTTTACCCCTTCTACTATCGAGATGGATCCAGTTAAGGTCCAAGCCATCCAGGATTGGATTCAGCCGACATCTCTGAAAAGTCTGCAAAAGTTCCTGGGCTTTGCTAATTTTTATCGTCGCTTCATCTGTAATTTTTCTAGCATTGCCAAACCATTGACCGATTTGACCAAGAAGGGTGCTGATTTGGTTAATTGGTCTTCTGCTGCTGTGGAAGCTTTTCAGGAGTTGAAGCGTCGTTTTTGTTCTGCCCCTGTGTTGTGTCAGCCAGATGTTTCTCTTCCGTTCCAGGTCGAGGTTGATGCTTCTGAGATTGGAGCAGGGGCGGTTTTGTCACAGAGAGGTTCTGATTGCTCAGTGATGAAACCATGTGCTTTCTTTTCCAGGAAGTTTTCGCCCGCTGAGCGTAATTATGATGTGGGCAATCGAGAGTTGCTGGCCATGAAGTGGGCATTCGAGGAGTGGCGTCATTGGCTTGAAGGAGCTAAGCATCGCGTGGTGGTATTGACTGATCATAAGAACTTGACTTATCTCGAGTCTGCCAAGCGCTTGAATCCTAGACAGGCCCGTTGGTCGTTATTTTTTGCCCGCTTCGACTTTGTGATTTCGTACCTTCCGGGCTCTAAAAATGTGAAGGCGGATGCTCTGTCTAGGAGTTTTGTGCCCGACTCTCCGGGTTTATCTGAGCCAGCGGGTATCCTCAAGGAAGGAGTCATTGTGTCTGCCATCTCCCCTGATTTGCGGCGGGTGCTGCAAAAATTTCAGGCGAATAAACCTGATCGTTGTCCAGCAGAGAAACTGTTCGTCCCTGATAGGTGGACCAATAAACTTATCTCTGAACTTCATTGTTCGGTGTTGGCTGGTCATCCTGGAATCTTTGGTACCAGAGAGTTAGTGGCTAGATCCTTCTGGTGGCCATCTCTGTCACGGGATGTACGTACTTTTGTGCAGTCCTGTGGGATTTGTGCTAGGGCTAAGCCCTGCTGTTCTCGTGCCAGTGGGTTGCTTTTGCCCTTGCCGGTCCCAAAGAGGCCTTGTACACATATTTCGATGGATTTCATTTCTGACCTTCCCGTTTCTCAAAAGATGTCAGTCATTTGGGTGGTCTGTGATCGCTTTTCTAAAATGGTCCATCTGGTGCCCTTGGCTAAATTGCCTTCCTCCTCTGATTTGGTACCTTTGTTCTTTCAGCATGTGGTTCGGTTGCATGGCATTCCTGAGAATATTGTTTCTGACAGAGGTTCCCAGTTTGTTTCAAGGTTTTGGCGAGCCTTTTGTGGTAGGATGGGCATTGACCTATCCTTTTCCTCGGCTTTCCATCCTCAGACTAATGGCCAGACCGAACGAACCAATCAGACCTTGGAAACATATCTGAGATGTTTTGTTTCTGCAGACCAGGATGATTGGGTGTCCTTTTTGCCGTTGGCTGAGTTCGCCCTTAATAATCGGGGCAGCTCGGCTACCTTGGTTTCTCCATTTTTTTGCAATTCTGGGTTCCATCCTCGTTTCTCTTCAGGACAGGTTGAGTCTTCGGACTGTCCTGGTGTGGATTCTGTGGTGGATAGGTTGCAGCAGATCTGGACTCAGGTAGTGGACAATTTGATCTTGTCCCAGGAGAAAGCTCAACTTTTCGCTAATCGCAGACGCCGTGTGGGTCCCCGACTTCGTGTTGGGGATCTGGTTTGGTTATCTTCTCGTCATATTCCTATGAAGGTTTCCTCTCCTAAATTTAAACCTCGTTTTATTGGTCCGTATAGGATTTCTGAGGTTCTCAATCCTGTGTCTTTTTGTTTGACCCTCCCAGACTCCTTTTCCATACATAATGTATTCCATAGGTCGTTGTTGCGGAGATACGTGGCACCTATGGTTCCTTCTGTTGAGCCTCCTGCCCCGGTTTTGGTGGAGGGGGAATTGGAGTATATTGTGGAGAAGATTTTGGATTCTCGTGTTTCTAGACGGAAACTCCAGTATCTGGTTAAATGGAAGGGTTATGCTCAGGAAGATAATTCCTGGGTTTTTGCCTCTGATGTTCATGCTTCCGATCTTGTTCGTGCCTTTCATGCGGCTCATCCTGGTCGGCCTGGGGGCTCTGGTGAGGGTTCGGTGACCCCTCCTCAAGGGGGGGGTACTGTTGTGAATTCTGTGGCTGAATTCACTCCTGTGGTCACAAGTGGTACTGCAGCCTCTGAGCTTCCTCCCTCAGGTGTTCTGGTGAGCTCGTTAACTGCTTCATTACTTAACTCCGCCTGATGCTGCTATCCTTGCTCCTTGTCAATGTTTCAGTGTTGGATCTGAGCTTCTCCTGATTGTTCTTGTGACCTGCTGCTCTGTATAGCTAAGTGCTTTTTGCTTTTTTGTTGCTTTTTTTCTGTCCAGCTTGTCTTTTGTTTTGCTGGAAGCTCTGAGACGCAAAGGGTGTACCGCCGTGCCGTTAGTTCGGCACGGTGGTTTTTTTTTTTGCCCCCTTTGCGTGGTTTTGCTTTAGGGTTTTTTGTAGACTGCAAAGTTCGCTTTACTGTCCTCGCTCTGTCCTAGAATATCGGGCCCCACTTTGCTGAATCTATTTCATCCCTACGTTTTGTCTTTTCATCTTACTCACAGTCATTATATGTGGGGGGCTGCCTTTTCCTTTGGGGAATTTCTCTGGGGCAAGTCAGGCCTATTTTTCTATCTTCAGGCTAGCTAGTTTCTTAGGCTGTGCCGAGTTGCCTAGGTAGTTGTTAGGCGCAATCCACAGCCGCGTTTAGTTGTGTTTAGGATAGGATCAGGTGTGCAGTCTACAGAGTTTCCACGTCTCAGAGCTCGTTCTTGTATTTTTGGGTATTTGTCAGATCACTGTGTGCGCTCTGATCGCTAAGCACACTGTGTTTCTGGATTGCCTTCATAACACCTGTCATTAGCAAACATAACAGCCCTCCCCCTGGCAGTATATATTAGCTCACACATACACATAATAGACAGGTCATGTGACTGACAGCTACCGGATTTCCTATATGGTACATTTGTTGCTCTTATAGTTTGTCTGCTTATTAATCAGATTTTTATTTTTGAAGGATAATACCAGACTTGTGTGTGTTTTAGGGCGAGTTTCATGTGTCAAGTTGTGTGTGTTGAGTTGCGTGTGGCGACATGCATGTAGCGACTTTTGTGAGATGAGTTTTGTGTGGCGACATGCATGTAGCAATTTTTTGTGTGTCGAGTTGCATGGGACAGGTTAGTGTAGCAAGTTGTGTGCAGCAAGTTTTGCGCATGGCGAGTTTTGCGCGTGGTGAGTTTTATGTGTGAGGCAACTTTTGTGAATGTGGCAATTTTTCCACGTGTGTTGTGAGTTCTGTTGTCGGGCTCCCTCCTGTGGTCATGAATGGTACTTCGGCTGGTTCTGTCCATGGACTTCCTCTGGTGGCTGTGGGTGTTTCTGAGCTTCCTTCCACAGGTGACAAGGCTAAGTCGTTAGTGGGCTGCTCTATTTAACTCCACTTAGATCTTTGCCCCATGCCAGCTGTCAATGTTGTACTATTGCTCTAGTTCGCTCCTGGATCGTTCTGGTTACCTGTTATTTCCAGCAGAAGCTAAGTTCCTCTTTGCTATTTTCTTGTTTGCTATTTTTTCTGTCCAGCTTGCTATTGTAAATATTGCCTTGCTTGCTGGAAGCTCTGGGACGCAGAGGGGCGCCTCCGCACCGTGAGTCGGTGCGGAAGGTTTTTTTTTCCCTGCACTCTCTGCGTGGCTTTTTGTAGGTTTTTGTGCTGACCGCAAAGTTGCCTTTCCTATCCTCTGTCTGTTCAGTAAGTCGGGCCTCTCTTTGCTATATCTATTTCATCTCTGTGTTTGTAATTTCATCTTCCTCACAGTCAATATATGTGGGGGCTGCCTTTTCCTTTGGGAAATTTCTCTGAGGCAAGGTAGGCTTTATTTTCCTATCTTTAGGGCTAGCTAGTTTCTTAGGCTGTGTCGAGTTGCATAGGGAGTGTTAGGAGCGCTCCACGGCTATTTCTAGTGTGTGTGATAGGATTAGGGATTGCGGTCAGCAGAGTTTCCACTTCCCAGAGCTTGTCCTGTATTTTTGTAGCTATCAGGTCTTTCCGGGTGCTCTTGACCATCAGGTCCATTCTTGTCCTAACCACCAGGTCATAACACACGTGTGCGAGTTTTGCATGAGCCTAGTTCTGCATGTGGCGAGTTTTGCATGTGGCGAATTTTGTGCATGGCGAGTTTTGAGCGGTGACTTTTGTGTTTCGATTTTTATGTGGCGAGGTTGGTGTATGTGTGGTGAAATGTGTGCTGAGGGTGGTATATGTGTTCAAGCACATGGTAGTGCGTGGCGCATTTTGTGTGTGTGTTCATATCCCCGTGTGTGGTGAGTATCCCATGTCGGGGCCCCACCTTAGCAACTGTACGGTATATACTCTTTGGTGCCATCACTCTCATTCTTTAAGTCCCCCTTGTTCACATCTGGCAGCTGTCAATTTGCCTCCCAACACTTTTCCTTTCACTTTTTCCCCATTATGTAGATAGGGGCAAAATTGTTTAGTGAATTGGAACGCGTGGGGTTAAAATTTCGCCTCACAACATAGCCCATGACGCTCTCGGGGTCCAGACGTGTGACTGTGCAAAATTTTGTGGCTGTAGCTGCGACGGTGCAGATGCCAATCCCGAACATACACACATACAAACACAAATGTATCCGTTTAAGTGATTTTTCTTATGGTTCAAATACCTGCAGATACGTCATGCAGATCACAAAAACGTGGACTTAGTAACTTGTGTACCTAAGCTTATGTGGTGTAAGACTCTCTGCAGGCTGTAGGTCTCGGCCCATCATGTGTGATACTCTCTGCTGAATGTGTATCTAAGCCTTTCATATGTAATACTGTCTGTAAGCATCTGATGCTTATTATCGCCTATTAAGCAGATGTATCCAATTTTACCAACATTTCCAATACTAATGTCCTGATGTCCTGCCCGGGAACACACCAAAAATATTCACTTCTGGGCATAGTTTTGCAAAACCTTTCTCATTTACAGTCCACTTTGTAGCCGCTGTATCTAAGCTCATCATGAGTCGTACTATCTGCTGGTCAGGTGTATCTAATCCTATCCTATGTGTGGTGCTGTCTGCTAAACTGCAGTATCTAATTTAATCCTGTGTGATGCTGTCTGCCTAGCTGCTGTATCTAAGCCTATAATGTGTGATACAGTCTGGCTGAGTTGTGGTATCTAAGTATAGCCTATGTCATACTGCATAATGAGCCATGTATGTAATGCTATGTTGCTATATGTGATACTGTCTGCCAAGCTGCTGTATCTAAGCCTATAATGTGTGATACAGCCCTACTGAGCTGCTGTATCGAAGTATATCCTATGTGATACTGTATACTGAGCAATGTATCTAATCCTTTATGTGATACTGTCTTTCTGAGCTGCTGTATCTAAGCCTATAATGTGTGAAACAGTCCTGTCGAGCTGCTGAATATGAGCTGCTGTAAGTATATTCTTTGTTATACTGTATAATGAGTCATGTATCTAATCCTATTTGTGACACTGTACAAAGAGCTGCTGTATCTAAACCTATTATGTGTGACACAGTCATACTGAGCTGGTATATCTAAGTTTATCCTGCATGATACTGTATAATGGGTCATGTATCTAATCCAGTGGTGTCTGCTGTATCTAAGACTATCATGTGTGATACAGTCCTGCTAAGTTGCTGTATCTAAGCACTGTATAATCCTGCGTGATATTGTATAATGAGTCATGTATCTAATCCCATTGCTGTATCTAAATCTATCATGTGTGGTGCTTTCTGTAGGACTTCTGTATCTCAGCTTAGATGCCATCTGATGCATGGGTGTATCTAGGTCTATCACATGTGATACTTTCTTTGTGGTACTACATCCCCCATCATGACCACTCCGGCACCAGTCGACTTCCTGACGACGCGTTTGAGAACTTTTGGAAACTTTTCACTTACAAAGGAATTATTACAACTTCTCTTTCTCAGTCTGTGGTCGTGCAGAACCCCGAGATGTGAGGACACCCCCGCCACATCCCCCCGACGTGTATAAACACAGAGCTGCCATGATTAAGGCTCTCCAGCCGCGTCCTCGCACCGGGGATCACAGACAACCAAGGCAAATACTTGGTCAACATCCAAAAAATACAGCTGCTGACCCTGGTACCTGCTCCCAGCCCTCCCATGGACGGCGGTCTGAGCGAGATAGACCCCCGCTGACACCCTGCGAGTGCGGCCCCAGCCTCCACTTACTGCTGTGGTTTACAAAAAACGATGGGGGAGGGCGACAAATAAAATAAACATCTCCTGCCGACAATCCTCAGCGGCTCATGGCCTCTTAATTCCATTTTCTGCGTGAAAAATGATCTTTCCGAAAGCTGTAAGTATGTAGTGAAGCGTAGCAGGTCCACCGCCTGCGCGTGGAGCGGAGCGCCGCCTGTTAGAAGCCGGACACTAATACATATAGGTGGAGGATCCGGACATCTTCTACGTGAGAGCTAACGGCACCCTGACTACTATTTGGTACCAGGATGAAGTCCTCAGAGCTGTTGTCAGACCTTACGCTGACGCACCGGGCCTTTGATGACGAGGGCATTGATGTTGGTGCCATTGACTGTCCTCCTTTTCCCAGGTGACAATTGAGAACCATCAGAACTAGAGTTGAGCAGCTTTTACTTTTTTAGGATTGAGTCGGGTTTCGCGAAACCCGACTTTGTCAAAAGTCGGGTCGGGTGAAATCGGCCGATTTTTGCTAAAAGTCGGGGGCCGACCGAAACACGAAACCCAATTGCGAAAAGTCGGGGGCCGACCGAAACATGAAAACCAATGCAAGTCAAATTATGTATCGTGCATCCGGCTATTTTATGTGATCTTTAAATTATTTTGTGTCTATACCCAAGTGGAGAGTTTTTAAAGGGGAGGTTCATTGTGGGTTGGTACCCTTAATGGAGACAGACAAGAACCCCAGTTCTAAAGACACTGACAGCTTTCTACATGATACTTTAACATTCTTCACGTAAACCCGGTAGTGCTTAAAGGGGTTGTCCGGGACTTTAACATTGATGGCCTTTCTTTAGGATAGGTCATCTGTCAGGCAGGGAGATATGAGTAACTCTCACCGATGCTAACTCCTGGGGAAATAGTACCTGGAGATAGCCACAGACTCCCAGTAATGCAGGGCAAGCTAGACTGGAGAGAGACACTGCTTCAGTCCTGTCAGGACCTGAATCACCTGACTGGTGATGGGCGTGGTCTAAGCTCAGGGAGCTAGAAGCTGAAGGAAAACTCCTAGAAAGGTAACTACCTAGGGGCACAGACAGAGACGTAAACAGATCAGGCCGGGGTCAGAGCACGGGATAGCATAACGGTACCAAGGGACAAGACAAAAGGAGTGTAGGGGCCAAGCCGAGATCAATACCGAACGGGCAGAGAAAGTACAGAGAGGGAATCCAATACACAGTGTCCAGAGAACAGACCGAGTCAAAGAGCCAAGAAATCAAGCAAACCAGGTACACAGCGCGAAACACACTCAGGGGTCAACACACTTAGCCAAAGACGGAAGTATCACTGACAAAGGAAACTCCCAGATGGAGGCTATAAAAAGTCCACCCAGGATCAGTGTGAGGCTACAGGAGTTAACCCTAAAGGAACTGAAACAGACAAACCATGACATCATCAATTTCTGATCGGTGGGGGGTGCAACACCCGGCACCCCCGCCGATCAGCTGTTTCTGGTGTCTGTGGCAACGGGAACAGTCGACTGTACAGTTCTTGTGATTGGCTACCGCTTCCTATTCCAAACGAATAGGTGGCAGATGTGCAGTACCCGGCTGTAGCCACTATTCAGTCCACGGCGCTGTGCAGCTCTGTAACTGAGCAGTTCCGACCGCCATCGACATAGTGATCAGCTGATCAGCGAGGGGGCCAGATGTAAAACTCCCACCAGTCAGACATTGATTGCATATCCTAAGGAGGTGTATTATGAGTTAATATCTTATATTTCTGCAGGTCTGTAATTCTTTACAGGCAATATTTAACCATTGTTCTATTTAGAATAGCACCGGGGTTAGTGGTGGTGGTGTTAAGGGGAGGGGAGGTTGCAGCAAGAAAAATCTACCTATAATATAACTAAATGATCCATAATTCCTATAAATTTTAAATCCTCAGTTTCCTCTACACATAATAAAATCCTGCCTTCTTGCACCTGCCCCTAGGGAGAGCTCAATACAAAGGGAATGTTATGGCTTCACATGTATGTGCTTGAGCTCCCTCTAGTGGTGGCAGAATTGTACCTCAGGGAGGTTTTTTTGGCTACTAAGAATAAGACTAGGAATCTCATCAGTTATCTTAGAGAACTTGGGGTTTATTTGGACAAGCCCAGAGACCAGCGACATGACATATCGGACTGCTAAAATATTATTTAAGGTCCTTTGTTACCTCAACCCCGTGGCTCTTTTTTACCCTTTAGATCTTATATGTCTTGACTTAAATACATAAGTCGCTATTGGAGATGAGCGGATCATCACTTCTCACAACCCAGTTTCCATGGACTAGGTCACTTCTCTCTGGCCATGGATAGGAGCTTAATGAATTTCCTTATTCTTGTAGGCCCAAAGCTAGGTTTATGATTAGCAAGGCTGGCAAAGATGTCGTCACATCAGGTTGGCGAATCAAAAACTGCAGAGTGCACCGACCTGGACCATGGACTGGGGTTGTGTGAAGCGATCTGCTGTGATGTCTAGTTACCATATAACACTGATGACTCAAGTGTCATAAAATATCTGAAAATCTTCCATTCTGAATGTGAAATATTAATCTTTATGCTTATTCCTATTACTTAAAATGGAAACTTGGAGTCGTCTGCAACTTTACCCGGAAAATGTGTGTTTTCTGACGTCTGGATGATCACTCGTAAGTACCAACATCTTCCCATTATAGTTGAAAAAGCGAGAAACTCGGGAGACACATCATGAGACATGATATATTGTAATCCGTCAATGATCTGGAAGTATGACCTGAGCAATGTTCATACTATGGGCCGAGGGTGGGACCCATCGCTGTCCCTTTATGACCAAATGCCACTCGACTGCCAAGGAGTCAGGAGCACTGACTCATGTACAATGTTCGATGCCCAACAAGGTTGGATAAAGGTCAAGTTGCACTATTTTTTCCTTTGTTATAAATGAGACATGACAAAATTTGTCCTGTATGGATTCCAATTGGCTTCATTTTTATTCTTGGGGATCTTTTAAAAGGATTCATCACTTTCCAAAATATGTATTTTTTTTGTCTGGTATAAATTTATTCCGGTGCCAACAATATGGCCCTCTCTTGCTTGTGTGTAAACCTAGCCTAGCCTTGTTATCCAAGTGGGTGTGGTCCTCAACTTTTCTATGTGGGAGTTTTTTGTCGCAAATATCCTACAATTTTTCTAGTTAGTTAGCCTTTTGCATTGATTTAACTGAAGAGAACATGTTGTGAGTCAAAGTCTTCGCTCCTCATCTCTATGTAAGCACACCGGCCCCCCATGTACTGTACTGGCCTGTTCCATCCCATCACTTCTTCTGACATGCAGAATTAGTTTTGTTTTAATAACTCAATATCCAAAGTGGTCCGGAGTGAAGAGGCATAAATCTACGACTCTTGAACTCTACCCCGACTAATCCTGCCTGGCTTCGAGCGACGCAGCCTCCTCATAATCTCAGATCAACTTGTGGTTTTGGCATAATTTCATCATTTTCTTTCTTCCCTTCTGTGCAAAACCATGGGGCACGATGTAAGGAGCTCTGCACTATGTAAACGTATGAAAAACTTGGATCCCCTGCGACAAAGGGGGGCTTCAAATGCCTTAAAATGACTTTGTTTTATACATTGTTATGGCTGACTGTGCAAGCTCTGGGTTTAGTACATGGATAGAGTCACAGAAAAGCTGCCTGAATTATCACATCATTACAAACATTGACTCTGGAGATATTCAAATGGAGAATTTACCCTTAATTTCAAGGATTTAAATGTGTTTTCCCTTTTATACCATTTACGGCAGATATTTTGGATCTTCTCCTATTGTAAGAACAGGACTATTATGCCTGCACTGAAATAGCAGGGGGTTGCCCACCACATGTTGGAGGATACTCAACTTTTAGCCATCAGTTAATATTACATTGAAGCTTGGTTGCAAACTGTCTGGAATTTACCATTGCTGTTAAGAATTTTTGGAAAAATCCAGACTAATTTGGGCACATTAAATTCCAAAATAGTGGAATTAACATAAACTTTGTCCAAAAGAGGGCATAAACTTCTGTTTTTTTGGATTCTGTGGATGGGGCCTAAACGTCCATCCAAGACATTGGTATGTAAGTTGCAGTAGGGGTCATAGCGTCCAACGTAAGGAATTGATGCATTAGCTGAATATTGGCAAATAGGAAGATTATGGGAATATTTTTGCACCATTTAAAGGGAATCTGTCAGCAGCTCTTTTAAGACATTACCATGTCATCTTCCTCTTCTTACACGGACATGTAATTTTCCTTCCACTGCCGGCAGGATCTTTATAAACTTTCACAAAACTCCCCAATTTCTGGAACCTTTACCTAGAGTAATAAAGCAAAGGGAGAGTAGAAGAAGGGGAAGGGGGAGCTGCAGCTGCAGTTTAATGTGAGTGGAGAGAGGAAGCAGCAGTGAGAAGACATCCGATTGGCTCAGAGCACATAGCACCATTGTGACATCAGAGCATGAAGATCCTCTATCTATACAGATACCAGAAATGGGAAGAAGAGCTGACATTTTTCAGATAATTCTTTGTTTTTCCACAATATAACAATGCAAATTATGCCGTTTGGATCCTTTTGTGTCATTATGATGAATTTAACTTCTTACAATAGTTCTTATAGACATGCTACCCTCATTCCCCACCCCGGGGAAGACTAACACTGATAAACAGATTAACACATTCAGAAATTGGCAGGTTACATCCCCCGCCTCATCTGTCTTCTGTGATACTTGTTTTAAGTACAAAATAACATTACCCCATAACACAAACAGACTTATCAGCGACTCCTATGTATCAGGCTTGGATCGAAAAAAAAAACAATTTGTTTCAGAGATGAATTTTGCTTTTGAAATACCCAGTGGGGTTTTCTCTTTACTATCATAGATAGTTCCTGGTAATCCAGCTAAAATGTTCCTAATTACCATAAAACAAGCAATAATCCCAGACCAACTGGAGCTAAGGTCAAAAAAGTAAATCCTCCATATTATGTTTATACCCGCGCATTATGTTCCGAAAAACAGAATTACTCATTCCCTTCAACTTCAAGATAATCTGATCTCAGTGGGACGAGATAGCTCTTTAACCCTAAATATCTCTGTATTATTATGATTAATAATAAAATATCCTCACTTGTTATCATGTGAGAGTTTATATGATCTACCTATACAGTGCAGATACAGTTGTGCTGAAAAGTTTACACACCCCGGCAGAATTTTTGCTTTTTGAAGAGAATAGGAATGATAACACCAAAACTTTTCCTTCACTCATGGTTAGTGGTTGGGTGAAGCCATTTATTGTCAAACTACTGTGTTTTCTCTTTTTAAATCATAATGACGACCCCAAACATCCAAATGGCCCTGATCAAAAGTTCTATGCATCTATACGGACTGCCAAACCCAGAGAGAAATCTGATCAAAACTTTGGATTGAGCCGTCACGAATTATTTGGGTCAATAGCAAAATCCTTCTGCGTTCCCATCCACCGAAGCCCTCTAGTTTAGCTATTTCGTTTAGTTGAGAATAGTGCCACAGAGGGGAATAGTTTGTGAATCCCTTGATTCGGAGAATGACCTTGCCCCTATCCCAGATTTTATAGATCAAATTTAGAGTGTGAACCGTTGACTCATTTTCCATAAGAAAACCAGCCTCACGAGCTAATAGTGGGATCTCCCATTTCGTGCCCCCCTTTATTAGCTGACCCAAAGCTCCAGTGGTCAGTTGTGCCCCAGCCCTGAAACTGCTGTACCTGCGAACATATGAAGTACTAGCTGTTTCCAGCCAGCTAACGCTCGGCACGCTCATTGATATCTAATTAAAGCTGCTGGTGATTATGCAATTAAATGTACATTTACCTTGGCTGAAGTGGTTGAATTACATAGAAAGGAAGTGCTGCATGTGGTAATGTGTGGGGACGGAGCCTCGTGTGGTAATGTGTGGGGACGGAGCCTCGTGTGGTAATGTGTGGGGACGAAGCCTTGTGTGGTAATGTGTGGGGACGGAGCCTCGTGTGGTAATGTGTAGGGACGGAGCCTCGTGTGGTAATGTGTGGGGACAGAGCCTCGTGTGGTAATGTGTGGGGACGAAGCCTTGTGTGGTAATGTGTGGGGAAGAAGCCTCGTGTGGTAATGTGTGGGGACGGAGCCTCGTGTGGTAATGTGTGAGGACGGAGCTTTGTGTGGTAATGTGTGTGGACGGAGCTTCGTGTGGTAATGTGTGGGGAAGAAGCCTCGTGTGGTAATGTGTGGGGACAGAGCCTCGTGTGGTAATGTGTGAGGACGGAGCCTCGTGTGGTAATGTGTGGGGACGGAGCCTCGTGTGGTAATGTGTGGGGATGGAGCCTCGTGTGGTAATGTGTGGGGACGGAGCCTTGTGTGGTAATATTTGGGGATGGAGCCTCTTGTGGTAATGTGGGGGGATGGGATTATGTGTGGTAATGGGGTGGGGGGGCGGAATTATGTGTGGTAATGTGTGGGGATGGAGCCTTGTGTGGTAATGTGGGGGGACGGAGCCTCATGTGGTAATGTGTGGGGACGGAGCCTCATGTGGTAATGTGTGGGGATGGAGCCTCGTGTGGTAATGTGTGGGGACGAAGCCTCATGTGGTAATGTGTGAGGACGGAGCATCGTGTGGTAATGTGTGGGGACGGAGCCTCATGTGGTAATGTGTGAGGACGGAGCCTCGTGTGGTAATGTGTGAGGACGGAGCCTCGTGTGGTAATGTGTGAGGACGGAGCCTCGTGTGGTAATGTGTGGGGATGGAGCCTCATGTGGTAATGTGTGTGGACGGAGCATCTTGTGGTAATGTGTGGGGACGGAGCCTTGTGTGGTAATGTGTGGGGATGGAGCCTCTTGTGGTAATGTAGGGGGACGGGATTATGTGTGGTAATGGGGTGGGGTGGGGGGGGCGGAATTATGTGTGGTGATGTGGTGGGGGCGTAGCTACTGTGCAGGGGGCGGGATTAGCGAGCAATCACGATACTTCATATATATAGATAACCAAACGTTTGGAACCGCTAGGGCCCCATTATCCCTTCCCCTTTGCAGGGTTTCAAGTTTAAGTCTGGGTTGCTGTTTTTTGCCAGATGAGTTCCCGAAAACAGCCCATATATTTTATGAAATAAAGACATAAAAATCCAAAGTGGAGTATTATGAAGAAAATAAAGGAGTTGTTGCATTAGGATCATTTTCAAAATATTACTTCTTCCCACTGGAGACATCGGGAGGCAACACCATGTATCCACCTTAGACCTAAATTTTAATGGCTTAGACATATTCACACACCTACTTTCCCACTCACATTTCAAAAAGCAATAGTGATATCAAATAAAAATTAAAAAAAAAATCTCACATTGTTGTTCAAAAATGTATTGTGACATAATTTGCAACTTTTTGTTACCAGAAAATTGGCCGTGTTACTTTTGTTTGCATCAATTTTACAAAAGTTTTGTAAGATCTTTAGATATAAGATTTTTATCTAGAAATGTTCTCCCACTTCCACTTTTTACTACAACCCTGGCGGAATCAGAATTGTGAATTTTTCAGTGACCTTTTAAAAGTTGCAATTCAACCATGACCACTTTCCAATATGCCCAGTGCAAAGTTATGAAAAGTTGCAAATCTTTGTCAGAATCAGCATATGCCGCACACATTGCAACTTTTTGACACCAATAAAATTGCTGAAATTGCTGCAAAAAGCCTTGATAAATTCCCCGATAATTGTCAATCTAGAATATTTTGCCTTCTGCTTGACATTTTCAGAATGAGGTTTTCATCAATTCTGTGTTGAACTTATCTTTCCTAAAATCAGAAATGTGAACAATAGCAGAGCCCAGAGCCAGGAGACATTGTTCCAATCACCTTAGTTTTGTTCCATTCACCTACATTCCTGCTGCCAAGGAATCGTGTCAAATATAAACACATTACAATAACTTCATAAGACGCTGCAAAGTGAAGAGATCCATATATAGAACAAAGAACCAGGGCAAATGTCCATTTTAAGGCATTTTTGAGTTTCATCTGCTTCTTATTTTACTATCTGTTCTGCTTGGACTTCAGAGGCTGAGATAATGCCAAGTAATAGAGCCAAGAACTGGAGGAGCATTGATTCTGTATGGACAGTAAGAGAGGAGAGCAAACAGTCCCAAGCGATGGAATAAAAACATCTTTAATGATGCAAAATGGTTCATTCTAATTTCTGTTATGGTAAAATTTTCTTCCCTATGGATAACAATGCAACTTTGACAAAAATCCTACAATTTATAAGAAAATAATATATTTAGTATTGCCTCTGTAGTACTGCTCCTATGTACAAGAATATAACTATTATAATACTGCCCCTATGTACAAGAATATAACTACTATCATACTGCTCCTATGTACAAAAATATAACTACTATAATACTGCTCCTATGTACAAGAATATAACTACTATAATACTGCTTCTATGTACAAGAATATAACTACTATAATACTGCTCCTATGTACAAGAATATAACTACTATAATACTGCCCCTATGTACAAGAATATAACTACTATAATACTGCCCCTATGTACAAGAATATAACTACTATAATACTGCTTCTATGTACAAGAATATAACTACTATAATACTGCTCCTATGTACAAGAATATAACTACTATAATACTGCTCCTATGTACAAGAATATAACTACTATAATACTGCTTCTATGTACAAGAATATAACTACTATCATACTGCTCCTATGTACAAAAATATAACTACTATAATACTGCTCCTATGTACAAGAATATAACTACTATAATACTGCTTCTATGTACAAGAATATAACTACTATAATACTGCTCCTATGTACAAGAATATAACTACTATAATACTGCCCCTATGTACAAGAATATAACTACTATAATACTGCCCCTATGTACAAGAATACAACTACTATAATACTGCTTCTATGTACAAGAATATAACTACTATAATACTGCTCCTATGTACAAGAATATAACTACTATAATACTGCCCCTATGTACAAGAATATAACTACTATAATACTGCCCCTATGTACAAGAATATAACTACTATAATACTGCCCATATGTGCAAGAATATAACTACTATAATACTGCCCCTATGTACAAGAATATAACTACTATAATACTGCTCCTATGTACAAGAATATAACTACTATAATACTGCCCCTATGTACAAGAATATAACTACTATAATACTGCCCCTATGTACAAGAATATAACTACTATAATACTGCCCATATGTACAAGAATATAACTACTATAATACTGCCCCTATGTACAAGAATATAACTACTATAATACTGCTCCTATGTACAAGAATATAAATTACTATAATACTGCTTCTATGTACAAGAATATAACTACTATAATACTGCCCCTATGTACAAGAATATAACTACTATAATACTGCTTCTATGTACAAGAATATAACTACTATAATACTGCTCCTATGTACAAGAATATAACTACTATAATACTGCCCATATGTACAAGAATATAACTACTATAATACTGCCCCTATGTACAAGAATATAACTACTATAATACTGCTCCTATGTACAAGAATATAAATTACTATAATACTGCCCCTATGTACAAAAATATTACTACTATAATACTGCTTCTATGTACAAGAATATAACTACTATAATACTGCTCCTATGTACAAGAATATAACTACTATAATACTGCCCATATGTACAAGAATATAACTACTATAATACTGCCCCTATGTACAAGAATATAACTACAATAATACTGCTCCTATGTACAAGAATATAAATTACTATAATACTGCTTCTATGTACAAGAATATAACTACTATAATACTGCCCCTATGTACAAGAATATAACTACTATAATACTGCCCCGTATGTACAAGAATATAACTACTATAATACTGCTCCTATGTACAAGAATATAACTACTATAATACTGCTCCTATGTACAAGAATATAACTATTATAATACTGCCCGTATGTACAAGAATATAACTACTATAATACTGCCCGTATGTACAAGAATATAACTACTATAATACTGCCCCTATGTACAAGAATATAACTACTATAATACTGCCCGTATGTACAAGAATATAACTACTATAATACTGCTTCTATGTACAAGAATATAACTACTATAATACTGCTCCTATGTACAAGAATATAACTACTATAATACTGCTCCCTATGTACAAGAATATAACTGCTATAATACTGCTCCCTATGCATAAGGATATAACTACTGTACTATAATACTGATCCCTATGTACAAGAATATAACTACTATAATACTGCCCCTATGTACAAGAATATAACTACTATAATACTGCCCCTATGTACAAGAATATAACTACTATAATACTGCCCCTATGTGCAAGAATATAACTACTATAATACTGCCCCTATGTACAAGAATGTAACTACTATAATACTGCTCCTATGTACAAGACTATAACTACTATAATACTGCCCCTATGTACAGGAATATAACTACTATAATACTGCCCCTATGTACAAGAATATAACTACTATAATACTGCTCCTATGTACAAGAATATAACTATTATAATATTGCTCCCTATGTACAAGAATATAACTACTATAATACTGCTCCCTAGGTATAAGAATATAACTACTATAATACTGCTCCTATGTACAAGAATATAACTACTATAATACTGCCTCTATGTACAAGAATATAACTACTATAATACTGCTCCTACGTACAAGAATATAACTACTATAATACTGCTCCCATATACAAGAATATAACTACTATGATACTGCCCCTATGTACAAGAATGTAACTACTTTAATACTGCTCCTATGTACAAGAATATAACTACTATAATACTGCCCCTATGTACAGGAATATAACTACTATAATACTGCCCCTATGTACAAGAATATAACTACTATAATACTGCTACTATGTACAAGAATATAACTATTATAATACTGCTCCCTATGTTCAAGAATATAACTACTATAATACTGCTCCCTAGGTATAAGAATATAACTACTATAATACTGCTCCTATGTACAAGAATATAACTACTATAATACTGCTCCTATGTACAAAAATATAACTACTATAATACTGCTCCCTATGTACAAGAATATAACTATTATAATACTGCTCCCTATGTACAAGAATGTAACTACTATAATACTGCTCCTATGTACAAGAATATAACTACTATAATACTGCTCCTATGTACAAAAATATAACTACTATGATACTGCTCCCTATGTACAAGAATCTAACTACTATAATATTGCTCCAATGTACAAGAATATAACTATTATAATACTGCTCCCTATGTACAAGAATATAACTACTATAATACTGCCCCTATGTACAAAAATATAACTACTATAATACTGCTCCTATGTACAAGAATATAACTACTATAATACTGCTCCCTATGTACAAGAATATAACTACAGGGTGGGCCATTTATATGGATACACCTAAATGAAATGGGAATGGTTGGTGATATCGACTTCCTGTGTGTGGTACATTAGTATATGGGAGGGGGAAAACTTTTCAAGATGAGTGGTGACCATGGCGGCCATTTTGAAGTTGGCCATTTTGGATGCAACTTTATTTTTTCAATGGAAAGAGGGTCATGTGACACATCAAAGTTATTGAGAATTTCACAGGAAAAACAATGGTGTGCTTGGTTTTAACGTAACTTTATTCTTTCATGAGTTATGTACAAGTTTATGACCACTTATAAAATGTATTCAAAGTGCTGCCCATTGTGTTGGATTGTCATTGCAACCCTCTTCTCCCACTCTTGACACACTGATAGCAACACCGCAGAAGAAATGCTAGCACAGGCTTCCAGTATCCGTTGTTTCAGATGCTGCACATCTCGCATCTTCATAGACAATTGCCTTCAGATGACCCCAAAGATAAAAATCTAAGGGGGTCCGATCGATCGGGAGAACTTGCTGGCCATTCAACTGGCCCACGATGAGCAATCCACTTTCCAGGAAACTGTTCATGTAGGAATGCTCGGACCTGACGCCCAAGATGGTGCACTGAGTGGTGTTATAAAGTATTCTAATTTACTGAGATAATGACTGTAAGCCATAATCATCAACAGTAACAGAAATAAACACCTGAAATAGATCACTCTGTTTGCAATGACTCTATATAATATATGAGTTTAACTTTTTCATGATATTCTAATTTTGTGAGAAGCACCTGTATGCGGCCCATAGATCTTAACCGTTAATTTACATATTATGAAAAAACGTAGATTTCTTTGGAATAAGACGTCAGATTGCAGATACCAAGGTATCATTTTATTCAGCATCCTATGACCTACATATTGACGGCTTAGGAGAGTTGATCCTACTGTCAAATTCCCTTTAAATATCAGGGAAAACAAAAACACAACAGAAGGAATCCTCATTTGTTCTTGCAATACCTGCTCCCCACGAGAGTTTCAGATGACCTCCTTTTTGTGCCAGATTTGAGGTTTTCACATCTTTTACACTCGTTTTCCTTCACTTCCTTGTATTGTTTGTTACCTTCCATCCCACTACAAATGGTGTAACACGTTCTCGTTCCACGGAAGCTTCCATCCCAGCCTTCCACACCAGGGATCTTGCTGTTTTAAAAATTAGGAACAAAACCTTGTAAAAATGTTTGTGTGTATTGTAGGTGTGCGTCCCTCGAGCCTTCAGCTTTTTATAGTTTTGCTTTTCTTTGTTGCTTAGACTTCAAGTCAACTGAGTAATATTTCTTCCACTTTACAACATCGCTCGGCTCACAAAAATTAATTACGGTCATTTTTATTTGTTTTATTTTTTACATTTTTGTTTTCACTTTTTTTTTTTCAGAAATGTAGAACCGACGCCGGCAAGGTCAAGAAAGAAGGCAGCGGAGTAGAAAGATTCCCATACGTTTGATTGCAAGTCATTCTTGGACTGATGTTAAAAAAAATATTTTGTAAATTTCAGTCCAAACTTCTTGCTGCTCGGAAGATTGTGGATTGTGTTGGCGGATTTAATCAAGGTTTAGCTTTATGGTCCTCGATTTGGGAGCCAAAATTATTCGAGGTTTGACCTATTAGTGCCAACAAGGTTACGCTCTGTTTGGCTGCAACGTCCACAGACCCTTTTTGCTGAATGATTGGGAAATATAATTTTTCATGTCAAATATAAAAGCTGAAATGTCAATAATAACAAATGGAGGCATCCGAAGGAAGAAGGTGAGATGTAAAATAAAAAGCTCCAACCCTTTTGACTAAAGATCGTTAATGTTACTGACATGAAAATCGGAGATTACATCGAAAAGGAAGCTCGAAAGAGAATGTTTGTTTCATGGTAACATTAACTCCATAATCATGCAGCAGATGATACAGCAGTGAGGATTCTTAGTGTGAACCTACTAAAGCGAATGGGAATTATTTTTAAATTGATGTCGAGGATATGCCCTGATTTTTTTTGATGGTAGGGGTCTGACTTCCGCGCACTAAACCAATACTGTTTTCTCTACATTTAATTATCACTAGGGGTTTCAAGAATCAATCCCCGGGATCATAAAGTGATAGAGAATACCTACCTGTCCTGGCTTCAGCGCTGAGTGTTGCATCCTCCTTCCATCTTGGCCACAACTCGCTTCTCCTCTGTGCAGCAGGTTGCTGTAGTAGCCTGATGTGCACTAGTGTTGTCCTCTCACTGGATCATTTAACCCAGTTAAGGCATCAGGACACTAGATACTGACACTTCACAGCGTTAATGACATTGCTACAACACTTAGCTACAACAATAATTAATCAGTACTGTTCCTCCATTGCTACTACTCTGTTTTCATGTGCATAGTGCCAGCACTACTACAGCCACTGCTGCTACAACTCTGCTTTTCCAGTCATTAATAATAATAATCTTTATTTTTATATAGCGCTAACATATTCCGCAGCGCTTTACAGTTTTCACACATTATCATCGCTGTCCCCGATGGGGCTCACAATCTAAATTCCCTTTCAGTATGTCTTTGGAATGTGGGAGGGAACCGGAGAACCCGGAGGAAACCCACGCAAACATGGGTAGAACATACAAACTCTTTGCAGATGTTGTCCTGGGTGGGATTAGAACCCAGAACTCCAGCGCTGCAAGGCTGCTATGCTAACCACTGCGCCACCGTGCTGCAGTCATTGCTGTTCTATCAATCATTGCTGTTCCAGCTCTGTTACGTCAATCATCGCTGTTCCAGTCTGCATTGTCATTCATTGCTGTTCCAACTCTGTTACATCAATCATCGCTGTTCCAGCACTGCATTGTCAATCATTGCTGTTCCAGCTCTGTTACATCAATCATCGCTGTTCCAGCACTGCATTGTCAATCATTGCTGTTCCAGCTCTGTTACATCAATCATCGCTGTTCCAGCACTGCATTGTCAATCATTGCTGTTCCAGCTCTGTTACATCAATCATCGCTGTTCCAGCACTGCATTGTCAATCATTGCTGTTCCAACTCTGTTACATCAATCATCGCTGTTCCAGCACTGCAATGTCAATCATTGCTGTTCCAACTCTGTTACATCAATCATCGCTGTTCCAGCACTGCAATGTCAATCATTGCTGTTCCAGCTCTGTTACATTAATCATCGCTGTTCCAGCACTGCATTGTCAATCATTGCTGTTCCAACTCTGTTACATCAATCATCGCTGTTCCAGCACTGCATTGTCAATCATTGCTGTTCCAACTTTGTTACATCAATCATCGCTGTTCCAGCACTGCATTGTCATTCATTGCTGTTCCAACTCTGTTACATCAATCATCGCTGTTCCAGCACTGCATTGTCAATCATTGCTGTTCCAACTTTGTTACATCAATCATCGCTGTTTCAGCACTGCATTGTCATTCATTGCTGTTCCAACTCTGTTACATCAATCATCGCTGTTCCAGCACTGCAATGTCAATCATTGCTGTTCCAACTTTGTTACATCAATCATCG
The DNA here is from genome assembly GCF_032444005.1 of Ranitomeya imitator. Classification (NCBI taxonomy): domain Eukaryota; kingdom Metazoa; phylum Chordata; class Amphibia; order Anura; family Dendrobatidae; genus Ranitomeya; species Ranitomeya imitator. Next base: position 183,566,545 of record NC_091289.1, read on the forward strand.
CTGTTCCAACTTTGTTACATCAATCATCGCTGTTCCAGCACTGCAATATCAGTCATTATTGTCCCAGCTCTGTTACATCAGTCATTGCTGTTACTCCTCTGCTATATCAGTCATCGCTGTTCCAGCACTGCAATATCAGTCATTGCTGTTCCTGCTCTGTTACATCAGTCATTGCTGTTACTCCTCTGCTATATCAGTCATCGCTGTTCCAGCACTGCAATATCAGTCATTGCTGTTCCTGCTCTGTTACATCAGTCATTGCTGTCACTCCTCTGCTACATCAATCATCACTGTTTCAGCTCTACCACATCATTCATAGCAGCGCCCACCCTCCCATCCCAAAAAAAGCAATTTTTGCATTTTGAGTCTTTCTTCTTTTTGGCCTTTAACATCTGGGTCAAAATAATTTTAGATCTAAGCAGATCAGAGTATTCCTGATATACATATATATATCTATATATATATACATATATATATATATAGATATATATATGTATATATATAGAGAGAGAGAGAGTGTGTATATATATATATATATATATATATATATACACTGCTCAAAAAAATAAAGGGAACACTAAAATCCCACATCCTAGATATCACTGAATTAAATATTCAAGTTGTAAATCCTTATTCATTACATAATGGAAGGTGTTGAGAACAATAAAACCTAAAAATGATCAATGTAAATCACAACTAATATCCCACTGAGGTCTGGAGTTGGAATGATGCTCAAAATCAAAATGGAAAATGAAGTTACAGGCTAATCCAACTTCAGTGGAAATGCTTCATGACAAGGAAATGATGCTCAGTAGTGTGTGTGGCCTCCACGTGCATGTATGATCTCCCTACAACGCCTGGGCATGCTCCTGATGAGGCGTCGGATGGTCTCCTGAGGGATCTCCTCCCAGACCTGGACTAAAGCATCTGCCAACTCCTGGACAGTCTGTGGTGCAATGTGACGTTGGTGGATGGTGCGAGACATGATGTCCCAGATGTGTTCAATCGGATTCAGGTCTGGGGAATGGGCGGGCCAGTCCATAGCTTCAATGCCTTCATCTTGCAGGAACTGCTGACACACTCCAGCCACATGAGGTCTGGCATTGTCCTGTATTAGGAGGAACCCAGGGCCAACCACACCAGCATATGGTCTCACAAGGGGTCTGAGGATCTCATCTCCGTACTTAATGGCAGTCAGGCTACCTCTGGTGAACACATGGAGGGCTGTGTGGCCCTCCACAGAAATGCCACCCCACACCATTACTGACCCACTGCCAAACAGGTCATGCTGAAGGATGTTACATGCAGCAGATCACTCTCCACGGCATCTCCAGACTCTGTCACGTCTGTCACATGTGCTCAGTGTGAACCTGCTTTCATCTGTGAAGAGCACAGGGCGTCAATGGCGAATTTGCCAATCCTGGTGCTCGGTGGCAAATGTAAGCGTCCTGCACGGTGTTGGGCTGTGAGCACAACCCCCATCTGTGGACATCGGGCACTCAGACCATCCTCATGGAGTCGGTTTTTAACCGTTTGTGCAGACACATGAACATCTGTGGCCTGCTGGAGGTCATTTTACAGAGCTCTGGCAGTGCTCCTCCTATTCCTCCTTGCACAAAGCCTGAGGTAGCGGTCCTGCTGCTGGGTTGTTGCCCTCCTAGAGCCCCCTCCACATCTCCTAGTGTACTGGCCTGTCTCCTGGTAGTGCCTCAAGCCTCTGGACACTACGCTGACAGACACAGCAAACCTTCTTGCCACAGCTCGCATTGATGTGCCATCCTGGATGAGCTGCACTTTCCTGAGCCACTTGTATGGGTTGTACAGTCTGTGACATGCTACCACGAGTGTGAAAGCACAGCCAACATTCAAAAGTGACCAAAACATCAGCCAGAAAGCATTGGTACTGAGATTTGGTCTGTGGTCCCCACCTGCAGAACCCCTCCTTTATTGAGTGTGTCTTGATAATTGCCAATAATTTCCATCTGTTGTCTATTCCATTTGCACATCAGCACGTGAAATTGATTGTCAGTGTTGCTTCCCTTTATTATTTTGAGCAGTGTATATATATATATATATATTTTTATATTGTTAAGTAGTAAAGTGGGTGATTAAACTTTCTTTTTTTTTCTTCATTTTTGCTTAGTTTGGTATTTAACTTAGGGGACCTGAACCTGTGATCACTTGATGTTATACACTGCAATACCAAAGTATTGCAGAGTATACTTGCATACTTTAATTGCAGTTCTCGTAAGAAGCCGAGCCACAGACTAAAGTTCATAGGAAAACCAACATGCCAGCAATTGGGACTTCTGCAAACCCCAGCTGCAATGGTAAATCGGCAGCACCCTGGGATCACATGGCGAGGGATCAATGGGCACTATGGCACCACTAAGTTAGACATTTAATTTTAAAGATTGACAGTAGCACTTAAATGGTCAAACAGCAGCGGTCGGAGGAAGCCTCGGCCACTGCTGTTACAGGCGGATGCTGGTTGAGTAACCATGTGATATAAATTTACGTTATGTGGTCGCAATGTGATTAAACAGTAAAATTCTGTCTCCTTACTGCTACCTCCAGGGGGGCGGATACTATAACGTTATTATGCACATTATTATGCAACTCCATATACAGTATATGGGATCTCTTTTAAAGTTGACTTTCTAAAGAAATGTTCCTATATTGTCTACAGCCTTATTTAGCGCTGCAAAATTAAAATAAAATCCAAACTATTTCTAACTTTTTAATTTTCTTGCCCTACCTTAGCAATGACTGATAAAACTTTGAACCCACAGAGATCACATAACTTTTACACACAGATCTATTGTCTGGTTTTAGGTGCTCCACCCTGATGCAGATCTACTGTTGGTTATAATTCCATCTGAGCTGGAAATGCAATAAAACTGTAAGAAATGAGCATCAGAGTCTCCCAGAAAAAATATTTTCTGGTTTGAAAATGGAATGTTTACATAGAATCTGATGGTGTAATTAGAAAAACAAATGGAATTCTGCATTCTTCCTAATATCTATTTATTGCAATCTCTGAAGTCTGAAATATGTGGTGACTATTTCATGACAGAAGGAAAACAAGGTCATTTCAGATTTCATTTAAAACAGGTTAATAAGTACTATACTGTGCATATGTGCAAAAATTAAACAATTATAATACTGCCCCTACAGTATTTAATCAAAAAAATGTCCAATAATATAAGCTGGCACTTCAAAACTATATCATCACAATTTTCGGACTAACATATAATGTTGCCGAATGCAGACATCCACTACTTGATTTGAGATATAAAAATACAATGCTTTATTAATTATAATGTTAAAATCAAAATTACATGTATTAAAACAATGAAAAGATAACAGAGCACCCATACTAGGAGAGATACTGCATTATGTGAAGGTATGTGACAAGCCCACATTACAAAGCCATACAGATGTATACAACATTATTACATAAGCCCACTAATATATGAGCGGTACATTCTAATAGGCATGTGCCCTACATCTATACTTAAGCTAAGTGAAGGTTACTGTGGCATGCAATCATAAGAAATGTAATGTAACATATTACCGAGATTAGGCAGCAATGAAGATCACATCCTTGTGTGGGTAGCAACGTCCCTCCTCACCCCGACGCGCGTTTTGCATCCCACCTCTTCTGGGGGCATGTCAGGGGTGGGTGGACATGGGGATTAAATAGTCAGCTGGCATGAATAGTGCCATGAGCGAAGGACATGTGACTAGAGTGAGGGGATGTGTTTAACCAACCGGACGTGTGCGGCGCATGAAATGCTCATTCCTCCTCATCTGACGTAACATCACTTCCTGACCTGCGCTCCCCGGAACACAGGCTGGAACGCAAGCGATCTGGTGTAGGAGCGCTTCCGGAAGTGTAGGTGGTGGGATGAGCGCATGCGCACTGTCCGGAGGTCAAACAGAAATGACACAAAAAAAGGGGTATATGATCCTGAAACGTTAAATCTAAAAATAGTGGACTCCCTGTTAAATATGTAATAAAGTGCCTTACATAAACTAATGCTAAATACAATATTATATTATAAGTGATTTGTAGATAATAATAACGGAGGACATAGAGTATAAAACTGTATTAAAGTAGTACTGTATAGTAATAGACCAAACAATATTTATCGAAAAATATCAAGGCTAGATGACACACAACTAGGTGCTACAAAATAAATATTGCGCGATATATGTTGGTGATATGATGAACACACATAATGGCACAGCAAATATAAAAATTGTAGAGTAGGACTGTCCCATTATGAGAATGCCTTGACGTGGCGGGGTGGCTCAAAGAATTGATCAATTGTTTGCTAAATGTCTCAATTTGAAATACAGTTAGAAATCAATATGTGCATGTGAACTTTATGTATTGCATTCTGACCATAAGCAGCGCTGGCTTCTCCCCTTTTTTATTTTGCTATTGGTTTGTGGTTGACCACCACTGTTGCCGTGCGCGCTGGGTTATGTACGCCATTCTTTCTGTGTTCTTTGTGATTGACCTAGGCTGCTGTACACTCATACATCAGCCCTGCCCTGTCCTAGGCTCTGTTTGATTGTGCACCTGTGCCCCAACCAGTCTCACCCTTCATCTGTGGTGCTGGTTGGCAGTGTGGAGGTTGTATCTGAACTGTCTATGTCCAGACCTGGTCGACCTTTATCTGCGCTTGCCCTTTCTGGCGCCATGGGAGTGATTCAGAAACGCTTCAGGTACAGCTTGCATTTAATGTGGTCTTGCTTCCAATACATTTGGAGGTCTTTATGGCACAGCGAATATAAAAATCGTAGAGAAGGACTGCCACATTATGAGAATGCCTTGGTGTGGTGGGGTGGCTCAAAGAATTGATCGATTGTTTGCTAAATGTCTCATTTTGAAATACAGTTAGAAATCAATATGGGCATGTGTACTTTATGTATTGCGTTCTGACCATAAGCAGTGCTGGCTTCTCCCCTTTTTTATTTTTATTACTATAATACTGCCCCTATATACAATACTATAATACTGCTCCTATGTAGAAGATTATAACTACTATAATACTGCCCCCATGTACAAGAATATAACTACTATAATACTGCTCCTATCTACAAGAATATAGCTACTATAATACTGCCCCTGTGTACAAGAATATAACTACTATAATACTGCCCCTATGTACAATACTATAATACTGCTCCTATCTACAAGAATATAACTACTATAATACTGCCCCTATGTACAAGAATATAACTACTATAATACTGCCCCTATGTACAAGAATATAACTACTATAATACTGCACCTATGTACAAGAATATAACTACTATAATACTGCTCCTATCTACAAGAATATAACTACTATATTACTGCCCCTATGTACAAGAATATAACTACTATAATACTGCCCCTATGTACAAGAATATAGCTACTATAATTCTGCTCCTATGTACAAGAATATAACTACTATAATACTGCTCCCTATGTACAAGAATATAACTACTATAATTCTGCTCCTATGTACAAGAATATAACTACTATAATACTGCTCCCTATGTACAAGAATATAACTACTATAATACTGCCCCTATGTACAAGAATATAACTACTATAATACTGCTCCTATCTACAAGAATATAACTACTATAATACTGCCCCTATGTACAAGAATATAACTACTATAATACTGCCCCTATGTGCAAGAATATAACTACTATAATACTGCCCCTCTGTACAAGAATATAACTACTATAATACTGCTCCTATCTACAAGAATATAACTACTATAATACTGCCCCTATGTACAAGAATATAACTACTATAATACTGCCCCTATGTACAAGAATATAACTACTATAATTCTGCTCCTATGTACAAGAATATAACTACTATAATACTGCTCCCTATGTACAAGAATATAACTACTATAATTCTGCTCCTATGTACAAGAATATAACTACTATAATACTGCTCCCTATGTACAAGAATATAACTACTATAATACTGCTCCTATGTACAAGAATATAACTACTATAATACTGCTCCTATCTACAAGAATATAACTACTATAATACTGCCCCTATGTACAAGAATATAACTACTATAATACTGCTCCCTATGTACAAGAATATAACTACTATAATACTGCCCCTATGTACAAGAATATAACTACTATAATACTGCTCCTATCTACAAGAATATAACTACTATAATACTGCCCCTATGTACAAGAATATAACTACTATAATACTGCCCCTATGTACAAGAATATAACTACTATAATACTGCCCCTATGTACAAGAATATAACTACTATAATTCTGCTCCTATGTACAAGAATATAACTACTATAATACTGCTCCCTATGTACAAGAATATAACTACTATAATACTGCCCCTATGTACAAGAATATAACTACTATAATACTGCTCCTATCTACAAGAATATAACTACTATAATACTGCTCCTATGTACAAGAATATAACTACTATAATACTGCCCCTATGTACAAGAATATAACTACTATAATTCTGCCCCTATGTACAAGAATATAACTACTATAATACTGCTCCTATGTACAAGAATATAACTACTATAATACTGCCCCTATGTACAAGAATATAACTACTATAATACTGCCCCTATGTACAAGAATATAACTACTATAATACTGCCCCTATGTACAAGAATATAACTACTATAATTCTGCTCCTATGTACATGAATATAACTACTATAATACTGTATCCTATGTACAAGAATATAACTACTATAATACTGCCCCTATGTACAAGAATATAACTACTATAATACTGTTCCTATGTACAAGAATATAACTACTATAATACTGCCCCTATGTGCAAGAATATAACTACTATAATTCTGCTCCTATGTACAAGAATATAACTACTATAATACTGCTCCTATGTACAAGAATTTAATTACTATAATACTGCCTCTATGTACAAGTGTACATATAAGTTCTATCCTTATATAATACTACCTCAGTTGATAATCATAACCAAGTCCAAAACTAAGTAATTGTGGTCAGAAGATATATCAGAAAAAATCCATCAGTATAATCAGGTCAGAACCCTTGACCGGAAAATACAAAAATGACCACTTATGAAACAATGTGTTTTGTTAAAAAAGTCATATAATTTTATTTAATGTTCATAAAACACATATATTTAAATTAGAAACTCAACAAGATGCCTCCTGAAGAATGCATTACGAAACGTGCGTTGGGGTGGAGGGAGGCACGGCCAGATCGCCCATACAAGCGCTGGACTTCAATACTGGGACTTTGCACTCAGTAGGTAATATTGATCTTCAATCTCTGTGTTCCTTGCTTGTCAGGATTAGGATATATTCATCCGATCATTTACATTTAGCACTTTCTTTTGGCGTACACTGCATAACTGTGATGATTTAAATAATCCAAATCAGGAATCATTTGATTTTTTGTACCTGACTTATCACTGACTAATATGGTCCGGCGCAGGTCCATGTGGACATTTGTTACATTCTTTTAACATGGTACGTGGATATTTCTGGCAGGCCTCCTTTACACAAGATGCATCTTGTTGAGTTTCTAATTTAAATATATGTGTTTTATGAACATTTAATAAAATTATATGACTTTTTTTTAACTAAACACATTGTTTCATAAGTGGTCATATTTGTATTTCCCGGTCAAGGGTTCTGACCTGATTATACTGATGGATTTTTTTTTTTGCCTCTGTTGATGGTAGGAACTCTTTGTGCTTGGTTCTTTGTGCTTGGTTCTTTGTGCTTGGCTTGTGTTAGTTTGGATCGGTCTGGTGTGTAGCACGCACCATATGTGTTGTCTGCATAGTTTGGCCGCTGTTTTGTCTCGCGCAGTGTTCTGTGTGGACATCAGTGCATATTTGTATCATGTCTCGGTGTCAGAGCTTCTTTCCTGCAGGGGTTTTGATACAATGGCATTCATTGTTTAGTTCTGAACTGAAATATCTCTGTACTTATGCATTTTCTTCTCTCCTGATTTGTTTTTTTAGTGTCCAAATTCTTCTTCTTATTGGAAGGAAATTGTAATTATGTTCATCCTAAGCTTTCTGGTTCATGAGTTTATTTCCAGAAATATCATTTTTTATTTGCTGCCCCGGTGAACCTGTCCATTCCCTCGATGGGCATCACAATGGACCATTAGCTTGTATCAATCATAGTGACACATAGGAGATTGCTTCCCCTGCAGTGACCTCTCCGTCTGTTGCATAACTAACTACAACTCCCAGCAGTCTTCAAAGCCCAGCAATCAGTGCATGTTGGAGCCAATCACCCTAATAAATAATTACAATATGGTAACTCCGGCTTTCCCCTGAGTTCCCCTTTAGTTTCCCTCTGCACTAGTGACACAGAATTGCCTCTGTTCGCAGTCTTTACAAGGCGTCACTGTAGTTTTATGATTTGCATTTTCTGCGCCTGGAGTTTTCTCGTCCTCCTAACCTCTTTTCTATCACATCTCGTTAATGTCTGCTCGATATAGGACAGGAATGTCGGGGCAGGAGCAGGAAGGGTGGACCTCAGTGATCCATATGAGGTTCCCACCCTGGAGGAAGGAAATTCTGTCTGACAAAACTGTTTACCTGTAGAAATTCAGATAGTGAACAGCTTCACCCATCGGGTCCAGGGCTGGAGCGGGTGCACTGGGAGTGGATGCTGTTAACATGTGGAAATGCTTTGCAGATATTGTGACACTGTACTATAAATATAACAATATAACAATGTGATCGGCGGGACAGGAAACAGCAACATCATCTGTCAGCGCAACAACAACATATAGATTGTGTCATCATCGCATCCCTCCAGCCAGTGGCGTCACCAGAGTCTGATGGGCCTGGTGCAAGGTTTGCCCCCAACGTCACAAGTGTGTCACGTCGCCCTGGGAGATCTGGGGTTAAGCGATCTTTACATACTGTGAATCGCAGGTCTTCCATTTAGTCTGTGTGTTTTGCTCTTCATACTAAATGGACTTTGCTTCCGTTGGCGCTGAAGAGGTTAACGACACTTTGTATGTTGGCTAGAGACATGTAGCTCCGTCTCATCCTTGCTTCTGACTTGCTCGTTTTCTCTCTCTATAAAACCTGACCAGACCTTCTCATCCCTGCCTGTGGAAGTTTTACTTCCTGGATTGCTGGAGTTGGAGTTCGTAGTTGCTGCTGGAGATTTTTTGTTTGCTGCTTTTGGGTGTATGCTTTCTCCATTATCCTATTATTATTTGGTTTGTAACTTCCTTTTCTTCCCTTTATTCCTCTCTACCCGTGGTATGTTTTGCATGTAAGTTGCTACCCTTGCTTGTCTTACGTGTATAAACAGTAACATATCTCTCCCAGGACTGCTGGGTAAGGGGGAGGGCACAGCTTAGGACATTAACAGGAGCATAGTAAGGTTGGAGACCAGGGCCTCTCTACCTTTAAGAGTACCCCATAGTATCCTGGCAGATATGCTCCTCATGTACATATATACATATATATATATATATATACCCTTGTATATGTAGCTTATCTTGGGTCCCATCTCCATCACCTTTCTGCCACTGTTCTTTAATGTATAGAAAAAAGTACATAGAACTCATATTGCTCCATAGCAAAAGTATAATGCACACTCCATAGTCCTCTGTATAGTATAATGCATGTTGTGAATTCCGTTCTTGGGCTCCCTCCGGTGGTTGTAAATGGCACTTTTGTGAATTCTGCCCTTGGGCTCCCTCTGGTGGTTTTGAGTGGAACTGCCGCTCCTTGGGTTTAGCTTTAGCAGCTGCTTTCACTAATCGTCTCTCCTGGCTCTGCTATTTAACCTGGCTCTAGTCTTCAGCCTATGCCACTTGTCAATGTTCTCTGCTGGATTCACATCTCTGCCTGGATTCTCCTGGTTTTCCTGACCAGTTCTGCAAAGATAAGTTCTGGCTTTGCTCATTTCAGTCCACATGTTGTGGACTTATTGTTCTGTGCATTCTATTTTTGTCCAGCTTGTCATTATGGATTTTTTCTGTTAGCTGGAAGCTCTGGGAAGCAGATTTACCCTCCACACCTTTAGTCAGGTGTGGAGATTTTGTAAACTCTGTGTGGATTGTTTTGTAGTTTTTATACTGACCGTACAGTATCCTTTCCTGTCCTATCTATCAAGCTAGATTGGCCTCCTATGCTAAAATCTGATTTCATCTCTGCGTATGTTATTTCCCTCTCCTCTCACAGTCAATATTTGTGGGGGGCTATCTTTCCTTTGGGGATTTTCTCTGAGGCAAGATAGGTTTCCTGTTTCCATCTTTAGGGGAAGTTAGATCTTAGGCTGTGCCGAGGGGTCTAGGGAGCGTCAGGTACCCCCCACGGCTATTTCTAGTTGCGCTGCTAGGTTCAGGGTCTGCGGTCAGTACAGATACCACCTCCTTCAGAGCTTGTCTCATGTTGTTCTTAAACCACCAGATCATAACAAATGCACTCCCCATACTCAATACAGTATAATAAACCCTATAGTCCTCCATACAGTAGAATGAACAGCCCATAGCCCTCCCTATAGTATAGTGCACCCCCCTAGTCCTCCATAAAGTATAATGCACTCCCCATACTCCTCCATTTAGGATAATGCGCCCCCCATAATCCTCCATATGATATAATGCAGCTTCCATAATCCTCCATAAAGTATAATGTGCCCCTGAATCGCCCACCAGGGCCGTGGGGTACTCGGTACCGGGTCCAGTACTTTAACACTAGAAGTCCCAGAGAGAGGTCATTTAACATTTCTACCTTTGGAACCTTTGGAGCTCGAAATTTCTGGGACTTTTAGTGTTAAGGGGATGTCACTGTGAATGTGACCCGGTCTGTGGCCCTGGGCAGCCAAGCAAAAGGGATAGGTCTTTAAAGGGGTTTTGGAATAAAGTTTGTGTTCGTGACGCCTCCTGTGGTATTCGGTCACAGATAATCGACGCTGCTTAAAGGGGTCCTCTGGGGTGATGTTATGGCAGCTAGGATGGAATAACTTCCCACAGGTGAAGTATATCCCCAGGGCTCCCGGTGTGTAGATGGAGATGGTGAGTGGTGCAGTAAAAAACGGAGGACACAGGCTTGCAGTCTCTTTACCTGGTTTACTGAAGACTTCAGGCAGCCACAGTCCAGGGCACCAGATCACAGGCAGAGGCAGGTTCTGACCAGCTTGCGAGTTCAGAGTCTCCTTTACCAGGTGGAGTTAGAAGCCTTCCTACAAGTGGTGTGGTGTAGTCCTTTGCTTCCTTACGCCTCACACAAAGTCCTCACTGTTCTCTCTGTCCCCCTTAAAGGCTAGGACAATACTTGTAATGACAGGTAAGAAGAGTCTTTTTACAGGATCTCGATCACGACCCGGGCTCTATGCGTTACTGTGTCTTCAGGCATGTGGTGGACAGGTAACTTGCAATCAGCTGTCCCGCTGGTTTCTGCTGTGAGATGTAGAATACTGCACTACCTCGGTCTTCCAGCTACCGGTTTCAGGCGCTCTACAGGGAGGTAGCTCAGTTGCAGCTATTGTCCCCAGTTGTTCCCTCTCCTTTGCCTCGTTCTCCTACACGCTCACTACAAATCTGTTCGTCTTTCTGTGTTCCCTCTTTCTCCAGGAGCTGCAGCACTTCTTGGCTACATGGCCCCTTCAGTCCTTCCGACATTCAATGTCTGACTGCTTTCTCCTTCCTCTGTCGTCTGACAGGAACTAACTAAGTTTCCCTCCAGACCAGAATATATAGGGAAGCCACCCACAAACTGGATCACAGCTCCCCCATCTGGCCTGGAGTATGAACATGTTGTATGCTTGTGGTACCTGATAAAAGATCTTACCTCGCCTCCAAGCGTGACATCACTCTCCCTGTGAGGAAAGCAATGCCACTGTAACAACCAGGACCCTGGGGTGTTACACCCCCATAGTCCTCCATACAGTATAATGCATAGCTCATAGTCCTACATGTAGTATAATGCACAGCCCATCCTGGTATATATTCCCCAACCTGGTATACGTCCCCCATCCTGGTATATGGCCTTCATACAGGGATCCCATCCTGGTAATATGTCTCTTATCCTAGTGCATGTGCCTTCCCTAAATGACGCATCTCGCATGCACTAGTGCGGCTGTGTGCAGGTTCCTCTTCTAACCTCCGACAATCAGTTCTGATGAAGGTCTGAATAAAAGACCGAAAACATTCAACATTTCGATTGCAATAATAAAAGGAACTTTATTTCACCGTTCTTCAACTGGAATGCCAAGTTTGTTTGGTGTTATATACGGGCTGGATACCCTACTTGTGCACCATTTCCTCCTACTAGTAGTGTCGTATATTACTCCTCACCATCCTGGTAATATGTTGGAATCTGTCTGAAACATCTGGATAAGCAAAGTTGTAAAGAAAAATAAAAAAGACCTAACATAGTAAGGCGACTTGAAAAGTGGCACAAAAATTGTATGGAGAGTAAAGCACAAACACTAAAGCCAATAAAGGAGTTAAATTACTCCAGAAAACTAGAGGAGCAGCAATGGTGACTTTCAGAGGTTGGGAGATGACTTGCCCCATCCGTGGATGACACCATTGTTCGCTAGAATACCCCATGTTGTCATGTTCTTTCAAGAAGAGATGTATGTGTGGTTAGACCACCCTTCTGCCTCTGCCCCCCCACTGTTCTCATGAACTCAGTGATGGACAGGATTGTTTTTATGGATTTACCAAAAACATTCATTGTCTCAGTGATGCTATTGGTGGGCTCAGGTCAGGTTCCGGCACCAGAAGGTCTGATAGTTTTGTCTTTGGACTCATTTTTTATGTCCCATATTCTGCAGGTTGTTCAGCCAGCGATGTAGGATCAAAATGAAGACGAGGCGGAGGAGATCTCATGTCTCATTATGACCTCAGAATATATTTTTCTGTGTGTTAATAATTATGGGATTGTTTTCCTGCATTCCAGCTCTTTCCGAGGAGCTGCCAATGATGTTATTGTACTCACAAGGACGATGATTCTCACAGTGATACAATGTATCCAGCGCATTCCTAAAACAGAATAATCCTAATTTTGTATCTCTCTGAAGAAGTGTATAATTATACATATCTCATCACGACAAGGTGACACTTCTCTGATGGGTCCTATCATCTAATAAATGCCTCTCTTGTGCTATAAAGGTCTACAGTTATGTCACAGTACAGAGATAATACACACAGTGATGTCACAGTACAGAGATAATACACACAGTTATGTCACAGTACAGAGATAATATACACAGCGATGTCACAGTACAGAGATAATACACAGTGATGTCACAGTACAAAGATAATACACACAGTGATGTCACAGTACAGGGATAATACACACAGTGATGTCACAGTACAAAGATAATACACATAGTGATGTCACAGTACAAAGATAATACACACAGTGATGTCACAGTGCAGAGATAATACACAGTGATGTCACAGTACAAAGATAATACACACAGTGATGTCACAGTACAGGGATAATACACACAGTGATGTCACAGTACAAAGATAATACACATAGTGATGTCACAGTACAAAGATAATACACACAGTGATGTCACAGTACAGAGATAATACACAGTGATGTCACAGTACAAAGATAATACACACAGTGATGTCACAGTGCAGAGATAATACACACAGTGATGTCACAGTACAGAGATAATACACACAGTGATGTCACAGTACAGAGATAATACACATAGTAATCTGGATCACTGCGTTGAGAAACACATGATGGTGTCTCCGCGGTGTTGGATGTTTTTGATCTCCCCGATGTCATTCATCCTTATGTTTACAGTCCTTTTACTAGGCACTGCTCCTAACAGCCAGTTTCCTACTCCACACTGATGAGGGGCAAATACCCCGAAACAGCTGTCTGTGGATGGATACCATGTTTTGGCATAGGTGGTTTTCCTTTTTGGATGCTGCCCTTCCCGTGGTTGTTCCTTCCCGGTGAAAGACCTGGCTATTTATTGCTTGCATCGAGAAACACGTGATGGTGTCTCCGTGGCTTTTCTACATGCATTTGCATATTTCCCATAAGGGATGGGGGCAGTGTTCTGGATCACTGCGTTGAGAAACACGTGATGGTGTCTCCGCGGTGTTGGATGTTTTGATCTCCCCGAGGTCATTCATCCTTATGTTTATAATACACATAGTGATGTCACAGTACAAAGATAATACACACAGTGATGTCACAGTACAAAGATAATACACACAGTGATGTCACAGTACAGAGATAATACACACAGTGATGTCACAGTACAGAGATAATACACACAGTGATGTCACAGTACAAAGATAATGCACACAGTGATGTCACAGTACAGAGATAATACACACAGTGATGTCACAGTACAAAGATAATACACACAGTGATGTCACAGTACAGAGATAATACACACAGTGATGTCACAGTACAAAGATAATACACACAGTGATGTCACAGTACAGAGATAATACACACAGTGATGTCACAGTACAAAGATAATGCACACAGTGATGTCACAGTACAGAGATAATACACACAGTGATGTCACAGTACAAAGATAATACACACAGTGATGTCACAGTACAGAGATAATAAGCACAGTGATGCTACAATGATGGGATAATACACACAGTGATGTCACAGTACAGAGATAATACACACAGTGATGTCACAGTACAAAGATAATACACACAGTGATGTCACAGTACAGAGATAATACACACAGTGATGTCACAGTACAAAGATAATGCACACAGTGATGTCACAGTACAGAGATAATACACACAGTGATGTCACAGTACAAAGATAATACACACAGTGATGTCACAGTACAGAGATAATAAGCACAGTGATGCTACAATGATGGGATAATACACACAGTGATGTCACAGTACAGAGATAATAAGCACAGTGATGTCACAGTACAAAGATAATACACACAGTGATGTCACTTTACAGAGATAATACACACAGTGATGTCACAGTGCAGAGATAATAAGCACAGTGATGCTACAATGATGGGATAATACACACAGTGATGTCACAGTACAGAGATAATACACACAGTGATGTCACAGTACAAAGATAATACACACAGTGATGTCACAGTACAGAGATAATACACACAGTGATGTCACAGTACAGAGATAATACACACAGTGATGTCACAGTACAAAGATAATACACACAGTGATGTCACAGTACAAAGATAATGCACACAGTGATGTCACAGTACAGAGATAATACACACAGTGATGTCACAGTACAGAGATAATACACACAGTGATGTCACAGTACAAAGATAATGCACACAGTGATGTCACAGTACAGAGATAATACACACAGTGATGTCACAGTACAAAGATAATACACACAGTGATGTCACAGTACAGAGATAATAAGCACAGTGATGCTACAATGATGGGATAATACACACAGTGATGTCACAGTACAGAGATAATACACACAGTGATGTCACAGTACAAAGATAATACACACAGTGATGTCACAGTACAGAGATAATACACACAGTGATGTCACAGTACAAAGATAATGCACACAGTGATGTCACAGTACAGAGATAATACACACAGTGATGTCACAGTACAAAGATAATACACACAGTGATGTCACAGTACAGAGATAATAAGCACAGTGATGCTACAATGATGGGATAATACACACAGTGATGTCACAGTACAGAGATAATAAGCACAGTGATGTCACAGTACAAAGATAATACACACAGTGATGTCACTTTACAGAGATAATACACACAGTGATGTCACAGTGCAGAGATAATAAGCACAGTGATGCTACAATGATGGGATAATACACACAGTGATGTCACAGTACAGAGATAATACACACAGTGATGTCACAGTACAAAGATAATACACACAGTGATGTCACAGTACAGAGATAATACACACAGTGATGTCACAGTACAGAGATAATACACACAGTGATGTCACAGTACAAAGATAATACACACAGTGATGTCACAGTACAGAGATAATACACACAGTGATGTCACAGTACAGAGATAATACACACAGTGATGTCACAGTACAAAGATAATGCACACAGTGATGTCACAGTACAGAGATAATACACACAGTGATGTCACAGTACAAAGATAATACACACAGTGATGTCACAGTACAGAGATAATAAGCACAGTGATGCTACAATGATGGGATAATACACACAGTGATGTCACAGTACAGAGATAATAAGCACAGTGATGTCACAGTACAAAGATAATACACACAGTGATGTCACTTTACAGAGATAATACACACAGTGATGTCACAGTACAGAGATAATACACACAGTGATGTCACAGTACAGAGATAATAAGCACAGTGATGTCACAGTACAAAGATAATACACACAGTGATGTCACTTTACAGAGATAACACACACAGTGATGTCACAGTGCAGAGATAATAAGCACAGTGATGCTACAATGATGGGATAATACACACAGTGATGTCACTTTACAGAGATAATACACACAGTGATGTCACAGTGCAGAGATAATAAGCACAGTGATGCTACAATGATGGGATAATACACATATTCAGTGCTGGCATCAGTTTTTTTTTATCTTCCCTTACTTTCTGCACTGTATAGAAACGGCTCGTTGGGCCCTATAGTTGCTGCTACCTTGGAGGTTACACACCTGGACAAGATGGCTGGACGCCTTTCCAACCTTAGACCCATCCTCCCGAGTCCCTACTATCTTTATCCTGGACCACATCATGGGCCCCTCCCTTTCAAGGGCCCTATAGTTCTTGCAATGTCGGTGACCTTGACAATGTCAAAATGTCTGCTTGAAGGAAGGAAGGATCTGCTTACAACTTCCAAGAGCGCCTGGACTCATGGAACATTACAAGCATCATCTGCAGATAACCTCGTAACCTGTCGGACAGGTCCTTGATAAATGCGGAGAGGGGTCTCAGTGTCCCTCAGCTCAGCAGTTATCAAGGACACAACTTGGGGATTAAGACTTCCTGTAAGATAAGAGCAAGCGCTGTGACATCTGATTTATAACCATGTATCCTTAAGCATTATTTGTCTCTTTTTTGCTGAACTTTATATAAATTAACCTCTTAATGACCAAACACTTTTTAGTTTGGGTTTAACTTTTTTAACTTTTTTTTAGAGAATTTAATCTTTCCATCTATTATGGGTCAAATATTGATTTACAGGATAGTTACTTATAGGTGACACTAGAAACTTTGTTTTTTTCACTGGAGAAGAGCTCATTTGCATACCTTTATTCCCAGGGAGAATTGTCAACTTTCCATTTCACAGTCATCACTAACTGCACGTTATGGCAATGGTGGCAATGGTCATCAGCTTTTGGTTCCCACTAGTATTTGCTATATCTGCTGGTAGATATATGCATGGTCTAGAGGGCATACACCTTCCCAACCTCAAACCCAGCCTCCTGAGTTTCTTGATACTAAGCCTGTTTGGAGCACTGTCTTGCTCTTAAAGGGGTAGTTCACATGACCGCTGCAGCCAATCAGCAACCATTGATCAACTGCATCTCTCACTATTCGCTGTGGAGAGCTTGGGTAGGGTGATAGGCAGAAATAAGGGAGGAGATGTAGGGTGCAGGGTGGTGCAGAACTATAGAGAGCATGAATAGGGTGGTAGGTAGAGATGAGGAGGAGATGTAGTGTGGGGCATCACTGTGGAGAGCATGGGTAGGGTGGCAGACAGAGATCAGGAGATGTAGTGTGGGGCATCACTGTGGAGAGCATGGGTAGGGTGGCAGGCAGAGATCAGGAGATGTAGGGTTGGACATCACTGTGGGTAGCATGGGTAGGTTGGCAGGCAGAGATGATGAGATGTAGGGTGGGGCATCACTGTGGAGAGCATGGGTAGAGTGGCAGGCACAATTACTTTCTGAAAAACTCTCTGAATCTGCTGGCCCTCACGGAAACCTGGATTCAGGATTCTGACACTGTCTCTCCTGCTGCCATTACCCATGGTGGCTTACAATTCTCCCATTCCCCGAGACCAACAAACAGACCTGGTGGTGGAGTTGGCATACTCCTGTCCCCACAATGCACTTTCCAGGTCATCCCCTCAGTTCCATCACTCTCATTCCCTTCTTTTGAGGTCCACACCATCAGGCTCTTTCGCCCCCTCTCCCTCAGAGTAGCGGTCATATACCGGCCCCCAGGCTCACCCACCCGCTTCCTGGACCATTTCTCTGCCTGGCTGCCGCACTTCATGTCCTCAGAACTACCAACCCTTATCCTGGGAGACTTCAACATCCCCATTAACAGCCCCACTTCCACATCTGCATCCCAGCTTCTGTCACTAACCACTTCTCTCGGCCTCTCACAGTTCTCAACCTCTGAGACACACAAGGACGGTAACACCCTGGACCTGGTTTTTGCCCGGCTCTGCTCAATCTCCTACATAGATAACTCACCGCTTCCCCTCTCTGACCACAACATTCTCTCCTTCACACTCACATATCCTCGCTCACCCCAGCACCCTCCTACACACCATTCAGTCAGAAATCTACAAGCCATTAACCCTCTTACACTTTCAGACTCCCTACGCTTATCATTGTCCCCAATCTCTTCCTTTTCCTGTCCTGATCTGGCGGTACATCACTTCAATGACACTCTTAGAAGCACCCTTGACCAAGTAGCTCCCCTCACCCTCAGGACCTCCAAACACAGAATAAAACAGCCCTGGCTCACATCGCAAACCCGATTTCTCCAGCGATCCTCTAGGTGTGCTGAACGCTTATGGAGGAAAACACGCACACCAGAAGACTTCATACACTTCAAATTTATGTTAAGGACCTATAACTTTGCCCTTCACTTCGCTAAACAGACCTACTTTACCACTCTGATCTCCTCACTATCCAACAACCCCAAGAAACTTTTTGACACCTTTCACTCCCTCCTCAGGCCAAAAGCACAAGCCCCTATCACAGATATTTGTGCTGGTGACCTGGCCTCCCACTTTATAGAGAAAATAGACAATATCCGTCAGGAAATCCGCTCCCAACAACTAAGTTCAGTGACTCCCATCCCTCCCCTCATTGCCCCTGGCTCACTCTCCACATTCGATCCCATCACAGAAGAAGAAGTCTCCAAGCTCCTCTCCTCTTCTCGTCCGACTACATGCACTACCGACCCCATTCCCTCACATCTCCTCCAGTCTCTCTCTCCAGTTGTCACAAGTCACCTAACTACAATCTTTAATCTCTCCCTCTCCTCTGGCATTTTCCCCTCCTCCTTCAAACACTCTATCATTACTCCATTACTAAAGAAACCCACCCTCGACCCATCCTGCACAAACAACTACAGACCGGTCTCCAATCTCCCCTTCATCTCTAAACTCTTGGAGCGCCTGATATACTCCCGCCTTACCCGTTACCTCTCCACTCACTCCCTCCTAGACCCTTCACAGTCCGGTTTCCGCCCCCTACATTCGACAGAAACTGCACTCATCAAAGTGACCAATGACCTTCTGACAGCAAAACGTAATGGTGACCACTCTCTGCTCATTCTTCTCGACCTTTCTGCAGCTTTTGACACTGTTGACCACCCTCTCCTGCTCTCTAGGCTCCAGTCACTAGGCATTAAGGACACTGCTCTCTCCTGGTTCTCCTCCTATCTTTCTGACCGCTCCTTCAGTGTTCTGTTCTCTGGCTCCACTTCATCTCCTCTTCCTCTCACTGTTGGGGTACCTCAGGGCTCAGTCCTTGGCCCCCTTCTGTTCTCTCTCTACACGGCCCCAATTGGACAGACCATCAGCAGATTTGGCTTTCAGTACCATCTTTATGCCGACGACACACAACTATATACGTCATCCCCTGACCTTACCCCCGCTGTACTACAGAATGCCACTGACTGTCTGTCCGCAGTCTCCAACATCATGTCCGCTCTCTATCTGAAACTCAACCTCTCCAAAACTGAACTTCTTCTGCTCCCACCATCTACTAACCTCCCTAAATCTGACATTTCCCTCTCCGTGGGTGGCACCATAATAACACCCCGGCAGCAGGCGCGCTGTCTGGGTGTTATGTTTGACTCCGATCTCTCCTTCACCTCCCATATACAATCTCTTGCCCGCTCGTGCCGCTTACACCTAAAGAACATCTCTAGAATCCGCCCTTTTCTCACCATGGAGACAGCTAAAACCCTCACGGTCGCCCTGATCCACTCCCGCCTGGACTACTGTAACGCTCTATTAATTGGCCTCCCCCTCACTCGACTTTCCCCTCTCCAGTCCATCCTTAATGCAGCAGCCAGGGTCGTCCATCTGGCTAATCGTTACTCGGACGCGTCCGCTCTTCGCCAGTCGTTACACTGGCTGCCCATTCATTACAGGATACAATTCAAAGTACTTGTTCTCACCCACAAAGCTCTCCACAGTGCGGCACCCCCTTACATCTCCTCCCTCATTTCTGTCTATCAGCCTAACAGACCACTGCGCTCTGCAAATGACTTTCGGCTAACCTCTGCACTAATCCGTACCTCCCACTCCCGACTCCAAGACTTCTCCCGTGCTGCGCCAATCCTCTGGAATGCTCTACCCCAAGATATTAGGACCATCCATAATTTGCATAGTTTTAGGCGCTCGCTCAAAACACATTTGTTCAGAGCGGCCTATCACGTTCACTAATCAAAGTTATGTTATGTTTGTGTGTAGCCCATTCACTATCCCCATCTATTCCCCAACCCCTGAAGATGGCTGGACCATGATTGTAAATACATCATTGTAAATACACACCTGTACTTTGTATCTCCCCCACCTCATTGTAGATTGTAAGCTCTCACGAGCAGGGTCGTCTTATTTTGCTTTAATTATTGTATTGTTAACGTTGTTACTTATGACTTTTGTGTTTGAAACTGTTAAACTGTAAAGCGCTGCGGAATATGTTGGCGCTATATAAATAAAGATTATTATTATTATTATTATGAGGAGGAGATGTAGGGGGGCATCACTGTGGAGAGCATGGGTAGAGTGGCAGGCAGAGATGAGGAGGAGATGTAGGGTGGGGCATCACTGTGGAGAGCATGGGTAGGGTGGCAGGCAGAGATAAGTAGATGTAGTGTGTGGCATCACTGTGGAGAGCATGGGTAGGGTGGTAGGCAGAGATGAGGAGATGTAGGGTGGGGCATCACTGTGGAGAGCATGGGTAGGGTCACAGGCAGAGATAAGTAGATGTAGTGTGCGGCATCACTGTGGAGAGCATGGGTAGGGTGGCAGGCAGAGATGAGATGTAGGGGGGCATCACTGTGGAAAGCATGGGTAGGGTGGCAGGCAGAGATGGGATGTAGGGGGGCATCACTGTGGGTAGCATGGGTAGGGTGGTAGGCAGAGATGATGAGATGTAGGATGGGACATCACTGTGGAGAGCATGGGTAGGCTGGTAGGCAGAGATGAGGAGGAGATGTAGGGTGGGGCATCACTGTGGAGAGCATGGGTAGGGTGGTAGGCAGAGATGAGGAGGAGATGTAGGGTGGGGCATCACTGTGGAGAGCATGGGTAGGCTGGTAGGCAGAGATGAGGAGGAGATGTAGGGTGGGGCATCACTGTGGAGAGCATGGGTAGTGTGGTAGGCAGAGATGAGGAGGAGATGTAGGGTGGGGCATCACTGTGGAGAGCATGGGTAGGGTGGTAGGCAGAGATGAGGAGGAGATGTAGGGTGGGGCATCACTGTGGAGAGCATGGGTAGGCTGGTAGGCAGAGATGAGGAGGAGATGTAGGGTGGGGCATCACTGTGGAGAGCATGGGTAGTGTGGTAGGCAGAGATGAGGAGGAGATGTAGGGTGGGGCATCACTGTGGAGAGCATGGGTAAGGTGATAGACATAAACAAGGGAGGAGATATAGGGTTGTGCAGAACTATGATGGTGCAGAATCTCCATCTTTTTTCACCATGAACTTATCAGGTCTAAAATTTTGTGAAAAATAATACAGAAGCGCCAAATACCCAGCATAGAGTCATGAAGTCACATGATAAAATTTTGACTGCCTGCATCTACCACTAGAGGGAGCTCACCGCATACTGAGATGTCTGCACTAAGCTCCAAAGCTCCCTCTAGTGGTGACTGCAGGAAAACAGACGTGCATTTATCTCTAAGATCATGCAGGGGATTTGGAGCTTTGTATTAGATTAACTGCAACTATTATTTAAGCATATGATAGAAATAAAGGGTACAAAACGTTGGACTTTATAATGGCGGATTGTCCTTCAGTTTTCTAATAGAGTGGAAATTTTAAGAAATACTATAAAATACATTGTTTTAATTTGTTTCGTAGCTGTTTTGTTATTCTCTTCCTTTCCTGTAACAATCTTTTTTGTTTAAGTTCAGGGGGCACATTTCACTTCAAGGGTCTTGCATTACTTCATGAATCGGTGGTGTCTCCTCATTTCACACGATATAAACATAACACAACCTAAATCCACGGTCATCACCGCCAGTAATTGTCATATTAATTGCTTCTCTCCAATCAGTTGTAACAACTGAGGATTTAAAAGGTGCTGAAAAAGAAAAAGATGTCTGCCCCCTTAACCTCACGTGAGCTGTGGGGATGGGGACTGGCTGCAATAAATGGAACAAGATGTGCGGCTCTCGGCACTGCCAGAATAATCACTTTCAGATCGCTGAATGCGATAAGGTGCGAGATTTTCATCTCAATTAGATTTGGAAAGCAATCAGGAGGCTGCGGCGCGACGCTTCACTTTGCACGTATCAGGCCTTGCATTACTTTTAATTTTAGTTATAAGTTAAAGAGTATTACACCCATCATCCACATCTAAAAAAAAAATCTGTGAAAATAAAATCTCCAGGCTAAGGTGATCCAAGCCACTAATCCTAGCATTAACCCCTGATTGCCTAGCTGTGATAGAAAGATCTTCTATAATATGCTGATTGCAGGGTCCCCTCCTGATGGGACCTCAGCTGTAATCAGGGACTAAGTGTTTGACTTCTCTGCAGCACCCCCGCAGGTGAAAGGAAGTACTGCAATTTTGAGTATATCACACTGCAAGGATGATGTCGTGCCAAGCTGGGGTGTACATAGAAATCTTGCCCCCCCCCATCCAAAAAAAAAATATATATATCTGATATTCCCTTTTTTTTTTTTTTTTTTACAAAATGTCCTTATTTTTACTGCTACTATATCCAGATTCATAACTGTCAATTTTTCATGTCCTTCATGCTATAGAAGAAGCTGATGTAGCGGAAGGTTTGTAAAAACTCTGAGGCTTCTTCCTTCCTGCCATAAGTAGTTGGGGTAAGAATCTGGCAGCAGCCCCAGCTGAGGTCACTGGATTACCCCTCCTCACAAGCAGAACCACCTCAGTCATGTTATACTCAGGATTCCAATTTATTGCACATGAAACCAAAATTAATTCCAGATGTGGCTCGCCGGCCCCGGCAAGGTCATAGCCAAGTTGAGGCCCTCTGGCTGACCTATAATGACCCCAAAGGTGTCCTGTAAATGCAGAGGCTTCCCCCCAGCTGAGCAAAAATAAAAATGAGCTGTCAGACTAGATCAGTTGTGACTTTCTCCTGAGACGTTTTCAGAGTTGGGGTGCAGTTCCCCTTACATCCACTAGGGGTGCTTCATCACTGAGGTTTCCTATATAGTAACATTGCTACAATTAAAGAACCAATATTTTTCCTGTTCTTTGGCTGAAACTTTGCAAGACAAAAGCCACAAGGCAACTACGGGGAGGCAAAAATAAAAAAGAGGGCCATGGTGTTCAAATTTAGGCAAGATCTTGAATATCCACATTTTATTATCATTATCCATCATCATTAGCTCACTGCATACTGCTTTACATAGCCTCCAATGTGGGAAGCTGACTGTATATTGGTTACATATTGAACACTGAGCTGAATAATACCATACACTCCTCTGAGTGATGACTGTATAAATCCGTATATAGTGAGATCCCCCTAGTGGTGACTGTATAAATTTGTACACAGTGAGCTCTCCCCAGTGGTGGATGTGTAATGTATGTAGTGAGCTCCCCATAATGATGGTGGTATAAATCTGTATATAGTGAGCTCCCTCTAGTGATCACTGTATAAATCTGCATATAGTGAGCTCCCCTAGTGGTGGCTGTATAAATCTGTTTATAGTAACTTCCCCCTTGTGGTGAATGTACAAATCAGTACTCCACATTGAGATCCCCATAGTGATGGCTGTATAAATCTGTATGTAGAGAGCTCACCCTAGTGGTGGCTATATAAATCTGTATGTAGTGAGCTCCCCCTAGTGGTGGCTGTATGAATCCACATGTAGTGAGCTCCCCCTAGTGGTGGCTATAAAAATTTGCATGTAGTGAGCTCCCCCTAGTGGTGTCTGTATAAATCTGTATGCAGTCAGCTCCCCCTAGTGGTGGCTGTATATATCTGTATGCAGTGAGCTCCCCCCCCCCTAGTGGTAACTGTTAAATCTGTGTGTAGTGAGCTGCCAAAAGTGGTGGCTGCATACATTATTATGCAGTGAAGTCCGCTAAGGGCTGCCTGTATCAGTAACTGTCCCCAGTATAATAATAATATAAATAGCTGTAGAAATGTGTCTGCAGTGTGCTCCCTCTAGTATTGGTGGTATTAGTCTTCATGTTGTGGGCTCCCCTTAGTGATGGCTGTATTAGTCTTCATGTTGTAAGCTTCCCTAGTGATGGCTGCATTAGTCTTCATGTTGTGGGCTCCCCTTAGTGGTGGCCGTATTACTCTTCATGTTGTGGTCTCCCCCTCATGATGGCTGTATTAGTCTTCATGTTGTGGGCTCCCCTTAGTGGTGGGTGTATTAGTCTTCATGTTGTGAGCTCCCCTTAGTGGTGGCCGTATTAGTCTTCATGTTGTGGTCTCCCCCTCATGATGGCTGTATTAGTCTTCATGATGTGGGCTCCCCCTAGTGATGGCTGTATTAGTCTTCATATTGTGAGCTCCCCCTAGTGGTGGCTGTATTAGTCTTCATGTTGTGAGCTCCCCCTAGTGGTGGCTGTATTAGTCTTCATGTAGTGGTCTCCCCCTCAAGATGGCTGTATTAGTCTTCATGTTGTGGGCTCCCCCTAGTGATGGCTGTATTAGTCTTCATGTTGTGAGCTCCCCTAGTGATGGCTGTATTAGTCTTCATGTTGTGAGCTCCCCCTAGTGGTGGCTGTATTAGTCTTCATGTAGTGGTCTCCCCCTCATGATGGCTGTATTAGTCTTCATGTTGTGGGCTCCCCCTAGTGATGGCCGTATTAGTCTTCATGTTGTGAGCTCCCCTAGTGATGGCTGTATTATTCTTCATGTTGTGAGCTCCCCCTAGTGATGGCTGTATTAGTCTTCATGTTGTGAGCTCCCCCTAGTGATGGCTGTATTAGTCTTCATGTTGTTAGCTCCCCCTAGTGGTGGCTGTATTATTCTTCATGTTGTGAGCTCCCCATAGTGATGGCTGTATTAGTCTTCATGTTGTGAGCTCCCCTAGTGATGGCTGTATTATTCTTCATGTTGTGGGCTCCCCCTAGTGATGGCTGTATTAGTCTTCATGTTGTGGGCTCCCCCTAGTGATGGCTGTATTAGTCTTCATGTTGTGGGCTCCCCCTAGTGATGGCTGTATTAGTCTTCATGTTGTGAGCTCCCCTAGTGATGGCTGTATTATTCTTCATGTTGTTAGCTCCCCTAGTGATGGCTGTATTATTCTTCATGTTGTTAGCTCCCCTAGTGATGGCTGTATTAGTCTTCATGTTGTGAGCTCCCCCTAGTGATGGCTGTATTAGTCTTCATGTTGTGGGCTCCCCCTAGTGATGGCTGTATTAGCCTTCATGTTGTGGGCTCCCCCTAGTGATGGCTGTATTAGTCTTCATGTTGTGGGCTCCCCCATAGTGGTGGCTGTATTAGTCTTCATGTTGTGAGCTCCCCCATAGTGGTGGCTGTATTAGTCTTCATGTTATGAGCTCCCCATAATGATGGCTGTATTAGTCTTCATGTTATGAGCTCCCCCATAGTGGTGGCTGTATTAGTCTTCATGTTGTGGGCTCCCCCTAGTGATGGCTGTATTAGTCTTCATGTTGTGAGCTCCCCCATAGTGGTGGCTGTATTAGTCTTCATGTTGTGGGCTCCCCCCTAGTGATGGCTGTATTAGTCTTCATGTTGTGAGCTCCCCCATAGTGGTGGCTGTATTAGTCTTCATGTTGTGAGCTCCCCCATAGTGGTGGCTGTATTAGTCTTCATGTTGTGAGCTCCCCCATAGTGATGGCTGTATTATTCTTCATGTTGTTAGCTCCCCTAGTGATGGCTGTATTAGTCTTCATGTTGTGAGCTCCCCCTAGTGGTGGCTGTATTATTCTTCATGTTGTGAGCTCCCCCTAGTGATGGCTGTATTAGTCTTCATGTTGTGGGCTCCCCCTAGTGATGGCCGTATTAGTCTTCATGTTGTGGGCTCCCCTTAGTGGTGGCCGTATTACTCTTCATGTTGTGGTCTCCCCCTCATGATGGCTGTATTAGTCTTCATGTTGTGGGCTCCCCTTAGTGGTGGGTGTATTAGTCTTCATGTTGTGAGCTCCCCTTAGTGGTGGCCGTATTAGTCTTCATGTTGTGGTCTCCCCCTCATGATGGCTGTATTAGTCTTCATGATGTGGGCTCCCCCTAGTGATGGCTGTATTAGTCTTCATGTTGTGAGCTCCCCTAGTGATGGCTGTATTAGTCTTCATGTTGTGAGCTCCCCCTAGTGGTGGCTGTATTAGTCTTCATATTGTGAGCTCCCCCTAGTGGTGGCTGTATTAGTCTTCATGTTGTGAGCTCCCCCTAGTGGTGGCTGTATTAGTCTTCATGTAGTGGTCTCCCCCTCAAGATAACTGTATTAGTCTTCATGTTGTGGGCTCCCCCTAGTGATGGCTGTATTAGTCTTCATGTTGTGAGCTCCCCTAGTGATGGCTGTATTAGTCTTCATGTTGTGAGCTCCCCCTAGTGGTGGCTGTATTAGTCTTCATGTAGTGGTCTCCCCCTCATGATGGCTGTATTAGTCTTCATGTTGTGGGCTCCCCCTAGTGATGGCCGTATTAGTCTTCATGTTGTGAGCTCCCCTAGTGATGGCTGTATTATTCTTCATGTTGTGAGCTCCCCCTAGTGATGGCTGTATTATTCTTCATGTTGTGGGCTCCCCCTAGTGATGGCTGTATTAGTCTTCATGTTGTGGGCTCCCCCTAGTGATGGCTGTATTAGTCTTCATGTTGTGGGCTCCCCCTAGTGATGGCTGTATTAGTCTTCATGTTGTGGGCTCCCCCTAGTGATGGCTGTATTAGTCTTCATGTTGTGAGCTCCCCTAGTGATGGCTGTATTATTCTTCATGTTGTTAGCTCCCCTAGTGATGGCTGTATTATTCTTCATGTTGTTAGCTCCCCTAGTGATGGCTGTATTAGTCTTCATGTTGTGAGCTCCCCCTAGTGATGGCTGTATTAGTCTTCATGTTGTGGGCTCCCCCTAGTGATGGCTGTATTAGCCTTCATGTTGTGGGCTCCCCCTAGTGATGGCTGTATTAGTCTTCATGTTGTGGGCTCCCCCATAGTGGTGGCTGTATTAGTCTTCATGTTGTGAGCTCCCCCATAGTGGTGGCTGTATTAGTCTTCATGTTATGAGCTCCCCATAATGATGGCTGTATTAGTCTTCATGTTATGAGCTCCCCCATAGTGGTGGCTGTATTAGTCTTCATGTTGTGGGCTCCCCCTAGTGATGGCTGTATTAGTCTTCATGTTGTGAGCTCCCCCATAGTGGTGGCTGTATTAGTCTTCATGTTGTGGGCTCCCCCCTAGTGATGGCTGTATTAGTCTTCATGTTGTGAGCTCCCCCATAGTGGTGGCTGTATTAGTCTTCATGTTGTGGGCTCCCCCCTAGTGATGGCTGTATTAGTCTTCATGTTGTGAGCTCCCCCATAGTGGTGGCTGTATTAGTCTTCATGTTGTGAGCTCCCCCATAGTGGTGGCTGTATTAGTCTTCATGTTGTGAGCTCCCCCATAGTGATGGCTGTATTATTCTTCATGTTGTTAGCTCCCCTAGTGATGGCTGTATTAGTCTTCATGTTGTGAGCTCCCCCTAGTGGTGGCTGTATTATTCTTCATGTTGTGAGCTCCCCCTAGTGATGGCTGTATTAGTCTTCATGTTGTGGGCTCCCCCTAGTGATGGCCGTATTAGTCTTCATGTTGTGGGCTCCCCTTAGTGGTGGCCGTATTACTCTTCATGTTGTGGTCTCCCCCTCATGATGGCTGTATTAGTCTTCATGTTGTGGGCTCCCCTTAGTGGTGGGTGTATTAGTCTTCATGTTGTGAGCTCCCCTTAGTGGTGGCCGTATTAGTCTTCATGTTGTGGTCTCCCCCTCATGATGGCTGTATTAGTCTTCATGATGTGGGCTCCCCCTAGTGATGGCTGTATTAGTCTTCATGTTGTGAGCTCCCCTAGTGATGGCTGTATTAGTCTTCATGTTGTGAGCTCCCCCTAGTGGTGGCTGTATTAGTCTTCATATTGTGAGCTCCCCCTAGTGGTGGCTGTATTAGTCTTCATGTTGTGAGCTCCCCCTAGTGGTGGCTGTATTAGTCTTCATGTAGTGGTCTCCCCCTCAAGATAACTGTATTAGTCTTCATGTTGTGGGCTCCCCCTAGTGATGGCTGTATTAGTCTTCATGTTGTGAGCTCCCCTAGTGATGGCTGTATTAGTCTTCATGTTGTGAGCTCCCCCTAGTGGTGGCTGTATTAGTCTTCATGTAGTGGTCTCCCCCTCATGATGGCTGTATTAGTCTTCATGTTGTGGGCTCCCCCTAGTGATGGCCGTATTAGTCTTCATGTTGTGAGCTCCCCTAGTGATGGCTGTATTATTCTTCATGTTGTGAGCTCCCCCTAGTGATGGCTGTATTATTCTTCATGTTGTGGGCTCCCCCTAGTGATGGCTGTATTAGTCTTCATGTTGTGGGCTCCCCCTAGTGATGGCTGTATTAGTCTTCATGTTGTGGGCTCCCCCTAGTGATGGCTGTATTAGTCTTCATGTTGTGAGCTCCCCTAGTGATGGCTGTATTATTCTTCATGTTGTTAGCTCCCCTAGTGATGGCTGTATTATTCTTCATGTTGTTAGCTCCCCTAGTGATGGCTGTATTAGTCTTCATGTTGTGAGCTCCCCCTAGTGATGGCTGTATTAGTCTTCATGTTGTGGGCTCCCCCTAGTGATGGCTGTATTAGCCTTCATGTTGTGGGCTCCCCCTAGTGATGGCTGTATTAGTCTTCATGTTGTGGGCTCCCCCATAGTGGTGGCTGTATTAGTCTTCATGTTGTGAGCTCCCCCATAGTGGTGGCTGTATTAGTCTTCATGTTATGAGCTCCCCATAATGATGGCTGTATTAGTCTTCATGTTATGAGCTCCCCCATAGTGGTGGCTGTATTAGTCTTCATGTTGTGGGCTCCCCCCTAGTGATGGCTGTATTAGTCTTCATGTTGTGAGCTCCCCCATAGTGGTGGCTGTATTAGTCTTCATGTTGTGAGCTCCCCCATAGTGGTGGCTGTATTAGTCTTCATGTTGTGAGCTCCCCCATAGTGATGGCTGTATTATTCTTCATGTTGTTAGCTCCCCTAGTGATGGCTGTATTAGTCTTCATGTTGTGAGCTCCCCCTAGTGGTGGCTGTATTATTCTTCATGTTGTGAGCTCCCCCTAGTGATGGCTGTATTAGTCTTCATGTTGTGGGCTCCCCCTAGTGATGGCCGTATTAGTCTTCATGTTGTGGGCTCCCCTTAGTGGTGGCCGTATTACTCTTCATGTTGTGGTCTCCCCCTCATGATGGCTGTATTAGTCTTCATGTTGTGGGCTCCCCTTAGTGGTGGGTGTATTAGTCTTCATGTTGTGAGCTCCCCTTAGTGGTGGCCGTATTAGTCTTCATGTTGTGGTCTCCCCCTCATGATGGCTGTATTAGTCTTCATGATGTGGGCTCCCCCTAGTGATGGCTGTATTAGTCTTCATATTGTGAGCTCCCCCTAGTGGTGGCTGTATTAGTCTTCATGTTGTGAGCTCCCCCTAGTGGTGGCTGTATTAGTCTTCATGTAGTGGTCTCCCCCTCAAGATGGCTGTATTAGTCTTCATGTTGTGGGCTCCCCCTAGTGATGGCTGTATTAGTCTTCATGTTGTGAGCTCCCCTAGTGATGGCTGTATTAGTCTTCATGTTGTGAGCTCCCCCTAGTGGTGGCTGTATTAGTCTTCATGTAGTGGTCTCCCCCTCATGATGGCTGTATTAGTCTTCATGTTGTGGGCTCCCCCTAGTGATGGCCGTATTAGTCTTCATGTTGTGAGCTCCCCTAGTGATGGCTGTATTATTCTTCATGTTGTGAGCTCCCCCTAGTGATGGCTGTATTAGTCTTCATGTTGTGAGCTCCCC
Organism: Ranitomeya imitator; assembly: GCF_032444005.1. NCBI lineage: Eukaryota > Metazoa > Chordata > Amphibia > Anura > Dendrobatidae > Ranitomeya > Ranitomeya imitator. Next base: position 183,596,969 of record NC_091289.1, read on the forward strand.
CTAGTGATGGCTGTATTAGTCTTCATGTTGTGAGCTCCCCCTAGTGGTGGCTGTATTATTCTTCATGTTGTGAGCTCCCCATAGTGATGGCTGTATTAGTCTTCATGTTGTGAGCTCCCCTAGTGATGGCTGTATTATTCTTCATGTTGTGGGCTCCCCCTAGTGATGGCTGTATTACTCTTCATGTTGTGGGCTCCCCCTAGTGATGGCTGTATTAGTCTTCATGTTGTGGGCTCCCCCTAGTGATGGCTGTATTAGTCTTCATGTTGTGAGCTCCCCTAGTGATGGCTGTATTATTCTTCATGTTGTTAGCTCCCCTAGTGATGGCTGTATTATTCTTCATGTTGTTAGCTCCCCTAGTGATGGCTGTATTAGTCTTCATGTTGTGAGCTCCCCCTAGTGATGGCTGTATTAGTCTTCATGTTGTGGGCTCCCCCTAGTGATGGCTGTATTAGCCTTCATGTTGTGGGCTCCCCCTAGTGATGGCTGTATTAGTCTTCATGTTGTGGGCTCCCCCATAGTGGTGGCTGTATTAGTCTTCATGTTGTGAGCTCCCCCATAGTGGTGGCTGTATTAGTCTTCATGTTATGAGCTCCCCATAATGATGGCTGTATTAGTCTTCATGTTATGAGCTCCCCCATAGTGGTGGCTGTATTAGTCTTCATGTTGTGGGCTCCCCCTAGTGATGGCTGTATTAGTCTTCATGTTGTGAGCTCCCCCATAGTGGTGGCTGTATTAGTCTTCATGTTGTGGGCTCCCCCCTAGTGATGGCTGTATTAGTCTTCATGTTGTGAGCTCCCCCATAGTGGTGGCTGTATTAGTCTTCATGTTGTGAGCTCCCCCATAGTGGTGGCTGTATTAGTCTTCATGTTGTGAGCTCCCCCATAGTGATGGCTGTATTATTCTTCATGTTGTTAGCTCCCCTAGTGATGGCTGTATTAGTCTTCATGTTGTGAGCTCCCCCTAGTGGTGGCTGTATTATTCTTCATGTTGTGAGCTCCCCCTAGTGATGGCTGTATTAGTCTTCATGTTGTGGGCTCCCCCTAGTGATGGCCGTATTAGTCTTCATGTTGTGGGCTCCCCCTAGTGATGGCTGTATTAGTCTTCATGTTGTGGGCTCCCCCATAGTGGTGGCTGTATTATTCTTCATGTTGTGAGCTCCCCCATAGTGGTGGCTGTATTAGTCTTCATGTTGTGGGCTCCAAATAGTGGTGGCTGTATTAGTCTTCATGTTATGAGCTCCCCATAATGATGGCTGTATTAGTCTTCATGTTATGAGCTCCCCCATAGTGGTGGCTGTGTTAGTCTTCATGTTGTGGGCTCCCCATAGTGGTGGCTGTATTAGTCTTCATGTTATGAGCTCCCCATAATGATGGCTGTATTAGTCTTCATGTTATCAGCTCCCCCATAGTGGTGGCTGTATTAGTCTTCATGTTGTGGGCTCCCCCATAGTGGTGGCTGTATTAGTCTTCATGTTGTGGGCTCCCCATAGTGGTGGCCGTATTAGTCTTCATGTTGTGAGCTCCCCCTAGTGGTGGCTGTATTAGTCTTCATGTTGTGAGCTCCCCCATAGTGGTGGCTGTATTAGTCTTCATGTTGTGGGCTCCCCCTAGTGATGGCTGTATTAGTCTTCATGTTGTGGGCTCCCCATAGTGGTGGCCGTATTAGTCTTCATGTTGTGAGCTCCCCCATAGTGGTGGCTGTATTAGTCTTCATGTTATGAGCTCCCCATAATGATGGCTGTATTAGTCTTCATGTTATGAGCTCCCCCATAGTGGTGGCTGTATTAGTCTTCATGTTGTGGGCTCCCCATAGTGGTGGCTGTATTAGTCTTCATGTTGTGGGCTCCCACATAGTGGTGGCTGTATTAGTCTTCATGTTGTGGGCTCCCCATAGTGGTGGCTGTATTAGTCTTCATGTTATGAGCTCCCCCATAGTGGTGGCTGTATTAGTCTTCATGTTGTGGGCTCCCCCTAGTGATGGCTGTATTAGTCTTCATGTTGTGAGCTCCCCTAGTGATGGCTGTATTATTCTTCATGTTGTTAGCTCCCCTAGTGATGGCTGTATTAGTCTTCATGTTGTGGGCTCCCCCTAGTGATGGCCGTATTAGTCTTCATGTTGTGGGCTCCCCCTAGTGATGGCTGTATTAGTCTTCATGTTGTGGGCTCCCCCTAGTGATGGCTGTATTATTCTTCATGTTGTGTGCTCCCCCATAGTGGTGGCTGTATTAGTCTTCATGTTGTGAGCTCCCCCATAGTGGTGGCTGTATTAGTCTTCATGTTGTGGGCTCCCCATAGTGGTGGCTGTATTAGTCTTCATGTTATGAGCTCCCCCATAGTGGTGGCTGTATTAGTCTTCATGTTATGAGCTCCCCCATAGTGGTGGCTGTATTAGTCTTCATGTTGTGAGCTCCCCCATAGTGGTGGCTGTATTAGTCTTCATGTTATCAGCTCCCCCATAGTGGTGGCTGTATTAGTCTTCATGTTGTGGGCTCCCCCATAGTGGTGGCTGTATTAGTCTTCATGTTGTGGGCTCCCCATAGTGGTGGCCGTATTAGTCTTCATGTTGTGAGCTCCCCCTAGTGGTGGCTGTATTAGTCTTCATGTTGTGAGCTCCCCCATAGTGGTGGCTGTATTAGTCTTCATGTTGTGGGCTCCCCATAGTGGTGGCTGTATTAGTCTTCATGTTATGAGCTCCCCATAATGATGGCTGTATTAGTCTTCATGTTATGAGCTCCCCCATAGTGGTGGCTGTATTAGTCTTCATGTTGTGGGCTCCCCCTAGTGATGGCTGTATTAGTCTTCATGTTGTGAGCTCCCCCATAGTGGTGGCTGTATTAGTCTTCATGTTGTGGGCTCCCCATAGTGGTGGCTGTATTAGTCTTCATGTTGTGGGCTCCCCATAGTGGTGGCTGTATTAGTCTTCATGTTATGAGCTCCCCATAATGATGGCTGTATTAGTCTTCATGTTATCAGCTCCCCCATAGTGGTGGCTGTATTAGTCTTCATGTTGTGGGCTCCCCCATAGTGGTGGCTGTATTAGTCTTCATGTTGTGGGCTCCCCATAGTGGTGGCCGTATTAGTCTTCATGTTGTGAGCTCCCCCTAGTGGTGGCTGTATTAGTCTTCATGTTGTGAGCTCCCCCATAGTGGTGGCTGTATTAGTCTTCATGTTGTGGGCTCCCCCTAGTGATGGCTGTATTAGTCTTCATGTTGTGGGCTCCCCATAGTGGTGGCCGTATTAGTCTTCATGTTGTGAGCTCCCCCTAGTGGTGGCTGTATTAGTCTTCATGTTGTGGGCTCCCCCATAGTGGTGGCTGTATTAGTCTTCATGTTGTGAGCTCTCCCATAGTGGTGGCTGTATTAGTCTTCATGTTGTGGGCTCCCCATAGTGGTGGCTGTATTAGTCTTCATGTTATGAGCTCCCCATAATGATGGCTGTATTAGTCTTCATGTTATGAGCTCCCCCATAGTGGTGGCTGTATTAGTCTTCATGTTGTGGGCTCCCCCATAGTGGTGGCTGTATTAGTCTTCATGTTGTGGGCTCCCCATAGTGGTGGCTGTATTAGTCTTCATGTTGTGAGCTCCCCCATAGTGGTGGCTGTATTAGTCTTCATGTTGTGGGCTCCCCCTAGTGATGGCTGTATTAGTCTTCATGTTGTGAGCTCCCCTAGTGATGGCTGTATTATTCTTCATGTTGTTAGCTCCCCTAGTGATGGCTGTATTAGTCTTCATGTTGTGAGCTCCCCCTAGTGGTGGCTGTATTATTCTTCATGTTGTGAGCTCCCCCTAGTGATGGCTGTATTAGTCTTCATGTTGTGGGCTCCCCCTAGTGATGGCCGTATTAGTCTTCATGTTGTGGGCTCCCCCTAGTGATGGCTGTATTAGTCTTCATGTTGTGGGCTCCCCCTAGTGATGGCTGTATTATTCTTCATGTTGTGTGCTCCCCCATAGTGGTGGCTGTATTAGTCTTCATGTTGTGAGCTCCCCCATAGTGGTGGCTGTATTAGTCTTCATGTTGTGGGCTCCCCATAGTGGTGGCTCTATTAGTCTTCATGTTGTGGGCTCCCCATAGTGGTGGCTGTATTAGTCTTCATGTTATGAGCTCCCCATAATGATGGCTGTATTAGTCTTCATGTTATGAGCTCCCCCATAGTGGTGGCTGTATTAGTCTTCATGTTGTGGGCTCCCCCTAGTGATGGCTGTATTAGTCTTCATGTTGTGAGCTCCCCCATAGTGGTGGCTGTATTAGTCTTCATGTTGTGGGCTCCCCATAGTGGTGGCTGTATTAGTCTTCATGTTGTGGGCTCCCCATAGTGGTGGCTGTATTAGTCTTCATGTTGTGGGCTCCCCATAGTGGTGGCTGCATTAGTCTTCATGTTGTGGGCTCCCCATAGTGGTGGCCGTATTAGTCTTCATGTTGTGAGCTCCCCCTAGTGGTGGCTGTATTAGTCTTCATGTTGTGGGCTCCCCATAGTGGTGGCTGCATTAGTCTTCATGTTGTGGGCTCCCCATAGTGGTGGCCGTATTAGTCTTCATGTTGTGAGCTCCCCCTGGTGGTGGCTGCATTAGTCTTCATGTTGTGGGCTCCCCATAGTGGTGGCCGTATTAGTCTTCATGTTGTGAGCTCCCCCTAGTGGTGGCTGTATTAGTCTTCATGTTGTGGGCTCCCCATAGTGGTGGCTGTATTAGTCTTCATGTTGTGAGCTCCCCATAGTGGTGGCTGTATTAGTCTTCATGTTGTGAGCTCCCCATAGTGGTGGCTGTATTAGTCTTCATGTTGTGAGCTCCCCCTAGTGGTGGCTGTATTAGTCTTCATGTTGTGGGCTCCCCATAGTGGTGGCTGTATTAGTCTTCATGTTGTGAGCTCCCCCTAGTGGTGGCTGTATTAGTCTTCATGTTGTGAGCTCCCCATAGTGGTGGCTGTATTAGTCTTCATGTTGTGAGCTCCCCATAGTGGTGGCCGTATTAGTCTTCATGTTGTGGGCTCCCCTAGTGATGGCTGTATTAGTCTTCATGTTGTGAGCTCCCCCTAGTGGTGGCTGTATTAGTCTTCATGTTGTGAGCTCCCCATAGTGGTGGCTGTATTAGTCTTCATGTTATGGGCTCCCCTAGTGATGGCTGTATTAGTCTTCATGTTGTGAGCTCCCCTAGTGATGGCTGTATTAGTCTTCATGTTGTGAGCTCCCCATAGTGGTGGCCGTATTAGTCTTCATGTTGTGGGCTCCCCTAGTGATGGCTGTATTAGTCTTCATGTTGTGAGCTCCCCCTAGTGATGGCTGTATTAGTCTTCATGTTGTGAGCTCCCCCTAGTGGTGGCTGTATTAGTCTTCATGTTGTGAGCTCCCCATAGTGGTGGCCGTATTAGTCTTCATGTTGTGAGCTCCCCCTAGTGGTGGCTGTATTAGTCTTCATGTTGTGAGCTCCCCCTAGTGGTGGCTGTATTAGTCTTCATGTTGTGAGCTCCCCATAGTGGTGGCCGTATTAGTCTTCATGTTGTGAGCTCCCCCTAGTGGTGGCTGTATTAGTCTTCATGTTGTGAGCTCCCCCCTAGTGGTGGCTGCCTACATTTGTATACTGCCTCTGGTTGTAGCTGCAGGCGGACACAATTTTAGCATGTAACTCTAGGTCCATACAGTGAATTTTGGAGTTCTGTATCCGTATAATGAAGCTACAGCTACTATTTCACTAGAAAACGTATACACTTTTGTAAAACATAGGCAAAAAAAATATTGTCTCAGTGGAGGACATTCACTTGGAAGCACGCTATTGCCTAAGGTAAGTAAGTATATGATATTTCCACATTGTGTTCAGGTATAAATAATTCATTCCAACTCCATGGTAATGTTTCCAGACACCGGAACAGTAGGAACTCTGCTTGTGTACATTCTGTACATTGTATCACTGTCTGTTCTAGAACATGCGCTGCTGGTTTACATAAAATCATTTTCTTTTCCTCTATGGGAGTAAGTGGAAGCTGCACATTAATAAAGTGTACTGGAACAATTTACTACAAAGCTGAAATATTATGACGTCTGCGCACACATGGCAGAACAGACACAGATCACTGTATACTTATATTAGTCTGGGGGTCTTCAGCATCCTGCAGGGCCTTAGTAATGTGACCAGATATTAGTAAATATGAGTGGTTGTCCTGTGATATGTTTGGGATTCATGTCCATTTGCTGTGATTTACTTTATATTAGTGCTGGACCTTTAGTTTTTGCTTCTAGTTATGACTTTTTATGTAAATGTTTCAGTGTTACATTTTTTGTATTGTAACTGTATTTACATTTTGTGCTGTAGCTCATCTGGGATAGGGGCACATGCTCCATCTGTTTGGACTTATGGGGATAACAATCACTTGGCGCAGCATATCCTGGCGTGAGCGCCGCTGTTGGATGGATATAACATTGTTATTATTATATTTATAGTTATTGAATGTAATTATTTGGAGAGTCAGTGATTGCTCTTTTGGAGCACGGGTAAGTAGATGGTAAATATGTGAAATATCCAATAAAGAGCAGCCTTATAAAATGAAAATCACGCAATACTACACATTTATCTACATAACGATGTAGGCGTGATTGCATTAAAAAAAGATAGTAAATAGCACATAGACCATATGTGTGAAACGTCTGCCAAGGGCTGTCACTGCAAAACTGCACTATGTACGGTATAAGTCAAAGAGAATCTGCCAGCAGGATTTCACACCGCAATCTATTGGTATGTGCATGTAGATCTTTCAAACACAAGTCCAGCGATACCTGTACATGGCCGCTCTGTTACTTCATTACTGAGAAATCAGCACTTGAATTAACATGCAAATGAAGGCTAAAGTGCTATTTGTAGATCTGAAGCCTCTGTTGCTCCAGCTCTATTCCTCTCCCAGCACCGCCACCTTCTGCTTGACTGATAGTTTCAACAAAGGAGCCAAAGCTCAGGCAGAAAGAAGCGGTGCTGAGCGGGGAACAGAGCTGGAGTGACAGAGGTTTCCGATATACAAATACCTTTCCAGCCTCATTTGCATATCAATTCAATTTGTCTAATATCACGGTAAAGGCCTACTCAAAAAGTGAATATACAGAATCCAAAATATCAGAAACTTAAAATAATTTTATTAATTACAATATTAATAGCAAGGAGAAACTGACAGCAAATATCATGAAAAATACCATAGTACAAAAAGATATTAAATACATAATTGGAGGCACGGATCCCATAACATATACATGTATGAATACCACCCCTAAATAATCCTCATAAAGTGCAAATTTAAAGACAGACTATAAAGACTGAATAAAGTGCATAAGTATTGTATAAGGGAGGATATAAATACCAATTTAACAGTGATCCGTAGCTCCCCAGGACTCCAGCTCCAACGTACGATTCGCCAGTGTGGCTTTTTCAAGGAGTATCATAGTAGTTATATTCTTGTACATAGGGGCAGTATTATAGTAGTTATATTCTTGTACATAGGAGCAGTATTATAGTAGTTATATTCTTGTACATAGGGGCAGTATTATAGTAGTTATATTCTTGTACATAGGAGCAGTATTATAGTAGTTATATTCTTGTACATGAGGCAGTATTATAGTAGATATATTCTTGTACATTGGGGCAGTATTATAGTAGTTATATTCTTGTACATAGGGGCAGTATTATAGTCGTTATATTCTTGTACATTGGGGCAGTATTATAGTAGTTATATTCTTGTACATAGGGGCAGTATTATAGTCATTATATTCTTGTACATTGGGGCAGTATTATAGTAGATATATTCTTGTACATAGGAGCAGTATTATAGTAGTTATATTCTTGTACATTGGGGCAGTATTATAGTAGTTATATTCTTGTACATAGGGGCAGTATTATAGTCGTTATATTCTTGTACATGAGGCAGTATTATAGTAGTTATATTCTTGTACATTGGGGCAGTATTATAGTAGTTATAATCTTGTACATAGGGGCAGTATTATAGTAGTTATATTCTTGTACAAGGGGGGCAGTATTATAGTAGTTATATTCTTGTACATAGGAGCAGTATTATAGTAGTTTTGTACATAAGGGACAGTATTATAGTAGTTATATTCTTGTACATAGGAGCAGTATTATAGTAGTTATATTCCTGTACATAGGGGCAGTATTATAGTAGTTATATTCCTGTACATAGGGGCAGTATTATAGTAGTTATATTCTTGTACATAGGGGCAGTATTATAGTAGTTATATTCTTGTACATAAGGGACAGTATTATAGTAGTTATATTCTTGTACATAGGAGCAGTATTATAGTCGTTATATTCTTGTACATAGGGGCAGTATTATAGTAGTTATATTCTTGTTCATAGGAGCAGTATTATAGTAGTTATATTCTTGTACATAGGGGCAGTATTATAGTAGTTATATTCTTGTACATAGGAGCAGTATTATAGTAGTTATATTCTTGTACATAGGGGCAGTATTATAGTAGTTATATTCTTGTACATAGGAGCAGTATTATAGTAGTTATATTCTTGTACATGAGGCAGTATTATAGTAGATATATTCTTGTACATTGGGGCAGTATTATAGTAGTTATATTCTTGTACATAGGGGCAGTATTATAGTCGTTATATTCTTGTACATTGGGGCAGTATTATAGTAGTTATATTCTTGTACATAGGGGCAGTATTATAGTCATTATATTCTTGTACATTGGGGCAGTATTATAGTAGATATATTCTTGTACATAGGAGCAGTATTATAGTAGTTATATTCTTGTACATTGGGGCAGTATTATAGTAGTTATATTCTTGTACATAGGGGCAGTATTATAGTCGTTATATTCTTGTACATGAGGCAGTATTATAGTAGTTATATTCTTGTACATTGGGGCAGTATTATAGTAGTTATAATCTTGTACATAGGGGCAGTATTATAGTAGTTATATTCTTGTACAAGGGGGGCAGTATTATAGTAGTTATATTCTTGTACATAGGAGCAGTATTATAGTAGTTTTGTACATAAGGGACAGTATTATAGTAGTTATATTCTTGTACATAGGAGCAGTATTATAGTAGTTATATTCCTGTACATAGGGGCAGTATTATAGTAGTTATATTCCTGTACATAGGGGCAGTATTATAGTAGTTATATTCTTGTACATAGGGGCAGTATTATAGTAGTTATATTCTTGTACATAAGGGACAGTATTATAGTAGTTATATTCTTGTACATAGGAGCAGTATTATAGTCGTTATATTCTTGTACATAGGGGCAGTATTATAGTAGTTATATTCTTGTTCATAGGAGCAGTATTATAGTAGTTATATTCTTGTACATAGGGGCAGTATTATAGTAGTTATATTCTTGTACATAGAGGCAGTATTATAGTCGTTATATTCTTGTACATAGGGGCAGTATTATAGTAGTTATATTCTTGTTCATAGGAGCAGTATTATAGTAGTTATATTCTTGTACATAGGGGGCAGTATTATAGTAGTTATATTCTTGTTCATAGGGGCAGTATTATAGTAGTTATATTCTTGTACATAAAGGCAATATTACAGTAGTAGTATCCTTTCACATATGGGCAGTATTATAGCAGTTATAGTATGTTCTAATACATAGAAAGCAGTATTATAGTTGTTACATACTTTACGTAAAGGTTAGTATGATAAAAGATATATTGCTGATAATTTTACTTTCTCGACCATAGACATTTGTTGAAAGCACATAGGCTTTCAGAATGTTGTAGAACTTGGCATGGTACTGTACCTTTATGAACCTTTATTTGCACCAACCCTCTTTAGAATACAGGACCGTCTGGATGGATATTTATGTATTTTATTTATGGCTATCTATTGGTGTAATGTTTTTAGTGCTTTCTTTGTTTTCTGAGACAATGTTGATCTCTGTCCAGTTTTCCCTGTGTGTTCATAGATGAGACCCTGGTGAGATTCCTTTTGCCTTTTGTGGGTGTCACAGTGTTGGCGCGAAGAACTGAAGATGCATTTTCTTTAGTTCTTCATAAGTCATTCCAGACACTGTTGAGGGTGTAAAGAATCCAAATAATTTCAGTTACTAAAAGTTTTCCACAGTGCCCTAATTTCTAAAACATTTACGCAGTGTAGCTTGACTTAAATAGTCTTTTTCTGATTTTTCTGATTTTATTTTTACGCTAGTTTCATGTTATCGGTGCATGTTGGAATCTGAGATAACAGCGACTCCCAGCAGATCTGCAGGATCATAGGTGTGATAGTAATGGGCAGATAAACTCCAGACATTTAACTTTAACATTACTTTGAATGTAAATAGAATGGAAATGTAAAATATTTACAAAATGTATTTGCATTTGTTTAAACATAGTAACATTGTATCCAATCACTGCTGCAGGTCTTATGGATGATTGAACACTGTTGAAGTAGATGTCACTGACCCTGACGGCTCAGCCATTTGGATCTTGAAAATCTGAATTGGTGCCCAAAACCAATAAAAAAGAGCAAATGCACAGGAAGAAGCTGCGCTCTCCAGTTTACTGATTGAACAGTGTTATTTCAGAACTGTATTATTGTATTATTTATATGCTGCATAGTACAGAATATGATATCAAACAATTACCTACCGTCAGCTTTGATTGCACAGAATCTATATGTGCAATCTTTCTGTAGCCGTGACACCAAGTACTATCATTTGTGGATGACTCCAGGGTCATGCGTGCCCTTGGCCGAAAAAGTCTAAGTTGGTCCCTCTTCGCTTTCGATTTTTTTCTCTTCGCCTTCCATAAACCCTACCTTTTTGTTTTTTTGGTCTACTTATACTTGGTTTTCTTTCATTATAAGCTGTAGTTTTCATCATTGACATTTTTACAATACGAATTTCGGATCTCTTTGTATACCATTTCTTTGGAAAGCGATCAGAAAACCGTGATTTTGCCATTAGGACATAGTGGGCTAAATATTAAAATATATAATCAATTTGGATGGTTACGCGCCACGAGATACCATATATGTAAATTTTTCAAAATTTATTAGACTTTGGGAAAAAAGGGGTTGATATGAACTTTTATATATTTAAAAAATGTATATTTTTCTTTTTTTTTTTCTACATTTTTAATTGGTCTCCTAGGAGACTTGCAATCACTTGATCACTTGTATAATACGCTGTAATAATACCTTTCTCTTAGGCTGGGTTCCCATTGCGTTATGGGACCGCGTTAAACGGACAGCGTTGCACGGCGAAATTAACGCCGTGCAACGCGGCCGTTAACGCGCCCATTCACGCTAATGGGAACGCGCTACACTAGCGCGTGCCATGTTCGGCACGTGCTAGCGACGCGCCGGAGATTCCTGGTGCGCCGCGGACGCTGCTTGCAGCGTCCGAGGCGCGCCCGTGGTCTGTTCCCCGCTCTCGCAGATCGGGGATCTGCGAGAGCGGGGACGTTACCGCGACCCCGAACGCGGCCCCATATAAAACATTGCGTTAGCGCAATCCGCTAGCGCTAAACGGATTGCACTAACGCAATGTGACCCTAGCCTTATGGAAGCCACACAAAAACAAATAACCCCGGTTTCCCTATTGTCTGGAAGTTCTCTGCTGTTTGACTTGTTAAGAAATTATGGTGGACAAATGGTGCTGGACTCACTCACCTGAAGCATGTGTACGTACATTACATAACTTATCCTGAGTTACATCCTGTATTATACCCCAGAGCTGCACTCACTATTCTGCTGGTGGAGTCACTGTGTACATACATTACATTACTGATCCTGAGTTACATCCTGTATTATACTCCAGAGCTGCACTCACTATTCTGCTGATGCAGTCACTGTGTACGTACATTACATAACTTATCCTGAGTTACATCCTGTATTATACCCCAGAGCTGCACTCACTATTCTGCTGGTGCAGTCACTGTGTACATACATTACATTACTGATCCTGAGTTACATCCTGTATTATACTCCAGAGCTGCACTCACTATTCTGCTGGTGCAGTCACTGTGTACATACATTACATAACTTATCCTGAGTTACATCCTGTATTATACCCCAGAGCTGCACTCACTATTCTGCTGGTGCAGTCACTGTGTACATACATTACATTACTGATCCTGAGTTACATTCTGTATTATACCCCAGAGCTGCACTCACTATTCTGCTGGTGCAGTTACTGTGTACATACATTACTGATCCTGAGTTACATCCTGTATTATACCCCAGAGCTGCACTCACTATTCTGCTGGTGCAGTCACTGTGCACATTCATTACATTACTGATCCTGTACTGATCCTGAGTTACATCCTGTATTAAATTCCAGAGCTGCACTCACTATTCTGCTGGTGCAGTCACTGTGTACATACATTACATTACTGATCCTGAGTTACATTCTGTATTATACTCCAGAGCTGCACTCACTATTCTGCTGGTGCAGTCACTGTGTACATACATTACTGATCCTGTACTGATCCTGAGTTACATCCTGTATTATACTCCAGAGCTGCACTCACTATTCTGCTGGTGCAGTCACTGTGTACATACATTACATTACTGATCCTATACTGATCCTGAGTTACATCCTGTATTATACTCCAGTGCTGCACTCACTATTCTGATGGTACAATCACTGTGTACATACATTACTACATTACATTACTGATCCTGGGTTACATCCTGCATTATACCCCAGAGCTGCATTCACTATTCTGCTGGTGCAGTCACTGTGTACATACATTACATTACTGATCCTGAGTTACATCCTGTATTATACTCCAGAGCTGCACTCACTATTCTGCTGGTGCAGTCATTGTGTACATACATTACATTACTGATCTTGAGTTACATCCTTTATTATACCCCAGAGCTGCACTCACTATTCCGCTGGTGCAGTCACTGTGTACATACATTACATTACTGATCCTGAGTTACATCCTGTATTATACTGCAGAGCTGCACTCACTATTCTGCTGGTGCAGTCACTGTGTACATACATTACATTACTGATCCTGAGTTACATCCTGTATTATACTCCAGAGCTGCACTCACTATTCTGCTGGTGCAGTCATTGTGTACATACATTACATTACTGATCCTGAGTTACATCCTTTATTATACCCCAGAGCTGTACTCACTATTCCGCTGGTGCAGTCATTGTGTACATACATTACAGATTGTGTACTGATCCTGGGTTACACCCTGCATTATACCCCAGAGCTGCACTCACTATTCTGCTTTTCCAGTCACTATCATCTGTGAGGCTGTGGCCTCTGATACAGCTAGGGGGCGCAATTTGTTCTCCCCAGAATGTGCATGCAGACGGATGAAGTCCATAGGTGTGCATTTGAGTCACGGATCTCCGGTCCGGGTTTTCCAGGTGGCTGAAGGCCACAGGTTTGTGTGTGTTTAAAAACCCTGCAGTAAGGGGTATGGGTGTGTCAGGCCGTGTCAGGTGTCTGGCCAGGAGAGGCCGGGTGCACGTCAGTGTCGGTCTGGTGTGTGCTGGTCTGCAGAGTGCATGGAGGCCAGCAGAGCCAGCACCCAGGGCAGCTGAATAGCCTGGCACCCGCAGCGTACACAGAGATGCAAGTTGTCCATGGTACTGGTCTCGGATGTGGACAGTCCTGTGCCCGGAGGTGGATGTCCTGTACCCGAAGGAGTCGGATGTGGACAGTCTTGTGCCCGGAGAAAGCCGCCGGAGTTTGACAGAAGATTTGTATTTAGTGATATTTTTCATAATTTTAGGGTATATTTCTCTGTAATCATTATAATCCCTGTCATCATTTTGACCAGAGTTATGAAAACACTGAATATCTGCAGATAAAGCACCGGGAAGGAGGCTGCAGCAGAGTAAAACTCTGAAATCTCGGCTATTATTGCAGCTTAGGACTTTGTGTAGAGAGCGGCCCGGGTCCCAGCCGCGGCCTCCATGCAGATGAGGATGATTGACAGGACTCGTGCTATGGAACATCTGGCGCAAAGATGTTGACTTTTCATAACACGAGCAGGGAGCGGGGGAGTGGGGGGCTCAAGCATCGCTTTATAGACATGAGCATTATTTATATGGATGTCACTGGAGGACGCGATTCAGCTAGAAGGAAACGCGCTGGCTCATAAGTCCGCTGACACTGAGAACCATCAGGATGGTGATTTACAGCTGTAAATACTTATTGTGATAAATAATATTAATGAGGTTGTATCAATTAGAACACTAATTTTCAATTTGCAGCTTCCCCCTTAAGGTACAGACTGAGCCTCCATTGCTCTCTGTTTTCACCAGGTTTAATTTGAGAGCATTTTCAATAAAAGGCTTCAGATAGAATCTCCCAGCATTCCCTGCTAGCTCAGCGTCTGCACAAATATCACTGTGCTGACTTATAATATAGCCTTGGAAATGTCATTTTTATTCCTGGTACTTATTGTACCAGCAGAGTAGTGAGTGCAGCTCTGGAGTATTATTATTATTATTTATTTTTATAGCGCCATTTATTCCATGGTGCTTTACATGTGAGGAGGGGTATACATATTAAAAACAAGTACAATAATCTTAAACAATACAAGTCACGACTGGTACAGGAGGAGAGAGGACCCTGCCCGCGAGGGATCACAATCTACAAGGGATGAGTGAGGATACAGTAGGTGAGGAGTATAATACAGGATGTAACTCAGGATCAGTAATGTAATGTATGTACACAGTGACTGCACCAGCAGAATAGTGAGTGCAGCTCTGGAGTATAATACAGGATGTAACTCAGGATCAGTAATGTATGTACACAGTGACTGCACCAGCAGAATAGTGAGTGCAGCTCTGGGGTATAATACAGGATGTAACTCAGGATCAGTAATGCAATGTATGTACACAGTGACTGCACCAGCAGAATAGTGAGTGCAGCTCTGGGGTATAATACAGGATGTAACTCAGGATCAGTAATGTAATGTATGTACACAGTGACTGCACCAGCAGAATAGTGAGTGCAGCTCTGGATTATAATACAGGATGTGACTCAGGATCAGTAATGTATGTACACAGTGACTGCACCAGCAGAATAGTGAGTGCAGCTCTGGGGTATAATACAGGATGTAACTCAGGATCAGTAATGTAATGTGTGTACACAGTGACTGCACCAGCAGAATAGTGAGTGCAGCTCTGGAGTATAATACAGGATGTAACTCAGGATCAGTAATGTACAGTATGTACACAGTGACTGCACCAGCAGAATAGTGAGTGCAGCTCTGGGGTATAATACAGGATGTAACTCAGGATCAGTAATGTAATGTATGTACACAGTGACTGCACCAGCAGTATAGTGAGTGCAGCTCTGGGGTGTAATACAGGATGTAACGCAGGATCAGTAATGTAATGTGTGTACACAGTGACTGCACCAGCAGAATAGTGAGTGCAGCTCTGGGGTATAATACAGGATGTAACTCAGGATCAGTAATGTAATGTATGTACACAGTGACTGCACCAGCAGAATAGTGAGTGCAGCTCTGGGGTATAATACAGGATGTAACTCAGGATCAGTAATGTAATGTATGTACACAGTGACTGCACCAGCAGAATAGTGAGTGCAGCTCTGGAGTATAATACAGGATGTAACTCAGGATCAGTAATGTAATGTATGTGCACAGTGACTGCACCAGCAGAATAGTGAGTGCAGCTCTGGGGTATAATACAGGAGGTAACTCAGGATCAGTAATGTAATGTATGTACACAGTGACTGCACCAGCAGTATAGTGAGTGCAGCTCTGGGGTATAATACAGGATGTAACTCAGGATCAGTAATGTAATGTATGTACACAGTGACTGCATCAGCAGAATAGTGAGTGCAGCTCTGGGGTATAATACAGGAGGTAACTCAGGATCAGTAATGTAATGTATGCACACAGTGACTGCACCAGCAGAATAGTGAGAGCAGCTCTGGGGTATAATACAGGATGTAACTCAGGATCAGTAATGTATGTACACAGTGACTGCACCAGCAGAATAGTGAGTGCAGCTCTGTGGTATAATACAGGATGTAACTCAGGATCAGTACAGGATAAGTAATGTAATGTATGTACAGAGTGACTGCAGCAGCAGAACAGTGAGTGCAGCTCTGGGGTATAATATAGGATGTAACTCAGGATCAGTAATGTAATGTATGTACACAGTGACTGCACCAGCAGAATAGTGAGTGCAGCTCTGGGGTAAAATACAGGATGTAACTCAGGATCAGTGTGGGATCAGTAACATAATGTGTGTACACAGTGATCTTTTAATATCCATTAATTCTTTATATAAGCTGTATGATGTAACGCGGTAGAGGGGACATCTTGGACTCACTCACCACCGCATTGCTGCATTGTGTCTGTCCTTCTTGGCAGGAGATGCAGCTCTGGGAATCATCATCTGGGTTGCACATGTTGACTGATCAGGGGCATCAGAGTGACCATAACTGAAGCTCCTGTGTGTTCAGGAGCGGAAACGTCCTCACAGATCGTCTATAAAGGTGGCTCAGAGCAATAGTATAATCCAGAGCCGAGACACCCGAGATGCATCATAAAAGATAATGTTACAGATATCAACTATAAAACGTCATCAAATGTCAAAGAGAATTGGATCCATGACTCCAGAGCACCTCCTGGACTCGGGGTCACCTGCAGGCACAATCTCACATCTAGTCCGGGCTACAGACCATAGAGGAATGTAATGGGGTGGTATAATGTGGCTCTCAAAACTGATGATTGCCCCCCAGCCTGTGTACTCATGTCCTGCGTGAGTCCGCCCTTACATTCTACTGCTCCTTTCTTCTACCTACTTATATACACTGCTCAAAAAATTAAGGGAACACTTAAACAACAGAATCTAACTCCAATTAAATCAAACTTCTGTGAAATCAAACTGTCCACTTAGGAAGCAACACTATTTGACAATCAATTTCACATGCTGTTGTGCAAATGGAATAGACAACAGATGGAAATTATTGGCAATTATCAAGACACCCTCAATTAAGGAGTGGTTCTACAGGTGGTGACCACAGACCACATCTCAGTACCAATGCTTTCTGGCTGATGTTTTGGTCACTTTTGAATGCTGGTTGTGCTTTCACACTCGCAGTAGCATGAGACGGACTCTACAACCCACACAAGTAGCTCAGGTAGTGCAGCTCATCCAGGATGGCACATCAATGCGAGCTGTGGCAAGAAGGTTTGCTCTGTCTGTCAGCGTAGTGTCCAGAGGCTGGAGGCGCTACCAGGAGACAGGCCAGTACACCAGGAGATGTCGAGAGAGCCGTAGGGGGGCAACAACCCAGGAGCAGGACCGCTACTTCAGCCTTTGTGCAAGGAGGAACAGGAGGAGCCCTGCCAGAGCCCTGCAAAATGACCTCCAGCAGGCCAAAAATGTGCATGTGTATGCCATTCGCCATAGAACACCCCCTCTGGGGATCATACTGGTTGTTAGCACATGGTGCTGTCCTCATCACGGACGCTGAGTATGCCATTCTCCATAGGACGCCCCCCTCTGGGGCTCCTACTGGTTCCCATGGTGCTGCCCTCGGCACGGACGCTGAGTATGCCATTCTCCATAGGACACCCCCTCTGGGGCTCCTACTGGTTCCTAGCACATGGTGCTGCCCTCAGCACGGACCCCGAGTATACCATTCTCCATAGGACACCCCCTCTGGGGCTCATGCTGGTTCCTAGCACATGTGCTGCCCTCGACCCGGACCCTGAGTATGCCATTCACTATAGGACACCTTCTCTGGGGCTCATGCTGGTTCCTAGCACATGGTGCTGACCTCGGCACTGACCCTGAGTATACCATTCACCATACGACACCCCCTCTGGGACTCATACTGGTTCCTAGCACATGGTGCTGACCTCGGCACTGACCCTGAGTATGCCATTCACCATAGGACACCCCCTCTGGGGATCATACTGGTTCCTAGCACATGGTGCTGACCTCGGCACTGACCCTGAGTATGCCATTCACCATAGGACACCCCCTCTGGGACTCATACTGGTTCCTAGCACATGGTGCTGCCCTCGGCCCGGACCCTGAGTATACCATTCACCATACGACACCCCCTCTGGGGCTCATACTGGTTCCTAGCACATGGTGCTGACCTCGGCACTGACCCTGAGTATGCCATTCACCATAGGACACCCCCTCTGGGGATCATACTGGTTCCTAGCACATGGTGCTGCCCTCGGCCCGGACCCTGAGTATACCATTCACCATACGACACCCCCTCTGGGGCTCATACTGGTTCCTAGCACATGGTGCTGACCTCGGCACTGACCCTGAGTATGCCATTCACCATAGGACACCCCCTCTGGGGATCATACTGGTTCCTAGCACATGGTGCTGCCCTCGGCCCGGACCCTGAGTATACCATTCACCATAGGACACCCCCTCTGGGGATCATACTGGTTCCTAGCACATGGTGCTGACCTCGGCACTGACCCTGAGTATACCATTCACCATACGACACCCCCTCTGGGGCTCATACTGGTTCCTAGCACATGGTGCTGACCTCGGCACTGACCCTGAGTATGCCATTCACCATAGGACACCCCCTCTGGGGCTCATACTGGTTCCTAGCACATGGTGCTGCCCTCGGCACGGACCCTGAATAAAATTTACAACATAAAATGTGGAAAATGCTGTGACTCATGTCACAGCATTTTCCACATTTTATGTTGTAAATTTTTAATTTTTTCCAAATCTGACTGAACTTAATCTCATGCACCGGATGGTTGGAGCCCGTAGTGTTATGGAACATTGAATAACAAAGTCTACTATTACAGTGTCACGAATCCTCTGCCAACAGAACATGGAGCGTGGACGACTACAATTCTCAATGCCAGCGCTGAGGCTTTTATTACAAAATTTGTAACACCCATAGGAGGCTATTGCCATAAAACCAGCACCTGCAGGTGACACGGGGGTTATGGCATTAACTCGTTGGCTGCACAAACTTCTGTGATGGAAAAGGGACCCCAAATAATGTGCAGGAAGACCCCGATATTTACCAGATCACAGAGTAAACCATGAAGGAAAGGGGAAACTTCATTAATAAGTGAAAGCCGCTGTGGTCACCACACACAGCAGGTGTCTTTGGAGGACATGGCCGGTTCAAGCCTTATACCCACGGTCCTTTCATTTTAAAAAGAATTGTGTAATACATCATTTCTCCAGTGGTGGCACTGCAGGGCAATAAAACCTCTGCAGACAGATTATTGGGGGTCTCAGCAGCAGGATACCCTGTGAGGGTTAAAAAATAAGAAAAAAACATTATACTTACCCTTCACCGCCTGTTTTGCCGCAACCCTGGTTCTCAGTGTCGATCTTCTTTTCTTCCATGACCCTTCCATTTATTCCATATGTAACCGCCCATACGACCGCCGGAGGCCAATCACAAGCGTCATATTGGCCCCATTGGAGAAACGGAAGAAAAGAAGACTGGAGACATGGAGGATCGGAGCTGCAGCGATAGACGGGGCGGCAGAACAGATGAGGAAGGTTTTGTTACTTTTTTTAAATTATTATTATTATTTATTTATATAGTACCATTGATTCCATTACATTACTTTATCCCTTTCATATCCCTTAATAGAATTCAGCAAACTGCACAACATCTGGAATAGAATTTTGAAAAATTCTGATTCTGGCCAATGTGAATTTTGGGGGAAATTCCTAATGAATCATTTCGCTCATCTCTATTAATAAGTTTTATCACTGTATAATAAAAGGTTCTCTAACTTTCCAGTGCACTTTGCATTTTCAGTCCTCACAATTGTCAGGATCTCTGCTTGCCTCCAACTTTTAAAATCTTCTGCCAGCAGCATAAGTCATCATCTGGACTTTCCTGCCTTGCTACAATGATCCAGGATTTTGCATTTTTCCCCCTCCAACAGAACCGATAGACCCAAGTCTCTTGACATCTTCCACAGTTGCTCACTGGAGGACCCTTGAGTACTGTACGACCCGACAAGAGACCTGTCAAAAGGGCGAATATATTGAAGCTACTACTGAGAAATGAAAAGGCAGGTGCAGGAGCGATCAGATCTGTGCCAATAAAGTGTGATTCATGGCGGCTTCACAAGAGTTTAACCACCGGGCAATGCGTTTTCCTGGAAATGACCGGCGAGCATTCATGGTGAATCAGTAAGAAGAGCGCAGGGCGAGCACCCGAGATACAATCCCCCTCCAATAAATACACCGCTGTATATAAGACTCATCAGTACCCGGAGTCATGCTCCATGGAGCGCTGCTTTCCTCCTCCACAACCCACGCGTCTCTTACTGCACTTGAGAAATCTTTCATTTTACTTTTAAAAAAATTGTTATGGATAATATTTAGTAGTCATGTCAGTTTTCTGTGAAATTTGGGTGACATCCGTTATGGCCACCACTGTAATGAAGGAGTCTGCACTTACCGGAGGCCAACTGCATCGCTCAAAGGTTGTCAATCACAAATTAAAGGGGTTGTTCAGCTGGAAAAAAAATATCTTTACATGTGTTTAAAATAGGAATATAAGCAACTAACTAATATACACTGCTCAAAAAAATAAAGGGAACACTTAAACAACAGAATCTAACTCCAAGTAAATCAAACTTCTGTGAAATCAAACTGTCCACTTAGGAAGCAACACTGACTGACAATCAATTTCACATGCTGTTGTGCAAATGGAATAGTCAACAGATGAAAATTATTGGCAATTATCAAGACACCCTCAATAAAGGAGTGGTTCTGCAGGTGGGGACCACAGACCACATCTCAGTACCAATGTTTTCTGGCTGATGTTTTGGTCACTTTTGAATGTTGGTTGTGCTTTCACACTCGTGGTAGCCTGAGACGGACTCTACAACCCACACAAGTGGCTCAGGTAGTGCAGCTCATTCAGGATGGCACATCAATGTGAGCTGTGGCAAGAAGGTTTGCTGTGTCTGTCAGCGTAGTGTCCAGAGGCTGGAGGCGCTATCAGGAGACAGGCCAGTACACCAGGAGACATGGAGGGGGCCATAGGAGGGCAAACACCCAGCAGCAGGACTGCAACCTCAGCCTTTGTGCAAGGAGGAACAGGAGGAGCACTGCCAGAACCCTGAAAATGACCTCCAGCAGGCCACAAATGTGCATGTGTCTGCACAAATGGTTAGAAACCAACTCCATGAGGATGGTCTGAGTGCCCGACATCCACAGATGGGAGTTGTGCTCACAGCCCAACACCATGCAGGACGCTTGGCATTTGCCACAGAGCACCAGGATTGGCAAATTCGCCACTGGCGCCCTGTGCTCTTCACAGATGAAAGCAGGTTCACACTGAACACATGTGAAAGATGTGACAGAGTCTGAAGATGCCGTGGAGAGTGATTTGCTGCCTGCAACATCCTTCAGCATTACCAGTTTGGTAGTAGGTCAGTAATGGTGTGGGGTGGCATTTCTTTGGAGGGCCGCACAGCCCTCCATGTGCTCGCCAGAGGTAGCCTGACTGCCATTAGGTACCGAGATGAGATCCTCAGACCCCTTGTGAGACCATATGCTGGTGCGGTTGGCCCTGGGTTCCTCCTAATGCAGGACAATGCCAGAGCTCATGTGGCTGGAGTGTGTCAGCAGTTCCTGCAAGATGAAGGCATTGAAGCTATGGACTGGCCCGCCCGTTCCCCAGACCTGAATCTGACTGAACACATCTGGGACATCATGTCTCACACCATCCACTAACATCATGTTGCATCACAGACTGGAGTTGGCCGATGCCTTAGTCCAGGTCTGGGAGGAGATCCCTAAGGAGACCATCTGCCGCCTCATCAAGAGCATGCCCATGCATTGTAGGGAGATCATACAGGCACGTGGAGGCCACACACACTACTGAGCATCATTTCCATATCTTGAGGCATTGCCACTGAAGTTGGATCAGCCTGTAACTTCATTTCCACTTTGATTTTGAGCATCATTCCAACTCTAGACCTCCGTGGGATATTAGTTATAATTTACGTTGATCATTTTTAGGTTTTATTGTTCTCAACACATTCCACTATGTAATGAATAAAGATTTACAACTGGAACAATTCATTCAGTGATATCTAGGATGTGGGATTTTAGTGTTCCCTTTATTTTTTTAAGCAGTGTACTTTATTTAAGAAAAAAGCCCTGATCTCAAGAGATTCGCTTCAGTCCATGGTTATTCAGCTTTACTTTTGGCTTTGAAAGTTTCCTGTATTGTCACCTGACCAGTGCTGTGTGAACAGTGTCCGACTGGACTGGCAAAGGTCCACCAGTAACATTGTTTTTCAGGGCCATCCATCCAGCTACATGCACAAATTTACTTTTGCTTCTGTGTAATATTAATTTGGCTAGCATGTTTTAATAAATTATTACATGATACCTTTTTCTGCAAATTGTGAATCAAGGACAATAGCACTGCTCAAAAGGATTCTCCTTTTCTCCTGTTGGCCAGTTAGAGCTTGTGTGTATAGGGGGCTGGATGACTGACTCATTTAAATGCTAAGCCAGCCCCCTTTGTGTAAAAAAGAAGGTATCTGTCTTCTTAAAAAAACTTCTTAACCCCTTCAATTACTCTATGTAACTGCAGACTTCTGAATCCTGACAGTGTGCAGTGTACACACAGACATGATTCACCGGCATTGAGCGAGCAATCACATGAACCGACTAGACGAATTTGGCTTTTCTCAATTCACTTCTATTGGGAGAAGCCAGGTAAGACTAGTTGACCTGTGACTATGTGCATGGAAATCGCATACTTGCGTTCATGTGACTGCTTGCTTGCGCCAGCAATACTAGTGAATGCTAACAGTGAGCATACCACGCACTGTCTGGATTCTGAAGTCTGCAGTCACATAGACTTTTAAAGTTTTTTAGTGTGGACTGAAAATAATCTAAAGAAAAAACTGAAATAAACTGTTAG
The DNA here is from genome assembly GCF_032444005.1 of Ranitomeya imitator. Classification (NCBI taxonomy): domain Eukaryota; kingdom Metazoa; phylum Chordata; class Amphibia; order Anura; family Dendrobatidae; genus Ranitomeya; species Ranitomeya imitator. Next base: position 183,619,853 of record NC_091289.1, read on the forward strand.
AAATTCAGAAAAATCTAAAAGCTTCTAATCAGAAAATTAAAAAAAAAAAAGTTGTATCCGGTATCGGCAAAGTCCGTAAAAAGTCTGGTCTTTCAAAATGTAACATTATTTATCCTAAAAATATGGAAAAATATTAAGAAAAAACAAATACAAACACCAGAATTGCTTCTTTTTGTCACTTTGCCTCTCCAAAAAGTTGAATGAAAAGTTGTCAAGGTATGAGTGCCCTAAAATGGTACTAATGAGTAAGGCAGCTCAGTCGGCAAAAAAAAAAGCCTTCATACAGATCCATCAATGGAAAAACCTCCGGATTTATTTAATGATGACACTAATTGCTTTTAAAAAGTAATTATTTTTTTTATCAATTATATATTATTATATAAATAAATTACATATTACATGTTACAAATTATTTCTAATTAATTAATTAAACAATTAAAAACTACTGAACTATTAAAAATCTTTAACAGTGAGACATTATATGGTAAATTGAATGAAGTAATTGAAAAATAGAACTCCTTTCTCAAAAACCGAGCCCTCATGTGAGTCGATGAATAAAATAAAAAATAAAAACAGTAATGGAAATTGCAAGAAGAGAAGAGAAAAACAAAACTTGGCTCAGTTAGTAAGAGGTTAAGGACAACTTGACCAGAATCTGACGTACGATCTGATTACTGGGGATCTTGTTGGGGAAAACGCTCCACGAATATTTACTGGATAAACTGAAGTTTTTCTCATTGATTATTATTCCAAAAATTCTGGGAGTGTTCTCGTATTGTGCAATTCTTGAGGGAAAGTTATTTCTGTTGCAAGTTTTATGTTTCATGATATTACAGATCAATGTCACCAGGAAGGAGAAAACATTCTGCCAAGAGAAGATGGAAAAGCCTAAATAGTATATATAGGAGCCTCTATAATATGGGCTGTATTATATACCAGTCGGTATAATATGGGCTGTATTATATACCAGTCTCTACAATATTGGCTGTATTATATACCAGTCTCTATAATATTGGCTGTATTATATACCAGTCTCTATAATATGGGCTGTATTATACACCAGTCTCTATAATATGGGTGTATATTATATACCAGTCTCTATAATATGGGCCGTATTATATACCAGTCTGTATAATATGGGTTGTATTATATACCAGTCTCTACAATATGGGCTGTATTAAATACCAGTCGGTATAATATGGGTCTATATTATATACCAGTCTCTATAATATGGGCCGTATTATATACCAGTCTGTATAATATGGGTCTGTATTATATGCCAGTCTTTATAATATGGGCTGTATTATATACCAGTCTCTATAGCATGGGCTGTATTATATACCAGTCTCTATAATATGAGCTGTATTAAATACCAGTCTCTATAGTATGGGCTGTATTATACACCAGTCTCTATAATATGGGTGTATATTATATACCAGTCTCTATAATATGGGCCGTATTATACACCAGTCTCTATAATATGGGTGTATATTATATACCAGTCTCTATAATATGGGCCGTATTATATACCAGTCTGTATAATATGGGTTGTATTATATACCAGTCTCTACAATATGGGCTGTATTAAATACCAGTCGGTATAATATGGGTCTATATTATATACCAGTCTCTATAATATGGGCCGTATTATATACCAGTCTGTATAATATGGGTCTATATTATATACCAAAAAAAGAGGGGAAGTAACAAACCAAGGTTAAAATATAAGAAGTTTTATTCAATGTAGTTAAAAGACAAAAATGCGATTCAAATATATAATTATACACAAAACAAGGGGAAACAGGGCAAGGTGAACCCACAGCAATCCATACAAGTAAATATATATAAGGGAATGAAGAAAATGTGCTAACTCAATACACATGCACCAGCAGGCTCTGGATTACAGAGAAAAATGACCACAGAATAGTGCAATAGTAACCACTGGGATTGATCTCAAAGAATCATATAAGTAATATAATATATGTAATTATATTTAAACAAAAATGTCTATGAGTGACAAATGAGAGGAAATGTGCCTCCTGAAAACTGTTGAAGTAAACTGGATATAGAACCATATAATTATACCTATGCATGGTGCTAAAGTAGCAAAAAGGTAAAGGATAAAGTGTCAGTGCATGGTGCAAATAACGCTAGAGGCCATATACATCCATATGGGAGCCAAATCAGGCGGGTCATGAGCATAATGTCAACGTGGTATGCATACCTGCTGGAGGGAGGACTTGCCGTGGGACAGGATGAACCCCAGTATATAGGAGCCTCTATAATATGGGCTGTATTATATACCAGTCGGTATAATATGGGCTGTATTATATACCAGTCTTTACAATATTGGCTGTATTATATACCAGTCTCTATAATATTGGCTGTATTATATACCAGTCTCTATAATATGGGCTGTATTATACACCAGTCTCTATAATATGGGTGTATATTATATACCAGTCTCCATAATATGGGCCGTATTATATACCAGTCTGTATAATATGGGTTGTATTATATACCAGTCTCTACAATATGGGCTGTATTAAATACCAGTCGGTATAATATGGGTCTATATTATATACCAGTCTCTATAATATGGGCCGTATTATATACCAGTCTGTATAATATGGGTCTGTATTATATACCAGTCTTTATAATATGGGCTGTATTATATACCAGTCTCTATAGTATGGGCTGTATTATATACCAGTCTCTATAATATGAGCTGTATTAAATACCAGTCTCTATAGTATGGGCTGTATTATATACCAGTCTTTATAATATGAGCTGTATTAAATAACAGTCGGTATAATATGGATCTATATTATATACCAATCTCTATAATATGGGCTGTATTATACACCAGTCTCTATAATATGTGTCTATTTTATACACCAGTCTCTATAATATGTGTCTATATTATATACCAATCTCTATAATATGGATCTATATTACATACCAATCTCTATAATATGGGCTGTATTATACACCAGTCTCTATAATATGTGTCTATTTTATACACCAGTCTCTCTAATATGTGTCTATATTATATACCAATCTCTATAATATGGATCTATATTATATACCAATCTCTATAATATGGGCTGTATTATACACCAGTCTCTATAATATGTGTCTATATTATACACCAGTCTCTATAATATGTGTCTATATTATATACCAATCTCTATAATATGGGTCTATATTATATATCAGCGTCTATAATTTTGGCTGTATTATATAATACTAATGCTCAATGTTATCTGATTTGTCGTGCATCCAGGTCCAGTGTTCTCCTGTCCTGGATTTCTTCAGCTTTGCCAGTCCAGTTGGATACTGTTCACACAGCACTGGTCAGGTGACAATACAGGAAACTTTTAAAGCCAAAAGTGAAGCTGGATAACCATGGACTAAAGCGAATCTTTTGTATTTAGGGCTTTTTTTCTTAAATAAAGCATATTAGTTAGTTGCTTATATTCCTATTTTAAACACATGTAAAGATATTTTTTTTTCCAGCTGAACAACCCCTTTAATTTGTGATTGACAACCTTTGTGGGATCCAGTGGGCCTCTGCTCAGTGCATCTTCATTCATTACAGTGGTGGCCATAACGGATGTCACCCAAATTTCCCAGAAAACTAACATGACTATTAAATATTATTCATAACGATGCAGGTATAGATAGTACTGCCTCCTTGTCTCTTCCTGTAAATGATGTAGGTATAGATAGTACTGCCTCCTTGTCTCTTCCTGTAAATGATGTAGGTATAGATAGTACTGCTTCCTTGTCTCTTCCTGTAAATAATGCAGGTATAGATAATACTGCCTCCTTGTCTCTTCCTGTAAGTGATGTAGTTATAGATAGTACTACCTCCTTGTCTCTTCCTGTAAATGATGTAGTTATAGATAGTACTGCCTCCGTGTCTCTTTCTGTAAATGATCTATGTATAGAAAGTACTGCTTCCTTGTCTCTTCCTGTAAATGATGTAGTTATAGATAGTACTGCCTCCTTGTCTCTTTCTGTAAATGATGTAGGTATAGATAATACTGCCTCCTTGTTTCTACCAGTAAATGATGTAGTTATAGAAAGTACTGCTTCCTTGTCTCTTCCTGTAAATGATGCAGGTATAGATAATACTGCCTCCTTGTCTCTTCCTGTAAGTGATGTAGTTATAGATAGTACTGCCTCCTTGTCTCTTCCTGTAAATGATGTAGTTATAGATAGTACTGCCTCCTTGTCTCTTCCTGTAAATGATGTAGTTATAGATAGTACTGTCTCCTTGTCTCTTTCTGTAAATGATGTAGGTATAGATAGCACGGTCTCCTTGTTTCTACCAGTAAATGATGTAGGTATAGAGAGTACTACTTCCTTGTCTCTGCCTGTAAATGATGTAGTTATAGAAAGTACTGCTTCCTTGTCTCTGCCTGTAAGTGATGTAGGTATAGATAGTACTGCCTCCTTGTCTCTGCCTGTAAATGATGTAGGTTTAGATTGAACAGCCTCCTTGTATCTGCCTGTAAATGATGTAGGTTTAGATAGTAATTCATCTTTGTATCTTCCTGTAAATGATACATAGATAATACTGCCTCCTTGTCTCTTTCTGTAAATTATGTATGTATAGAAAATACTGCCTCCTTTTCTCTGCCTGTAAATTATGTAGATATAGAAATTACTGCCTCCTTGTCTCTTCCTATAAAAGATTTAGGTATAGAAAGTACTGCCTCCTTGACTCTTCTTGTAAATGATGCAGGTATAGATAATACTGCCTCATTGTATCTTCCTGTAAATGATGTAGGTATAGAATGTACTGCCTCCTTGACTCTACCTGTAAATGATGTAGGTATAGACACTACTGCCTCCTTGACTCTACCTGTAAATGCTGTAGGTATAGATAATACTGCCTTTTTGTCTCTTCCTGTAAATGATGTAGATATAGATAGTACTGTCTCCTTGTCTCTTCCTGTAAATAATGTAGGTATAAACAGTACTGCTTCCTTGTCTCTTCCTGTAAGTGATGTAGGTATAGATAGTACTGCCTTCTTGTCTTTTCCTGTAAATGATGTAGGTATAGATAGTATTACTTCCTTGTCTCTGCCTGTAAATGATGTGGGTATAGATAGTACTGCCTTCTTGTCTCTTCCTGTAAATGATGTAAGTATAGATAGTACTGCCTCCTTGTCTCTTCCTGTAAATAACGTAGGTATAGAGAGTACTGCTTCCTTGTCTCTTCCTGTAAGTGATGTAGGTATAGATAGTACTGCCTCCTTGTTTCTTCCTGTAAATGATGAAGGTATAGATAGTACTGCCTCCTTGTCTGTTCCTGTAAATAATGTAGGTATAGATAGTACTACCTCCTTGTCTCTTCCTGTAAATAATGTAGATATAGATAGTACTGCCTCCTTGTCTTTTCCTGTAAATTATGTAGGTATAGATAGTACTGCCTCCTTGTCTTTTCCTGTAAATGATGTAGGTATAGATAGTACTGTCTCCTTATCTCGTCCTGTAAATGATGTAGGCATAGATAGTACTGCCTTCTTGTCTCTTCTTGTAAATGATGTAGGTATAGATAGTACTGCCTCCTTATCTCTTCCTGTAAATGATGTAGGTATAGATAGTACTGCCTCCTTATCTCTTCCTGTAAATGATGTAGGTATAGATAGTACTGCCTCCTTATCTCTTCCTGTAAATGATGTATGTATAGATAGTACTGCCACCTTGTCTCTTCCTGTAAATGATGTATGTATAGATAGTACTGCCTCCTTGTCTCTTCCTGTAAATGATGTATGTATAGATAGTACTGCCTCCTTGTCTCTTCCTGTAAATGATGTAGGTATAGATAGTACTGCTTCCTTGTCTCTGCCTGTAAATGATGTAGGTATAGATAGTACTGCCTCCTTGTCTCTTCCTGTAAATGATGTAGGTATAGATAGTACTGCTTCCTTGTCTCTGCCTGTAAATGATGTAGGTATAGATCATACTGCCTCCTTATCTCTTCCTGTAAATGATGTAGGTATAGATAATACTGCCTCCTTGTCTCTGCCTGTAAATGATGTAGGTATAGATCATACTGCCTCCTTGTCTCTTCCTGTAAATGATGTAGGTATAGATAATACTGCCTCCTTATCTCTTCCTGTAAATGATGTAGGCATATATAGTACTGCCTCCTTGTCTCTTCCTGTAAATGATGTATGTATAGAAAGTACTGCTTCCTTGTCTCTTCCTGTAAATGATGTATGTATAGATAGTACTGCCTCCTTGTCTCTTCCTGTAAATGATATAGGTATAGATAGTACTGCTTTCTTGTCTCTGCCTGTAAATGATGTAGGTATAGATCATACTGCCTCCTTATCTCTTCCTGTAAATGATGTATGTATAGATAGTACTGCCTTCTTGTCTCTTCCTGTAAATGATGTAGGTATAGATAGTACTGCCTCCTTGTCTCTTTCTGTAAATGATGTATGTATACAAAGTACTGCCTCCTTATCTCTTCCTGTAAATGATGTATGTATAGATAGTACTGCCTCCTTATCTCTTCCTGTAAATGATGTATGTATAGATAGTACTGCCTCCTTGTCTCTTCCTGTAAATGATGTAGGTATAGATAGTACTGCCTCCTTGTCTCTGTCTGTAAATGATGTAGGTATAGATAGTACTGCCTCCTTGTCTCTGCCTGTAAATGATGTAGGTATAGATAGTACTGCTTCCTTGTCTCTGCCTGTAAATGATGCAGGAGAGCTATTTTACCCCTAGAGACTTTCCCGCACTGTATGGAGGCAGCATGGTCTCTGTATGGGCTCTGTACACACGGCGCTGCGGTGTATATGACGCCTTAGCTTTAGGCTCATATCTGTAGATTTCATTCTTGTTGCTTACATGTATTTTGTAATGCGTCTGCCAAATAATTTCTCACCTTCTAATATGGACTGTGCTACAAATAGCAGCTGTCAATGTATAAATGAGCACAAAATACAGTCCGGTCATACACCAGGCCTGTGATATACTGGAGACTGGGATCGGCACCTTGTACACATCAGATCATTCGGGCTCGCAGCTCGTAACTTAGCTCCCTAGACACAATGGACATTCTGTTCCAGGTAAACACCCTTCAGGGGCTCGGTGAATGGCGGCTTCTCTCCCAGAAGCCGATCCTGTAATTTATCAGTGTAATTAGCCGTAACTAACAGTCACTATAATGTAAATATGAGGCTCAGAGAAGCGGCTCCTGTCACCGGGGCAGAGGGACACCGTTTATTGCATTAAACTATTTCACCTTTCTATAAAACTTTAAAAATGTTGCTAAAGTAATGACTGCATGAAAAGAAAATGCCTAAAAATATAATAAATGTAATACAGTAATAATGCACATTTTACTATCACATTGCTGCTTCATGTAATAAGTACACTACCCATGACTTACGCATCGGGATAATTAGGAATGTTAACAGTGAATTTTCACATTTGATCATCTTGTCTTTTCCAGGACTGACATTCTGATCTGATGCTATATATTTCATTATTGTTTTTATATTGATTAGAGTGTCATTGCGACATCACCGAACCTCCACCATGCTTCACTGTAGAAATCACTGAGCCCCCGCCATGCTTCACTAAAGACATCACCAAGCCTCCGACATGCTTCACTTTAGATATCACCGAGCCACTATCATGCTTCACTGTAGAAATCACCAAGCCACCATCATGCTTCACTGTAATTATCACTGAGCCCATGCCATGCTTCACTCCAGACATCACCAAGCCCCCGCCATGCTTCACTCCAGACATCACCAAGCCTCCGACATGCTTCACTGTAGATATCACCGAGCCACTATCATGCTTCACTGTAGAAATCACCAAGCCACCATCATGCTTCACTGTAATTATCACTGAGCCCATGCCATGCTTCACTCCAGACATCACCAAGCCCCCGCCATGCTTCACTCCAGACATCACCAAGCCTCCGACATGCTTCACTGTAGATATCACCGAGCCACTATCATGCTTCACCGTAGTAATCACCAAGCCACCATCATGCTTCACTGTAATTATCACTGAGCCCATGCCATGCTTCACTGTAGATATCACCAAGCTCCTGCCATGCTTCTGCAGCACCCCCAGGTAACCGGTTTCTGCAGTGATGTTGCCTTCCCTTCTGGGAGGGTGATGTCACACTTGGAGACAAGGGAGATTCTAGCTGTCAGGTAGGGCACTCGCCAGGGGCTGACTGGCAAATTTTGGCCTGGGGGGCAAGCACACAGCAGTGGCCCATGAGGAGCGGCTCATCCTTAAAGGGGTTGTCGGATATAATGCTACATGTCTACAGTCACTATGTGTGAATCCTCATATCGTGCGCACTGTGCGTTATGAGGATTCTCTGGTGCCGGCAACAGGTGGTCTTGTGACCACAATCATGCAATATATATATTCCCAGCCACATTTCGACTAGACGGTTTTGGGCCTTGTTCAATACAGTTGCATTCGCCATGCAAGTCTTGTCGGCATGTGACCGCATGTATGCCAATCACAAACTTGCAGCCAGACACATGCCAAATAACCACAGCTCTGCGAGCAATGTGAGATGCACAAGTCTGCAGTCACATAGAATGACACAGAGTGAATGCACCAATGACACATACACACACAGCCCCACTGTATAATGACACATACGCACAGCCATAATGTATGACACGCACGGCACCACTGTAAAATGACACACACACACACACACACACAGCCCCACTATATAATGACATACACGCACGCAGCTCACACACACGCAGCTCTGACACAAATGCATCACACATGCAGCCATCACACACACACGCAACTCTGACACAAATGCATCACACACACGCAGCCATCACATACACAGGCAGCCATCACACACACAGGCAGCCAGGGGTGGATTAAGGGTTGCCAGGGCCCCGGGCTGTTCAGACACTGTGGGCCCCCTCGGTCATGTGACGGGGGTCATGTGACGGGGGTCACGATATACCTGAACCAGATTATTCCAGGAAAATGGCCGGGCCCTACTCTACTGTAACCTATTAAATTTTTGTTAAAATATGCAATACAATTTAGGAATATTTTGACCAATATCACATACAAGGAACAAATACCACTGCACCATGACCAGACCACAAATTACAACCACAGTGATCGCATAATATCACATACAAGGAACAAATACCACCGCACCATGCCAACACCACATATTACCACCACTTGGTGACCAAATAGCACACACAAGGGACAAATACCACAACACCATTTCCAGACCACATATTACCACCACATAGTGACTAAATAGTACAATACTGATCAGTAATAAAAAAAAAAAAAAACATAATACTATCACCATAAGTGCCAGTATTCACAGGAGATCTGTACTTAGTATGCAGTGTCTGTGTAGAGGTAATACAGAGATCACTGGTGACATTATACACAGGACCTCTGTATATAATGTATAGGTAATACAGTGATCACTGGTGACATTATACACAGGAGCTCTGTATATAATGTGTAGGTTATACAGTGATCACTGGTGACATTGTACACAGGACCTCTGTATATAGTATACAGTGTATAGTGTCAGTGTATAGGTAACACTGACTCACCAGTGATGTCTCTAGGTGAACTCCTTCATCTTTCATCCAGCACAGACTGCCATCATTTCTTCCAGCCAGGACTCGTTTCTGCAAGAAATAACACAGTTATCTCGAGCTCCGCTTGCAGAACACATTACTTAATTTTTCACAACTTCTACACAACACCACATGAAGAAAAAAAGGCGACATAGTGTCACTCTGCACAGTAACAGGCCTGCCCCCCCCCCCCATTTAAAACAGTATACTAAAAAAAATAAAATAAATACATCACTGCAGTAATAATATCCCTTAATTAGCCCCTATGGTAATAATCCCCATCCTGGCCCCGTATATCTAATTCCTGGCTCCAGCCATATGTTCTCCCATCCTGCCCTCATGAGTATCCATTCTACTCCAGTGGCGTAGGAAGGGGGTGCGGGGGGGGCGGTCCGCCCCGGGCGGCACAATGCGGGGGGCGGCCGGCGCTGCAGGAGAAGAAGATAAAAAAAAAAAAAGACGCCCCTTTAAATCTTCGGGCGGCGCCGTCCGCCGCCACGACCAGGGCCAGCTCCCCCCACCCCCGGACCCCGCCCCCCGCTCTATACTCACCTCTCCTGGTTCCTGCGGCGCCGGCAGCTACAGCGTCCTCTGACTCTGCGACGTCTCAGAGCAGAGGGCGCGATGACGTCACTACTGTGCGCGCCGCTCTGCCTCTCTGTCCTGAGCGTCGCAGAGCCGGAGAGACGCTGACTGCACCGGACCTGCGCTGGGAATGGGAGAGGTGAGGATTTTACTTTTTTTTTTTTTTTCTTTATGTCTGACTGTCTGGGGCTGGGGCAATGCTGGACACACTGGGGCAATACTGGAGACCATGGGGCAGATTGCTGGACACACTGGGGCAGTACTGGAGACCATGGGGCAGAATGCTGGACACACTGGGGCAATACTGGAGACCATGGGGCAGATTGCTGGACACACTGGGGCAGTACTGGAGACCATGGGGCAGAATGCTGGACACACTGGGGCAATACAGGAGACCATGGGGCAGATTGCTGGACACACTGGGGCAATACAGGAGACTATGGGGCAGATTGCTGGACACACTGGGGCAATACAGGAGACCATGGGGCAGATTGCTGGACACACTGGGGCAATACAGGAGACCATGGGGCAGATTGCTGGACACACTGGGGCAATACAGGAGACTATGGGGCAGATTGCTGGTCACACTGGGGCAATACTGGAGACCATGGGGCAGAATGCTGGACACACTGGGGCAATACAGGAGACTATGGGGCAGATTGCTGGACACACTGGGGCAATACAGGAGACCATGGGGCAGATTGCTGGACACACTGGGGCAATACAGGAGACTATGGGGCAGATTGCTGGTCACACTGGGGCAATACTGGAGACCATGGGGCAGAATGCTGGACACACTGGGGCAATACTGGAGACCATGGGGCAGAATGCTGGACACACTGGGGCAATACTGGAGACCATGGGGCAGAATGCTGGACACACTGGGGCAATACAGGAGACCATGGGGCAGATTGCTGGACACACTGGGGCAATATTGGAGACCATGGGGCAGAATGCTGGACACACTGGGGCAGTACAGGAGACTATGGGGCAGAATGCTGGACACACTGAATACTGGAGACCATGGGGCAGATTTCAGGACACATTTAGGCAATGCTGGAGACCCTGGGGCAGACTTCTGGACACACTGGGGCAATGCTGGACACTGGGGCAGATTGCTGGACACACTGGGGGTAATATACTGGACACACTGGGGCAATGCTGGACACTGGGGGTAATATGCTGGACACACTGGGGCAGACTGCTGGACACACTGGGGAAAGGCTGGACACTGGGGCAGATTTCTGGACACACTGAGGGCAGATTGCTGGACACACTGGGGGTAATATGCTGGACATACTGGGGCAGATTGCTGGACACACTAGGGGTAATATGCTGGACACACTGGGGCAGATTGCTGGACAACATGGGGGTAATATGCTGGACACACTGGGGCAGATTGCTGGACAACATGGGGGTAATATGCTGGACACACTGGGGGCAGGACTTGAGGCATGGGCAGAATGTAGATACGGGGCATGATTGGAGACACGGGGCAGGATTGGATCATGGGGCAGGACGGATACGATGGAGGCTGGTGGGGCAGGATGGGGAGATCATATGGGGTAGAATGGATACTCATGAGGGCAGGATACGACAACATATGGCTGGAGCCAGGAATGAGAAACGGGGCCAGGGTGGGGAATATTATTACCATAGGGGATAATTAAGGGATATTATTACTGCAGTGATGTATTTATTTTATTTTTTGAGTATACTGTTTTAAATGGGGGGGCGGTCCTGTTACTGTGCAGAGTGACACTATATCACCTTTTTTTCTTCATGTGGTGTAATGTAGAAGTTGTGAAAAATTAAGTAATGTGTTCTGCAAGCGGAGCTCGAGATAACTGTGTTATTTCCTGCAGAAACGAGTCCTGGCTGGAAGGAATGATGGCGGTCTGTGCTGGATGAAAGATGAAGGACTTCACCTAGAGACGTCACTGGTGAGTCAGTGTTACCTATACACTGACACTATACACTGTATACTATATAGAGGTCCTGTGTATAATGTCACCAGTGATCTCTGTATTACCTCTACACAGACACTGCATACTAAGTACAGATCTCCTGTGAATACTGGCACTTATGGTGATAGTATTGTGGTTTTTTTTTTATTACTGATCAGTATTGTAGTATTCAGTCACTATGTGGTGGTAATATGTGGTCTGGAAATGGTGCGGTGGTATTTGTCCCTTGTATGTAGTATTATTCGGTCACTATGTGGCCTGGTCATGGTGTGGTGGTATTAAGTCACAGGTGTGGCATGTGGGGGTGACACCATTAGGCCCAGTTTAAGTTCTACAAAACAGGAAAACCATTTTTGGTAACCTTTGTGTGTATTGAGCTGGGGGGGGGGGGCGCCAAACTCGGGATCAGCCCCGGGCGGCAAAAGCTCTAGCTACGCCTCTGTTCTACTCCATATGATCTCCCCATCCTGCCCCATGATCCAATCCTGCCCCATGTCTTTCATTCTGCCCCGTGTCTCCAATCATGCCCCGTATCTACATTCTGCCCATGCCTCCAGTCCTGCCCCCAGTGTGTCCAGCAATCTGCTCCAGTGTGTCCAGCATTACTCCAGTGTGTCCAGCAATCAACAAACTGAGTTCTCACCTTACCAGCGCTCCAGGCGGCGAGCTCCCTCCAGCAGCGCGCATTCGCCGGCGACTGACAATGACGTCAGCGACGTGTGCGCTGCGCGTGCGCCTGCGGCCGACTTCAGCTGCCAGCCTCCAATTGGCTGGCGGCTGTTGTTGATAACTATATCAATAGGAAACCGCCACAGCGCCGGTAGGGGCCCGGTGAGCAGATGAGACGGGGCCCGATGCGGGCCCCCACTCTCTGCCAACCGGGCCCATATATGATACGCCAGTCAGGGCACAGGCAGTAATGCCCTGATGGTGGCGGGCAATCTGTGCGGTAGCCCAGGCCCCCCCCCCCACACCACACCACTTGGCCCTGGGCTACCGCCTATATTGACCCTCTTATAATCCGCCCCTGTTCACGCAGACATCACACACATGCATGCAGCCATCACACACATGCATGAAGCCATCACACACATGCATGCAGCCATCACACACATGCATGCAGCCATCACACACATGCATGCAGCCATCACACACACATGCATGCAGCCATCACACACATGCAGCCATCACAGACATGCATGCAGCCATCACACACATGCATGAAGCCATCACACACATGCATGCAGCCATCACACACATGCATGCAGCCATCACACACATGCATGCAGCCATCACACACATGCAACCATCACACACATGCATGCAGCCATCACACACATGCATGCAGCCATCACACACATGCATGCAGCCATCACACACATGCATGCAACCATCACACACATGCATGCAGCCATCACACACATGCATGCAGCCATCACACACATGCATGCAGCCATCACACACATGCATGCAGCCATCACACACACATGCATGCATGCAACCATCACACACACATGCATGCAGCCATCACACATGCAGCCATCACACACATGCAGCCATCACACACATGCATGCAGCCATCACACACATGCATGAAGCCATCACACACATGCATGCAGCCATCACACACATGCATGCAGCCATCACACACATGCATGCAGCCATCACACACACATGCATGCAGCCATCACACACATGCAGCCATCACACACATGCAGCCATCACAGACATGCACGCAGCCATCACACACATGCATGAAGCCATCACACACATGCATGCAGCCATCACACATGCATGCAGCCATCACACACATGCATGCAGCCATCACACACATGCAACCATCACACACATGCATGCAGCCATCACACACATGCATGCAGCCATCACACACATGCAACCATCACACACATGCATGCAGCCATCACACACACATGCATGCAGCCATCACACACATGCATGCAGCCATCACACACATGCATGCAACCATCACACACATGCATGCAGCCATCACACACATGCATGCAGCCATCACACACATGCATGCAACCATCACACACATGCATGCAGCCATCACACACATGCATGCAGCCATCACATACACAACACACCAGATACCAGGCTCATACACACATCACACACTCTCCTCTATGGTGCAGGGGCGGCTGATGTCCATGTGCAGCTCTTCAGTTTCTCCTGCTCACAGCTCTGCACTGTCCGGCACCTCCCCCGTCTCTCCTTCTCTGCCGGGATAACAGATAAGAGCAGGAGAAGCTGGAGCTCCATGCACACACAGGCCGGTATGCTGAGTCTGACCTTTCATCTTGATTGCTGCTGGCTCTCTCCCTCAGAGTGGCAGCGCCGCACAGGAGCCTGCTCCTCACATACCCCTGCAGCCTACATGTCGGCTGCTGGCGGGATGACGCCACCGCGCACTACAGGTGGCGCTATGTCTTGCAATCACTGCTACTGCTAGTCCTCCAGCGGCCCTGTGCAGCTGCTTAGGCACCGGCCCGGGGGGCATATGCATTCCTGCCACCTGGGCCAGTCCGCGCCTGGCACTCGCATTCAGCACGATCTGAATCTAGGCCAGGAGGGGGAGCTCAGGACCCGGATTCAGAGGAGCTTCCTTACACTTTATGTATCCTGGTCTGGAGGAGGAGGAGCCAGTCAGTCTGAGGGAGTCTGAGAGAGACAGTGGAGGGAGACAGTTGGTCTCCAGGAGTGAGAAGGACGTCTGGAGCAGACGTGAGGGCCGAGCAGCCACGAGGGAGCTGCTATCCCTGGAAAGAGAAGCAGAAGGAGAGTTGAATTGTGGAGGAGCTTAGAGGAAAGAAGCATAGAGGAGGAAAGGGCTCAAAGGGGAACAGCGGGAGGAGTCCCTCAGAGTCAGAGAGCAGAAGCCGGGTACCGGGAGCCCGAGGTCGTGTTGTTCTCCAGGACGCGCAACAGAACCGGAGGGCAAAGTACTGTATGTCAATTGCCTGTAACAAGTCTGAGGTGAAGCAGTGACCATGAGAGCCGGGTCATCTAAGAGATCCTATAAACAGGCTCAAACTGCCTATCGTACAGACATCTGTCTTAGGACAGGAGAGAGGGGACTTGCACTGAGCTTCAAGCAGCAGGGACCTAATTAACTAAACGGCGCTAGCAGGAAAGGCTTAAGGACCTCACCTGGTAAAGGGATATCTTATTGCCTCCAAACCGGCTGGACCACAGCTATCCTGCACTTGGTACCCTGGACTGAGGAGTACTACTACCATCAGTAAACCAGGTAAAGACTTGCAAACCTGTGTCCTCGTTCTTTGTGCATTTATCGGCTTACACCATCTATCTAGGAAGCCCTGGGGACCCCGTTTCACCTGTGGGAAGCATCACCATCTTGCTGCATATCATTACCCCAGAGAACCCCTTTAAACTGCGTCTGTCCCTACTGACCGAATACCACCGGTGGCGTCACGAACATAGACATTACAAATCCCTTTAAAGACCTTTCCCACGGACTGGGTCGCAGCCACCATGACCTCCCCTCTAAGACCGGACTCGGTACTGAGTACCCCAAGGCCCTGGAGGGGCGCTCCACTTCACTGTAGTAATCACCAAGTCACCATAATGCTTCACTGTAGAAATCACTGAGCCCCTGCAATGCTTCACTATAGACATCACCAAGCCCCCGACATGCTTCACTATAGATATCACCAAGCCCCCGACATGCTTCACTATAGATATCACCAAGCCCCCGACATGCTTCACTATAGATATCACCAAGCCCCTGCCATGCTTCACTATAGATATCACCAAGCCCCTGGCATGCTTCACTATAGACATCACCAAGCCCCTGCCATGCTTCACTATAGATATCACCAAGCCCCCGCCATGCTTCACTGTAGATATCACCAAGCCCCCGACATGCTTCACTATAGACATCACCAAGCCCCCGCCATGCTTCACTGTAGATATCACCAAGCCCCCGACATGCTTCACTATAGACATCACCAAGCCCCCGACATGCTTCACTATAGATATCACCAAGCCCCCGCCATGCTTCACTATAGATATCACCAAGCCCCTGCCATGCTTCACTATAGACATCACCAAGCCCCTGCCATGCTTCACTATAGACATCACCAAGCCCCTGCCATGCTTCACTGTAGATATCACCAAGCCCCTGCCATGCTTCACTGTAGATATCACCAAGCCCCTGCCATGCTTCACTATAGACATCACCAAGCCCCTGCCATGCTTCACTATAGACATCACCAAGCCCCTGCCATGCTTCACTATAGATATCACCAAGCCCCCGACATGCTTCACTATAGATATCACCAAGCCCCTGCCATGCTTCACTATAGACATCACCAAGCCCCTGCCATGCTTCACTATAGATATCACCAAGCCCCCGACATGCTTCACTATAGATATCACCAAGCCCCTGCCATGCTTCACTATAGACATCACCAAGCCCCTGCCATGCTTCACTGTAGATATCACCAAGCCCCTGCCATGCTTCACTATAGACATCACCAAGCCCCCGCCATGCTTCACTATAGACATCACCAAGCCCCCGCCATGCTTCACTATAGATATCACCAAGCCCCTGCCATGCTTCACTGTAGATATCACCAAGCCCCTGCCATGCTTCACTGTAGATATCACCAAGCCCCCGCCATGCTTCACTATAGACATCACCAAGCCCCCGCCATGCTTCACTATAGACATCACCAAGCCCCCGCCATGCTTCACTATAGATATCACCAAGCCCCTGCCATGCTTCACTGTAGATATCACCAAGCCCCTGCCATGCTTCACTGTAGATATCACCAAGCCCCTGCCATGCTTCACTATAGACATCACCAAGCCCCTGCCATGCTTCACTATAGACATCACCAAGCCCCTGCCATGCTTCACTATAGACATCACCAAGCCCCTGCCATGCTTCACTATAGACATCACCAAGCCCCTGGCATGCTTCACTATAGACATCACCAAGCCCCTGCCATGCTTCACTATAGACATCACCAAGCCCCCGCCATGCTTCACTATAGACATCACCAAGCCCCCGCCATGCTTCACTATAGATATCACCAAGCCCCCGCCATGCTTCACTGTAGATATCACCAAGCCCCCGACATGCTTCACTATAGACATCACCAAGCCCCTGCCATGCTTCACTATAGACATCACCAAGCCCCTGCCATGCTTCACTATAGACATCACCAAGCCCCCGACATGCTTCACTATAGACATCACCAAGCCCCCGACATGCTTCACTATAGACATCACCAAGCCCCTGCCATGCTTCACTATAGACATCACCAAGCCCCCGACATGCTTCACTATAGACATCACCAAGCCCCTGCCATGCTTCACTATAGATATCACCAAGCCCCTGCCATGCTTCACTATAGACATCACCAAGCTCCTGCCATGCTTCACTGTAGAAATCAGAGCCACCGCCATGAGTCAATGTAAAAGTCACCAAGCCACCGCCATGCTTCACTGCAGTTATCACTGAGTCTCCACCCTGCGTCACTGTAGTGTGCTCACTTATTATGTGTAACACAGTCCCTTAGTATATAGTGTACTCACTTATTATGTCTAACACAGTCCCTTAGTATATAGTGTACTCACTTATTATGTGTAACACAGTCCCTTAGTATATAGTGTACTCACTTATTATGTCTAACACAGTCCCTTAGTATATAGTGTACTCACTTATTATGTTTAACACCATGCTTAGTTACATAGTTTCCTCTTTTTTTATGTATAACACCGTTCATTTTTGCCAGAGCTGTACATGACTGCCATTCTCTTAGTTTGCCGATGATGGGAGGATTGATGATTTACGATCCTCCGCCAGTTAATGGCAGACACCAGACTTCCGACCTGGAGGAGTTTATGTACAGAAGTCCTCACATTTCATCACATTAGTTCTTCAAAGCGGCAAAACTTTTATCGTTCAAACTACAAATCACCTGCAGATTCATCAGGATGACAAAGAAAGGAAAATATATACAAAACCTCAGGCTCCTTATATAGAACATTAGCGGACATCACATGTAACAGGAGGCCCAGGCTGCACAACATGGGGATCATTACCTCTAATTGGAGCCGCCACTAATTATCCTCATTCGTTGGCCACCAACAAATTCCTATAATTCACTGTAATCACACAGGGATGTGACTATGGGGGAAACGTACATAAGCGGGAGAGACGTGGAGAGAGATGAGGGTCTGAGCAGAGGGGGAACAATATGTGTCCAGGACAGGTAACCATAGACTGGAGTCTCTAGCTTACACAATGGTTGGAGTTCAGCTCTGAAGCACAAAATGAAGTAAAGAAAGCAAAGTTTGCATTTGGTTAAGGAGGCACTTTAAGTTAGGTTCATATATACTGTATGTGTTGTGTATTCAGGCTGATGATCTGCAGGCGCGGCCCCTGGAATTATCGTCCCCTCCCCCACACGGGGGGCCCCCAGGGGAAATATCTCAGGTAAAGCCTCTTTGACATCTATTAGCATTATTAATGCCTTATTAAAGTTATTGATTTCATTCCCAGCTTTACAAACCAAGATAAGATTCTGGGAGGGGGAGGGGATCACACCGGAATGTATAGAGGACGTACAAGGGTCCGGACTGAAAAATGTTGTTTTCCAGCTCAGAATAATAAAGAACTTTCTATGCTACAGGTTCATTATTACATAGATCTGAGAAACCAGGGGAACAGACAACAGTCATTGCAAGAGTCAGACAGGCTGTGATCCAGCTTTTCCAGGCTCCAGAATGGCAAAGGGTCTAGTTACCCTTGCGGAATGAAGTGATGCCCCCTCCTGAGGTATGGAGGAACGCAGAGGGGAGATTTCCTTATTGTTCGATGGACTTTTATTAATGAAGTTGGAAACTTTTTGTATAGTGGGCAGCACGGTGGCGCAGTGGTTAGCACAGCAGCCTTGCAGCGCTGGGGTCCTGGGTTCTAATCCCACCCAGGACAACATCTGCAAAGAGTTTGTATGTTCTCTCCGTGTTTGCGTGGGTTTCCTCCGGGCACTCCGGTTTCCTCCCACATTCCAAAGACATACTGATAGGGATTCTAGATTGTGAGCCCCATCGGGGACAGTGATAATGTGTGCAAACTGTAAAGCGCTGCGGAATATGTTAGCGCTATATAAAAATAAAGATTATTATTATTATTATTAACTTTAAAATTAAACATTAATGAAAAATTACAAAACGCAAAGAAGAAACAAAGTTGCTTTTGTTTATTTGTGTTTGTAAATAAAAGGATCATTCCCGACGTTACTGCTGTGAATGTGTCTGACCGATGGGACTCCCACCAATCCCGAAAACAGGGCTTTAATGTGTCCTATTGGAGCAGAGAGATGGCTGCGCATGCGCTACACCAATCCATTCCTTGCCTATGGGATAGCTCAGCTTTTCCCACCACATGTGCGACATTTTACAGGCCAATAGCTCCTCATAGTGCACAATTCCCCTTGCCTTGGGTAGCGGGCCCTTACCTCTTGGGCCCCCGCGCACGTCTGCACAGGTTGCACCAATAGTACCTCCGCTCCCGCCCATCTGTTACTTGCCGTAATGGCGGATATATCGGTTGTCACCAGGTTCACACATATATCATTCCTAGGTCAATGGGCAGCTAGAGGAGGGAGGTTTCCTGGGAATATTTTGGAACATTTTCGATGGGTCACTCCCCCCCCCTCTGTATTTTCAGGGAGCGCAGGAAAGATACCATTCCGCCATCGCTCCTCCTCGATTAACATTAATGGTATCTGTTCCGCACTGGGAACTTTACAGCTGCAGAGGGGTCCATAATGTAATCCCCTAGAAATGTCAATGAATCAAGCGGTGCCCTTTTGGGGCTTATTAGCGCCCGCGCCCTCCCTGTATAAAGGAAGTGGAGCCTCGCTTGTCTCATTACGCCCAGAGATGTAAGCCATTTTTCACGTGCCAGTATATGGCGGAATACGTTGTGAGCCCCCCCTGTCTTATAATATGGAATGTCGAAATGTTATCCAAAACCCCAAACCATCGCGGACTCGGCAAATAAAAAGCACATGTGCTCACTATTCCGCGAGTCGGGGATCGTGCCAGGTTAACCCTTGTGCGTCCATAGCGCTTATGGTGAGTACAGATGTAGCAGAGCTGAACGGCACTCTTGGTGCTTAGAGGGTTTTCTGCAGTGCAAGAGCGTGCAAAGTGACAAACTCAGCTCTTCTACATCCGCATGGTATTTGGCAGAAAGTGTATTGACCGCCCTCCGTGCACTTCCAGCCCAATTTGCATATGGCTTCCATACTCGATTTCTCATGACTGGCACATCGGATCTTTGCAAACTTTTGGTACAGTGGGTGAAATTTAATGGCCTTTAATGTGCCAAAATTGGGGCAAATTGTTATTGTGCACATCCTTTCCAGCCCATGACTGGAGTCAATTTGGGTTTACGCAGCAGAGAAAGCAGGAAATATGCCAAATTTATGAAACGTTATAATAATTGCGTTTTTTTTGTTTCCTATCATTCCAACTTATCTGATATTGAAACTCTTATATGAAATTCCAGAGTTTTCCTGCAAAATACGGTCTCAAAGTTGATCTGTCCACCAGATTAAACAATATAAACTACATACATTATTAACTATATCTATTTGACCTGATGATGCCGGTGTACTTACTGTGAAAATTCACATTAGAATTGCTGTTTAATGCTATGTTAAAATGTCCATGCCTGATATTAAAACGAGCTCTTGCTGGACTCTTGAAATGCTCATTACCATAGCAGGATTATAAAACCATTCTGCTATGGGTTTTCAAAGTAAGTACACTAGCCTCATCAGGTCAACAAGATCTATTTAAAAAGGGTGTCCACATAGAACAGGTTACCAATATCAGATTGGTGTGGGTCTGTCCCCCGTTATGACTCATTAAATGCTCATTATAATAAAAGGACTATAAATCTATTCTAATATGAGTATTCAAAGTAAGCTTCATCAGGCAGCAAGATCTATTTAGAGGGGGTCTCCCCTTAGGACAGGTTATCAATATCAAATTGATGTGGGTCCTTCCATCAGCACCAACTCATAAAATGCTCATTATAATATTAGGATTATACAACTATTCTAACATGAGTTTTCAAAGTAAGTACACTAGCCTCATCAGATCAACATGATCTATTTAAATGGGGAGTCCACTTAGGTCAGGTTATCAATATCAGGTTATCTGCGTAAACATCACAGCTCCATACGCCACTTAGTGGTCACAACCTGCAGGTCAGCTCCTATTCACTTGCGTTAATGATAATAATATTATAATAAATCAGTTTCTTCTCAATCTCCAAACTTTTCCCTGAACTTTCTGTATGGCTGGTATATTTACAAGCGGAGCAATGTCGGTGGACGCACAGTGTGTCCCTGCCAGGCCGGGGAGACAGCGAGATTCCCGGTGGTCTCTCCCCCAGCTGCTTTCTCTCTTCAACAGACAATGAAATGCGTTTTATTACATTGTTTCTCTGATTTGTCCTGAAAATGCCCAGAAACCAAAATATTCATTCATTGCAAGGACACAAATGGCACCAAATGTTCACAAGGGGAAATAATGAGGAATGGCTGACTGTGGGGTCCGTCACATAATTAAACCGCTGTGTGCAGAATGGCGTCACACCGTCCCGCTCGACAACCTGACAATATCCCAATGGCAATATGGCATATGCTTCAGCCGCTCTACAGATACCCCGGCCCACGTTCTGCACACAATGTGAACAAGCAGAGCTGCAGCGTTTAGCGTAGAGGAGCGGTACAGCTATAGTTCACCTCAATGAAAATAGGAGCTAAGCTAGAATTATAATTGTGACAAAAGGGAGACCTGCAGTGTAAGGCCGGTTTCACACGTCAGTGGCTCCGGTACGTGAGGTGACAGTTTCCTCACGTACCGGAGACACTGACTCACGTAGACACATTGAAATCAATGTGTCACTGCACATGTCAGCGTGTTTTCACGGAGACATGTCAGTGTTCGTGGGAGCGCATGGATTACATGGACCCATTAAAGTCAATGGGTCCGTGTAAAACACGTACCGCACACGGATGCTGTCCGTGTGCCGTGCAGAAGACAACGCTACTGTAAGCGCTGTCCCCCCCACGTGGTGCTGAAGCGGCCATTCATATCTTCTCTCCAGCAGCGTTCGCTGGAAAGAAGATATGAAAAATCCTTTTCTTTTTGGTCCTCGTGTTTAAAATAAAGATCCATGTCCCCAACCCCCTCCCACCCCCTGTGCGCCCCCCCCTCTGGTAATAAAATACTCACCCGCTCCCTCGCAGCTTCCTCTCAGCGCCAGCTTCTCCTGTATGAGCGGTCACGTGGTGCCGCCGATTACAGTCATGAATGTGCGGCTCCACCTCCCATAGGGGTGGAGCCGTATATTCATTACTGTAATGGGCGGCACCACGTGACCGCTCATACAGGAGAAGGTGCGGCGAGGACAGGACGCTGCGAGGGAGCCGGGTGAGTATTTTAGTAACAGCGGGGGGGGCGGGGACGCACAGGGGTTGGGAGGGGGTAGGGACAGGGATCTTTATTTTAAACACGAGGACAAAAAAAAGAATTTTTCATATCTTCTCTCCAGCGAACGCTGCTGGAGAGCAGATATGAATGGCGGCTTCAGCACCAGATGCAGGGGACAGCACTTATCTCTAGCGCTGTCTCCTGCATGCTCCAAGTGGTACCCAGTTGGCACACGGGCGGCACACGGGTGCTGCACGTGTGCCACACGGATGGCCTACGTGAGCTCACGGAGACACGGACACGGATAATTCCGGTACCGATTTTTCCGGTACCGGAATTATCTGGACGTGTGAGATTGGCCTAAAGCAGAGAGGATGGACTGGGGTGGATTTCAGACTACCTTAGATACAACCCATAAGTGACTGCTGGAAAGTTTCCCTGCAGAGTCCCTTGTTGCCAGAAAGTTTTGCTGCAGGGTTACAATGTTGCCAGAAAGTTTTGCTGCAGAGTTGTAGTTTCCATAACATTTTGCTCAACCCAAGAGAGCAGGCCCCAACCACGGATCTCCGTGCTGACGATCTGGCCAATTACTTCAAAGAAAAAATTGACCACATTCGACAGGAAATCATCTCCCAATCTCTTCATACCATGCACTGTCCTCCCTCCCCCACTGCATCTAGTTCACTCTCTGACTTTGAAGCAGTTACAGAAGAAGAAGTAAGCAGGCTCCTTGCATCTTCTCGCCCGACCACTTGCACCAGTGACCCCATTCCGTCACATCTCCTCCAGTCCCTTTCCCCAGCTGTCACCTCTCACCTAACAAAAATATTCAACCTTTCCCTCACTTCCGGTATTTTTCCCTCCTCATTTAAGCATGCCATCATACATCCATTACTTAAAAAACCATCCCTCAATCAAAACTGTGCCGCTAATTATAGACCTGTCTCTAATCTTCCCTTCATCTCTAAACTCCTCGAACGCCTGGTCCACTCCCGTCTTACCCGCTATCTCTCAGATAACTCTCTTCTCGACCCTCTTCAATCTGGCTTCCGCTCTTTACACTCTACTGAAACTGCCCTCACTAAAGTCTCTAATGACCTACTAACAGCTAAATCTAATGGTCACTACTCCATGCTAATTCTCTTGGATCTCTCTGCAGCATTCGACACTGTGGATCATCAGCTCCTCCTCACTATGCTCCGCTCCATCGGCCTCAAGGACACCGTTCTCTCCTGGTTCTCCTCCTATCTCTCTGACCGATCCTTCACTGTATGTTTTGCTGGTTCCTCCTCCTCTCACCTTCCCCTTACTGTTGGGGTTCCTCAAGGATCAGTCCTAGGCCCCCTCCTCTTCTCTTTGTATACTGCCCCTATTGGACAAACAATCAGTAGATTTGGTTTCCAGTACCATCTCTATGCTGACGACACCCAATTATACACCTCTTCTCCTGATATCACACCGACCTTTTTAGAAAACACCAGTGATTGTCTTACCGCTGTCTCTAACATCATGTCCTCCCTCTATCTGAAACTAAACCTGTCAAAAACTGAACTCCTCGTGTTCTCTCCCTCTATTAACCTACCTTTGCCTGACATTGCCATCTCCGTGTGCGGTTCCACCATTACTCCAAAGCAACATGCCCGCTGCATTGGGGTCATACTTGATTCCGAGCTTTCATTCACCTCCCACATCCGATCACTGGCTCGCTCTTCTTACCTGCATCTCAAAAACATTTCTAGAATTCGCCCTTTTCTTACTTTCGACTCTGCAAAAACTCTGACTGTTTCACTTATTCATTCTCGTCTGGACTATTGTAACTCTCTACTAATCGGCCTCCCTCTTACCAAACTTTCCCCTCTCCAATCCATCCTGAATGCTGCTGCCAGGATCATATTCCTCACCAACCGTTACACCGATGCCTCTACCTTGTGCCAGTCATTACACTGGCTACCCATCCACTCCAGAATCCAGTGCAAAACTACTACCCTCATCCACAAAGCACTCCATGGCTCAGCACCACGCTACATCTCCTCTCTGGTCTCGGTCTACCACCCTACCCGTGCCCTCCGCTCCGCTAATGACCTCAGGTTAGCATCCTCAATAATCAGAACCTCCCACTCCCGTCTCCAAGACTTTACATGTGCTGCGCCGATTCTTTGGAATGCACTACCTAGGTTAATACGATTAATCCGCAATCCCCACAGTTTTAAGCGTACCCTAAAAACGCATTTGTTCAGACTGGCCTACCGCCTCAATGCATTAACCTAACGATCCCTGTGTGGCCTATTTATAAAAAAAAAAAAAAAAAATCAGGTTCCTCGCATTATGTTCTCATTCACTTTAGGCAGTTAATAGCCCTCTGTGTCTGTACTGCTACATACTTAGGCAGTTAACTGGTTCATGCAGCTTTACATGAACACCTGAGCCTTACACTATGGCTGGTCCGAACAACTAAAGCAATTGTTACCATCCACCTCTCGTGTCTCACCTTTTCCTCATAGTTTGTAAGCTTGCGAGCAGGACCCTCATTCCTCCTGGTATCTGTTTTGAACTGTATTTCTGTTATGCTGTAATGTCTATTGTCTGTACAAGTCCCCTCTATAATTTGTAAAGCGCTGCGGAATATGTTGGCGCTATATAAATAAAAATTATTATTATTATTATTATTATTATTATTATTTGCTGCAGAGTTACATTGTTGCCAGAAAGTTTTGCTGCAGTTATATTGTTGCCAGAAAGTTTTGCTGCAGTTATATTGTTGCCAGAAAGTTTTGCTGCAGTTACATTGTTGCCAGAAAGTTTTGCTGCAGAGTTGTAGTTTCCTTAAAGTTTCTCTGC
Organism: Ranitomeya imitator; assembly: GCF_032444005.1. Lineage (NCBI taxonomy): Eukaryota > Metazoa > Chordata > Amphibia > Anura > Dendrobatidae > Ranitomeya > Ranitomeya imitator. The sequence continues at coordinate 183,645,396 of NC_091289.1, forward strand.
AGAGTTACATTGTTGCCAGAACGTTTTGCTGCAGAGTTGTAGTTTCCTTAAAGTTTTGCTGCAGAGTTACATTGTTGCCATTTCTGGGTGGAGCGGATCAGATCTCCACCAGAATGACTTCCTATGTGGACGGTCAGCTCCAGATCCTTCTCATCATATGTGGAACCACAGAAGCTGAGCGGCTGCACATCGGTTTCCTTATCTCTCTATTACACTCTGTAGTAATTGATGGCGGCCGAGATTTGTGGTTTCGTTTGAGGTTTTGGGAGCAGATTTTATCATGTCAATCTCAGAACAGGAAAACCACTGACTGTAGACCTCCATTCCTTCCTGGCATCCCATGAAATGGTTAAATTACACATGGAGTCGGCAGTTTTACCGTTTTATCAGAACCTGGAAAATCTTGGATGTGAACTTATCAATGTGAGGTCTATGGGGGAAGTCATTAAAGCTTGTGTGCAACTTTTCTGGTGACTTTTTGCTACTCTTTAGTCCTTTTACAGCAGCTTTCTGTTGGAGTGAGATTGATTTCAAAGTATCCGGATCCAGACTCCTACTAAGCAATGCAGCTCCAATAAAATTACTGATCACAGTTGAGGCTTAATAGAGAGGCGATGCAGGGTAAATCAATGAAAATGGATGTAACAAAAACTATGTGAGACTCTATCGAAATTGAGATTATTTATGATTCTTTTATTAGTGTTTTTTTTTCTGATAGAGGGATACAAATGTCCTGTACAAGCTTAGTTACAGAAATAAAAGTGTCCACTAGAGGGAGCTCACTGTATACAGATGCAGACAGCACTGGTTTGCAGCGAGCGCCACCAAGTGGTGGGAAAGTAAATAGCAAATGGCTCCTGCCCATAGTAGTTGCACCCTTTGCCTCCAGGCCAATGGATGGAGGTGATCATAGCGAGAGGTAGTGCATTGGTGGCATATCTCCATGTAGTCCAACAGCCAAGGGATGATGTGCCATAAATGCAACAGTCCCTGCTGAGGACTCTGTTCAGCTTCAGGCTTAAATAAAAAAGACAACTTTTGCAATATTTGTTTTGACGCAGTCTTATTCCTTCACATCGGGATCCCACTTTAACATTCTCATGAAGTTGGATGCGTCAATTAAATACCTCCTCCATCGGGCTGTATATGATGCCTGAGAATCTGAGAACCCCGACCCCCGAGTTTACATATATGCAAATTCCCCAGATCGCTATCAGGGGGTTACAGGGCATTTAGCTGCAGTTGTCAGCGGCTTCTCTCAGTCACAATCTGTTACATTTGTCGGATTTTCTATGGACACAAGTAATTTGTGAAGGTTTACAATGTATCAGATAACAGGGGGGGCTGATAGGGGTCTCTGGCCCCTACTGGGTAATAGGGTCATCATTGTAACGCAATCTTGCCCATCCGATCCTGGTCCAGCGGGGGATTATTAGATTTTGGATTCTATAATTACAAGGACACAGAGATGATTTGATTTAAAGGGTTAACACAGCTGGTAACAGTTAAAGGTTTCTCAGTGCACGGACCTCGTGTCATTTTTAGTTCCAATGTTCTACACTGATTCATTTTTTTAAGATATTTGTGGTATCAGAGTACCAGTTCTCTGATACAGTTTTCCAAATCTTCTGAACAGAGGCACAATTTTATCATTTAACTCTACTTCCCTGCAGCTATCAATAGTGTGAGCTAACTACATACAAATTATACAGCCACCACTAGGGGGAGCTCACTACATAGAAATGTATACAGCCACCACTAGCGGGAGCTCACTACATAGAAATGTATACAGCCACCACTAGGGGGAGCTCACTACATAGAACTTTATACAGCCACCACTAGGAGGAGCTCACTGCATAGAAATTTACACAGCCACCTCTAGGGGGAGCACACTACATAGAAATGTATACAGCCACCACTAGGGGGAGCTCACTACATAGAAATGTATACAGCCACCACTAGCGGGAGCTCACTACATAGAAATGTATACAGCCACCACTAGGAGGAGCTCACTGCATAGAAATTTACACAGCCACCTCTAGGGGGAGCACACTACATAGAAATGTATACAGCCACCACTAGGGGGAGCTCACTACATAGAACTTTATACAGCCACCACTAGGAGGAGCTCACTGCATAGAAATTTACACAGCCACCTCTAGGGGGAGCACACTACATAGAAATGTATACAGCCACCACTAGGGGGAGCTCACTACATATAAATGTACACAGTCACCAGTCACCACTAGGGAGAGCTCACTACATACAGATTTATACAGTCTCCACTAGGGGGAGCTCACTACATACAGATTTACACAGTCACCTCTAGGGGGAGCTCACTACATACAGATTTATACAGACACCACTAGAGGGAGCTCACTACATACAGATTTACACAGTCAGCTCTAGGGGGAGCTCACTACATACAGATTTATACAGACACCACTAGAGGGAGCTCACTACATACAGATTTACACAGTCACCTCTAGGGGGAGATCACTACTTACAGATTTACACAGTCACCTCTAGGGGCAGCTCACTTGACAGATTGGGCACATTGAGTTTCCTCAAGATTTTCTTTTTAGGTGGTTTAGCGATACTAACAATCAGATGACTGACAGTATTCGACAATCCCGCAAAGTTCGCCCAAGAATAATGGCAGATTATGAAATATATCAGCAGAGGATGTTGGCTATAACTTAGTTTCTAGATGTAAATCTGCCTGACTCATTCTGTACAGATCTTGCATTATATTTCATTTTAGACTCCAGTCACATCCAAAGCTGTGTTGATGTCGGACCAAATTAACACCACGTGTGCGGCAATCTCAGCGCATACAGTAGAATAATCTCCTGCCATATAAATGTCCATAACATGGCCCGAACATTATAACCCCTTCTCAGTTGAGGGCAGGATGAAACATGTGCATGGTTTACTGCCTCCGAATGGCAATTAGTTCTTCTTCCCCGACAGCAAGCAGAGATATTGCACATGGTGAGAAACTGAAGCACAAAGTATATTAGAAAGCTGTCTCTAAACTTTTTATTTATTATCAACATAATAGGAATTAAGGGACTCGGATGAGGATGATGAGATTAAAAATTCAAGGGTTCACCCCCCCCCCCCCGGGGTCCAGTTTGGCAGAGGGCGATTATATGAGGCCTCAATATCACACAGATATTTCATCTGTAAAACACATGAGCTCCCATGGAGCCGATTCCTGGAAATGAAATGTATACATTGCTCTATCACAAATACATCTAAACATGGCGCCCCAGTCCGGAGAGTCTGCGGGAGGTTGCAGGCACAGGTTAACCCCTTGTAGTGCAGGTGCTTGGGACTTAATGACTTGCACATTGACCGCGACAATTAAAATGATCCCTCATAAATAAATGCACATAATATTTCCTTCCTCCAAAATAATAAATCCTGGAACGCTGTGGAAATGTTCCCTGTTCTGGCTATTATTATAAATGTTTTCCTGGCACATTGGCACGAGGAGGTTATTTTTCACGGTGCCGCTCGATAACATGATTTACTGCACGTTTATGTATGTTAGAAGATGGTGGAGACCAGAAGCCGCCCGCCCGCCCGCCCAGCATTGCACAGATAGGAAAAAAAAAGATAAAAGAAGAAACTTTCTTTTTTTTTTCATTTCTGTTTTTGGCACAAAACCTTCCGTAGGGGCCAAAATGTAATATTATACAGCAACGAGGTTTTAGTTTACATATTACTTGTCTCTTTAACTGAAATTAATGGAAACCTCATAGGGGAACCCTTTTTTTGCCCCCCCACGCCCTCTCAAACTGCCATCAGCACCCGGTCATTCTGTTCCAAAGGCGTCCTTACTCCTTAGTAGCCCAATCTGATATGTCATTATGCAGAAAATTCCGATTAATGCCGGGGTGCTTATCCATTGTATATAGTCAAGAAGATGGAGATTGCGGAATAAAGTCGAGCTGTTGTATCTTATATCCATCTTGAGAGTAGGGGATACCTTACTGATCATGGGGGAACGCACACCTGAGACCCCCCGCTATCCCAAAACTGTGGCTCTGGAACCCGGGGATTGGCACCGCTCAAATTCTGTTCCATTCATTGACAATGGGATTGCTGGAGAAAGCCAAGCACATCGCCCCGATCTCGGTCGACGTTGCGCCCCAGCAGTCAGACCATCACTGATCAGTAATCTGTCCCCTATCTTTAACATAATATTTTAGGAATAACCCTTTAAAGTGATTATTAGAAGAGTAAACATTTTTTTTCCTTAAAGAACTAATACTAACCCCACCGATCCCCCAGTTCAGTGCTCAACCAGTTAATACTTTCTGCTGAAGCAATGACATCCTGACACAGAGAAATGGGAACACTGCAGACAATCACTGGTGGGGGACTGGGCAGCATCAAAACTGGAGTGGCTAAAAAAATACATTTGTATGCTGAGATTGGCCAAATTCAGTTTAAGATTTGCCACTTTGCACAAGTCTGGGGACAATTGATGGATGGCAGGGCAACCAGGAGACTTCAGGATTGGTGGGGTTCCCAGAGCTCGAACCCCAAGTGATCGGTAAGTGATAATGTATCCTAGCCCTGTGCCATCACTTACTGATATTAGAATATCCCTTTAAGACACCCACTAACATCTGTAATGATTCAGGTTTTCTGTTTGTTTTTTTTAATATTCCCATGATAACGCATATAAGAGGGTATAATTTAAATTCCTCATCAATTTGCTGAAACATCTCTCTCTGGATGATCTGGCATAATATTTTCATTGTCTATGATGTAATACCCCTCTTCTCCTGCGGGGGCGCTGTAGGCAGTTTAACCACTTTCTCCCCATTTCTGCTGCAGATTAGAGTTGATCGCCGGAGGTCCCGGTAGCAAGATTTCCTGTGATTTCATTATTTCCCTAATCTAATGGGTTTATAAAAAGTGGAAAGCCCCTCTAAGGTATTGATAGTCTCATAGGTTACCATGAAACATTAAGCCAAGTGCCAGGTTGTCATATGTTCTTCAAATCAATATCTAATGAGTATGACCTGTGACCCAGACGTGAACCTTCTGCCCGTTTTACCAGCTTGTCACATAGAGGACCTCTCAGCATGTGGTTGGGGGGCCGCCCAGGTTAGGTTGCACCCCCTCCCGCTGACATGGAAGGTCTTTTCCAACTCTGATCTTTACAACGTGTCGGACAATTGGCCCATGACCTTTCTTGACCTGTCGGCACCATCACCGAGGCCCACCATGGCCCAGCCTATTTTACATAGGACGCCCGTACACTGCGAGCTCCAGAGCCAATCTGACACCCGCAGAAGAGAAAAACAAAATATCAAAGTGTAATAACCTCGCAGCGACCTCTCACCCCTTTAATGAGGCCTCCTCCAAGCCAGCGTTCAGCAAGCAAAATCAGGCTTGAAAGAAAGTGCACAATCAGGATTCTGTCTTCTGGGCTCCATACGATCCCCGGCCTGCTGCTCTCCAACCTCAGGGGGCTTTTCAAGTTTTGCCTCCACGCTCAGGTGACGGAGTTCAATGTCTTCGGCTAACTTCTTCTATTTTGAGTTTTAGATTTCTAAATGTTTAGCTTCAATTTCCCCCCCAAAAAAAAGAAAAAGAAAAGATGCCTAAAAAAATGTGGCCACAATAAACGCTCTCCACAGTTGGTGGTTCTATCTAGATGGTGGACTTTTCTTTTTTTCAGGCCTGGGAAAGATGGGTTTAGACTAGGAGAGAACTATACATGCTAACTTTCCCAGGTGATCCAGAAAAGGTAAGATCTCCTGTCAGTGGTGTAACTAGAGTCCGATGAGCACTGGTGTAACATCTGCACATGGGCCCTCCCTGCATGTTCGTCAGAAGGACGGGGCCTTGTAGTGTTTCAGATCCCGTGAAGACATACATGTTAGCCCTGTCATGCAGCAATGTCCTCCATCCTGGCCCCTTCCAGTAATAATTTCAAAAACCTGACCTGCACATCCAAACATAGACTAAGTGTGAACAGGTGCTGAACCTAGAGTCGCCAACTCGTATATAGTTAAGTAAATAAGGCAGCACACTGCAGCGCTAGAACATGCAAACTTGAAAACACGAAATTTGAACTGCATTACTGCACTAGAAATATGAAAAATGAGATCGTTTAGCGCATAAAAATGGCCAATTTTATGTGTACCTGGTAGCCCCTTTACGGCATCTCTCTTATACCAGGTCCTAAACTTGCCTTACCTCGCTGAGAAGTGAGGTAAGGCAAGTTTAGGACCTGGTATAAGAGAGATGCCGTAAAGGGGCTACCAGGTACACATAAAATTGGCCATTT